>NC_058521.1:196717151-197041034 GCF_904849725.1 Hordeum vulgare subsp. vulgare
CTCTTTTCTGGCGCCATTGCCGGGGAGTGAAGCGCCTTTGGTAAGTGGAATTTGGTAAGGAAACATTTATATACTATGCTGAAATTCATTGTCACTTGTCACTATGGAAACTGTTCCTTTGAGGAGTTTGTTCGGGGTATCTTCACCACGAACGGAAGCATGAGGAGTTGTTACTCAACCTGAGGTACCTACTGAAAATATCTTTTATGAAATTCCTTCAGGTATGCTTGAGAAACTGCTGGCTAATCCTTTTACAGGAGATGGATCATCACATCTAGACTTGCATCTGATCTATGTAGATGAAGTTTGTTGTTTACTTAAGCTTGCAGGTTTGCCGGAGGGTGAGGTAAAGAAGAAAGTCTTTCCTTTATCTTTGAAGGATAAGCGTTGACATGGTAAAGGCTATGTGATGATAGTGGATCATGGGACTACAATCGGTTGAAATTGGAATTTCATCAAAAGTTTTATCCTATGCATTTAGTACATCGTGATCGGAATTATATTTATAACTTTTGGCCTCGTGACAGGGAAAGCATAGCTTAAGCTTGGGGCAGGCTTAAATCAATGTTATATTCATGCCCCAATCATGAGCTCTCGAGAGAAATTATCACTCAAAACTTTTATGCTCGGCTTTCTCATGAATATCGTACCATGCTTGACACTTCTTGTATTGGTTCTTTTATGAAGAAGGATATTGACCACAAGTGGAATTTATTGGAAAGAATCAAACGTAACTCTGAAGATTGGTAGCTCGAAGAAGGTAAGGGGTCAGGTATGAATTTCCAGTTTGATTGTGTTAAATCTTTTGTTCAAACAAACACTTCTAGAGATTTTAGCGCTAAGTATGGACTTGACTCTGAGATAGTAGCTTCTCTATGTGAATCTTTTGCTGCTCATGTTGATCTTCTCAAAGAGAAGTGGTTTAAGTATCATCCTCCTGTAGAAGTTAACATAGTTAAACCCCATCTAGTTGAAGAGAAATTCATTGCCTTTAGTGATCCTATTGTTCCTTGTGCCTACGCTGAGAAACCACCTTACCCTGCTAGGAAAAAGGATTATTCTAAAGCTCCAACTGTGATACGTAGGAGTTACATTAGACCACTTGCACCCCCTGAGGAAATTAGACTTGAACCTAGTGTTGCTATTATCAAAGATCTCTTAGCCGAAGACATAGACGGGCATGTTATCAAATTCTGTGAGGACTCCGCTAGAATAGCTAAACCTCACGTGAAAGACAAATAAGGACCTGTAGTTGGCCTGCCCGTTGTTTCTGTCAACATAGGAGATCACTGTTATCATGGTTTATGTGATATGGGTGCTAGTGTTAGTGCAATACCCCGATCCCTATATGATGAAATCAAAGATGAGATTGCACCTGCTGAGTTAGAACCCATTGATGTCACTATTACGCTAGCTAATAGAGACACTATCTGCCCTCTGGGAATTGTGAGAGACGTAGAAGTCCTGTGTGGTAAGACGAAGTATCCTACTGATTTCCTAGTCCTTGCTACTGCACAAGATAGCTTTTGTCCCATCATATTTGGTAGACCCTTCCTCAACACTGTCAATGCTCACATTGATTGCATTAAACAGACTGTCACTGTTAGTTTCGAGGGTGTGTCTCACGAATTTAACTTCTCCAAGTTTGGAAGACAACCCCATGAAAAAGAGTCGTCTGGTAGGGATGAAATCATTGCTCTTGCCTCTATTCCCGTACCTCCTACGGATCCTTTAGAGCAATATCTGCTTGAGCATGAAAATGATATGCATATGGATGAAAGAGATGAGATAGATAAAATTGTTTTAGAACAATATCATATTCTCAAGAATAATCTGCCTGTTGAACTGCTTGGGGATCCTGCCCCACCAAATGGTGATCCTGTGTTCAAGCTAAAACAGTTACCAGATACTCTTAAGTATGCCTATCTTGATGAGAAGGAGATATCTCCTGGTATTATTAGTGCTCACCTCTCGAATCACGAAGAGAAGAAGTTATTAAAAACGTTGAGGAATCACCGTGCTGCTATTGGATATACTATTGATGATCTTAAGGGTATTAGTCCCACTCTATGTCAGCACAAGATTAAAACCGATCCTGATTCTAAGCCAGTTGTTGATCATCAACGGAGATTAAATTCGACGATGAAAGAGGTCGTGAGAAAAGAAATATTAAAGCTTCTGGAAGTAGGAATCATTTATCATGTTGCTCATAGTGATTGGGTAAGCCCAGTACATTGCGTACCTAAGTAGGGAGGTATCACCGTCGTTCCGAATGATAAGAATGAACTAATCCCAGACAGGATTATTACGGGCTATAGGATGGTGACAGACTTCCGAAAACTGAACAAGGCAACTAGGAAAGAACATTATCCTTTGCCGTTTATCGACCAAATGCTAGAAAGGCTATCTAAACACACACACTTCTGCTTTCTAGACGGTTATTCAGGTTTCTCGCAAATACCTGTTGCACTATCTGATCAAGAGAAAACCACCTTCACCTGCCCCTTCGGTACCTTTGCTTACAGACGTATGCCTTTTGGCCTGTGCAATGCACATGCCACCTTTCAAAGATGTATGATGGCAATATTCCCTGACTTTTGTGAAAAGATTGTGGAGGTTTTCATGGATGATTTCTCCGTTTACGATTCTTCCTTTGACGTTTGCCTCCGCAACCTTGATCGAGTCATACAGAGATGCAAACATACCAACCTCGTCTTGAACTGGGAGAAGTGCCACTTCATGGTTAATGAAGGCATCGTCTTAGGACACAAAATCTCTGAGAGAGGCATTGAAGTTGATAAGTCTAAGGTTGATGCAATTGAGAAAATGCCTTGCCCCACATATATCAAAGGTATACGAAGTTTCCTAGGTCATGCTGGTTTCTATAGAAGGTTCATTAAAGACTTCTCTAAGATTTCTAGGCCTCTTACCAACCTCTTGCAGAAGGATGTTCCTTTTGTTTTTTATGTGGATTGTGAGGAAGCTTTCGAAATACTTAAGAAGGCCTTGATAAGCGCACCTATTGTTCAACCACCTGACTGAACTTTCCTTTTGAAATCATGTGCAATGCTAGTGATTATGCTGTTGGTGCTGTTCTAGGACAAAGAGTTGACAAGAAGTTGAATGTCATTCACTACGCTAGTAAAACTCTAGACAGTGCCCAAAGAAACTATGCCACTACGGAGAAGGAATTTTTAGCAGTCGTGTTTGCATGTGAAAAGTTCAGATCTTATATAGTTGACTCCAAAGTCACTATTCACTCTGATCATGCTGCTATTAAGTAACTTATGGAGAAGAAGGACGCTAAGACTAGGCTAATCAGATGGGTTCTTCTGCTATAGGAATTTGATTTGCATGTTGCTGACCGAAAGGGTGCTGATAGCCCTGTAGCAGATAACTTGTCTAGGCTAGAGAATGTCCTTGATGACCCATGACCTAATGGTGACAGCTTTCCTGATGAGCAATTGAATGTCATCTCCACTTCACATAGTGCACCGTGGTATGCTGATTATGCAAACTATATCGTAGCCAAATACATACCACCCAGTTTCACCTACCAGCAAAAGAAGAAATTCTTCTTTGATTTGAGACACTACTTTTGTGATGATCCTCACCTTTATAAGGAAGGAGTAGATGGTGTTATTAGACGTTGTGTCCCTGAACATGAACTGGGACAGATCCTGCAAAAGTGTCATTCTGAGGCCTACAGAGGACACCATGCTGGAGACAGAACTGCTCATAAGGTAATGCAATCAGGTTTCTATTAGCCCACTCTCTTCAAGGATACCCGTAAGTTTGTCTTGTCTTGCGATGAATGCCAAAGAATAGGGAATATCAGTAAGTGTCAGGAAATGCCTATGAACTATTCACTTGTCATTGAACCATTTGATGTCTAGGGCTTTGATTATATGGGACCTTTCCCGAGTTCCAATGGGTATACTCACATCTTAGTTGCTGTGGATTATGTCACTAAGTGGGTAGGATCTATCCCCACTAGAAATGTGGATCACCACACCTCTATTAAGATGCTTAAAGAAGTCGTCTTCCCAAGATTTGGAGTCCCTAGATATCTGATGACTGATGGCGGTTCACACTTCATGCATGGTGTTTTCCGCAAGATGCTCGCTAAGTATGATGTCAACCATAGAGTTGCATCTCCTTATCACCCTCAATCTAGTTGTCAAGTGGAGTTGAGTAATAGGGAGATCAAATTAATCTTACAAAAGACCGTCAATAGATCTCGAAAGAATTGGTCTAGCAAACTTGACGATGCACTATGGGCATATAGGACTGCTTATAAGAATCCCATGGGCATGTCGTCATATAAAATGGTTTACGGTAAGGCCTGCCATCTATCTCTTGAGATGGAACACAAAGCTTATTGGGCAATGAAAGAGCTTAACTTCGATTTCAAACTTGCCGGTGAGAAGTAGTTGTTTGATATCAGCTCATTAGATGAATGGAGGGCCTAGGCATATGAGAATGCCAAGTTGTTCAAGGAAAAGGTTAAGAGATGGCACGATAAAAGAATACAAAAACGAGAGTTCAATGTAGGTAATTATGTCCTACTATACAATTCTCGTTTAAGATTCTTCGTAGGCAAGCTTCTCTCTAAATGGGAAGGTCCCTATGTTGTCGAGGAAGTATATCGTTCCGGTGCCATCAAAATCCATAACACGGAAGGTAATTTTCCTATGGTGGTAAACAGGCAAAGAATCAAGCATTATATCTCTGGTAGTCCCATAAATATTGATACCAATATCATCAATATCATAACTCCAGAGGAGTACATAAGGGATGTTTATCATCTTGTTTCAGACCCTGAAAACAAAGAGGTATCTCTTTCGGTATGTAATTGGACTCCGAAACTTTTCCAATAGGAAATTTTCTCCGTTTTGGAATTTATGGAAAATTAGAAAAATAAAAAGCAGTCAGGAGAGCGCACGAGGCGGCCACAAGCTTGGTTGCCGCGGCAACAGGGCTTGTGGGCACCTCGTGTGCTTCCCGGACTCCGTTTTCTAGCGGAGCACTCCTTCTGGTCCAGAAAAAATCATTATATATACGCCCGAGGGTTTTGATCTCCGTATCGCGCAGTTTTCCTCTGTTTTCGTTTCGAGCCTGTTTCTGCCGCAGATCTAGGTCAAGATGTCTTCTCAGGATTCAGAGGGCGAGAGCTATGTGTCTGATTACCTTGCTAACCCCGTGGTCTATGGGGACTTGGAACCATATGGCTGGACCACTAACGAGGAAGAGGACTATGATCCCAAGGGGAAGGAACAAACGAGTTCCGATGAAGACGAGGCTCCTCTACCTCAACCTGGGTGCACTCATGTGGAGTTCAGGAAGTCAAGCCTCCCTGACCAAAGGAAGAAACCTAAGACCTTGTTTATCCCTTCCCGTTTCTTGCAGGAGAGTAAACAGGAACTTTGCCATAGAGTGTTGAAGCTTGAGGAGGAAAATGACGATCTGAGGGAGCAGAACTTTATGCTCAAGTGGAAATTAGACAAGCTCAGGACTACTTCAACAACTCCACCACCATCACCACCAAAGGAAGACAACTAAGCATTAGTATGGGCAATCCCCTTGGCTTATGCCAAGCTTGGGGGAGTTGCCCTGGTATCGTATCATCTTTATATGTTTTGCTTTTACCTTTGTTTTAGTTCTTTCCTTTTCAGTTTTATTTCTTCTCTTAGTGGATTAAGTATTTAGTGTTTTAGTTTGAGTCTTTTGCCTTGTGTCACCCCCGATGTGTTCGAGCTTGCGAGCTATATAATAAAGAGTATCTTAGTCAAGGTCTTTGTTTTGCGCCATGATCAAAAGTATGAAAAGAACGATGGCATGAAAGATCATGAGATGATCTTATGGAAAGTGATAGCTTCACATATGACAAGTATGATGATTGAAACTTGTTGAGATTATACCAACATAGACCGCAGTCATTGTTGCAATTAATAAGAAGTAATAAGGAAAGAGAGGTTCACATATAAATATATCATCTTAGACACTTTCTATAATTGTGAGCACTCTCCAAACTATTACATGCTTAGAAGTAGATGTTGGACAAGGAAGACGACATAATGAATTGTGTTTGTTTGGTTCCAAACAATGTTATCTGATTAGAGATCCCTTAGCATGTGACGATTGCTTCCACCTCATATTAGCCAAAACTCCCGCACCAAGTAGAGATACTACTTGTGCATCCATAAACCTTCAACCCAGTTTTGCCATGAGTGTCCACCATATCTACCTATGGATTGAATAAGATCCCTCAAGTAAGTTGTCATCGGTGCAAGCAATAAAAATTGCTCTCTAATATGTATGATCTATTAGTGTGTGGAAAATAAGCTTTGTACGAACCTGTGATGAGGAAGACATAAAAGTGACAGACTACAAAATAGAGTTCTTTATCACAGGAGGCAATATAAAGTGATGTCCCTCCGCACTAAGAGGACACGCATCCAAACCTCAAAAGCGCATGACAACCTCTGCTTCCCTCTGCGAAGGTCCTATCTTGTACCTTTACTTTTTGTCCTTGTGAGAGTCATGGTGATCTTCACCAAATCTTTATTTAGCCTTTTTCTTGGTGATCGTCATATACTTGGGAAAGATCTATATTCATATATCAACTTTGAGCTAAGTACTTATGCTTTATTATTGTTGACTTTACCCTTTAGGTAAAAGGTTGGGAGGCAAAATTATAAGCCCCTATCTTTCTCTATGTCCAACTGAAACTTTGATACCATGAGTACCACGTGAGTTGTAACAATTGTGGAAAACAAAAGAGATGATTGAGTATGTGAATTTGCTTTACAAGTTCTTATTTGACTCTTTATGATGCTATGGTAAATTGCAATTGCTTCAATGACTATGGACTGTTGTTGGCTACTTCTCAGTAAGGTATTTGTTTCATACTTTGCTTTGTGAAGGAATTGTTACTTTCCCATAAGAATCACTATGATGTATTGTTTCTCTATGTGTGATCATGATTCCCTCATGTCCGTATTATGTTTTATCGACACCTTCATCCCTAAACATGTGGACATGTTCTGGGTCTTGGTTTTTGCTTGAGGACAAGCGAGGTCTAAGCTTGGGGGAGTTGATACGTCCATTTTGCATCATGATTTCATGTTGCTATTTATCGCTTTATGGACTGTTATTATACCTTCTGGAACCTTACTTATGCCTTTTCTCTCTTATTTTGCAAGGTTTATTTGAAGAGGGAGAATACCAGCAGCTGGAATTCTGGACTGGAAAAGGAGCAAGTCTGAGTCCTCTATTCTGCGCAACTCCAAATGCCCTGAAAATCAACGTGGATTTTTTTTGGAATATATAAAAAATATTGGGCGAAAGAAGTGTCAGAGGGGAGCAACTAGGGGCCCACAAGCCTGGTTGCCGCGGCCTACCCCCTGGCAGCGGCAACAGGGCTTGTGGGCACCCTAGTGGCCCACTGGCCCCCCTCTTTTGCTATATGAAGGGTTTCGTCCGGAAAAAAATCAGTGTGGAGCTTTTTCGTGGATTCTTTGCCGCCATGAGGCGGAACTTGAGCAGATCCAATCTAGAGCTCCGACAGGACGATCCTGCCGGGGAAACTTCCCTCCCGGAGGGGGAAATCATCGCCATCGTCATCACCAACACTCCTCTCGGCGGAGGGGAGTCATGTCCATCAACATCTTCATCAGCACCATCTCCTCTCCAAACCCTAGTTCATCTCTTGTAACCAATCTCCGTCTCGCCACTCCGATTGGTACTTGTAAGGTTGCTAGTAGTGTTGATTACTCTTTGTAGTTGATGCTAGTTGGATTACTTGGTGGAAGAGTTTATGTTCAGATCCTTGATTCTATTCATTACACCTCTGATCATGAGTATGATTATGCTTTGTGAGTAGTTACTTTTGTTCCTGAGGACATGGGATAAGTCATGCTGATAATAGTCATGTGAACTTGGTATTCGTTCGGTATTTTGATATGTTGTATGTTGTTTTTCCTCTAGTGGTGTTATGTGAACATCGACTACATAACACTCCACCGTACTTGGGCCTAGAGGAAGGCATTGGGGAGTAGTAAGTACATGATGGGTTGCCAGAGTTGCAGAAGCTTAAACCCTAGTCTATGCGTTGCCTCGTAAGGGGCTGATTTGGATCCACTAGTTTAATGTTATGGTTAGACGTTGCCTTAAGTCTTCTTTCGTAGTTGCGGATGCTTGCAAGAGGGGTTAATCATAAGTGGGATGCTTGTCCAAGTAAGGGCAGTACCCAAGCGCCGGTCCACCCACATATCAAACTATCAAAGTAACGAACACGAATCATATGAACATGATGAAACTAGCATGACAGAAATTCCCGTGTGTCCTCGGGAGCATTTTTCCTCTTATAAGACTTTTTTCAGGCTTGCCCTTTCTACAAAAGGGATTGGGCCACTTTGCTGCACCGTTGCTACTATTTGTAACTTGTTACTTGCCGCTTGCTACGTTTCACCTCACTACACCATCACTTGTTACCGCTACTTTCAGTGCTTGTAGTTATTACCTTGCTGAAAACCGTTTATCAGAGCCTTCTGCTCCTCGTTGGGTTCGACACTCTTTCTTATCGAAAGGACTACGATTGATCACCTATACTTGTGGGTCATGAAGGGAGAGGGAGAGGGAGAGAGGGAGGGAGGAAGGGAGAGGGGGAGAGGGAGAGGGGTTTAGAGAAAGAGGGAAAGAGAGAGGGGGATAGATAGAGGAGAGGGAGAGGGAGGTGGGGATAGAGTGAGATAGAGGGAGGTGGAGAGAAATAGAGAGGGAGAGGGAGGGAGGAAGAGAGAGAGAGAGAGAGGGGGGAGGGAGAAGGAGGGAGGAAGAGATAGAGAGAGGGAGAGGGAGGGAAGGACGAAGCAAGGGAGGGAGGAAGGGAGAGGGGGAGAGAGAGACAGACAAAGAGAGAGATAGAGAGAGAGCGAGGGAGGGAGAGAAAGGGAAGGAGAGGGAGAGAGACAAAGAGGTGGAGGGACAGGGGAGAGAGATAGAAGGAGATGGGGATAGATAGAGGAGAGGGAGAGGGGGAGAGGGAGGGAGGGAGGGAGAGGGGGAGAGAGGGAGGTGGAGCGAAAGAGGAGAGGGGGAGTGGGAGGGAGGGAGGGAGAGGGGGAGAGAGGGAGGTGAAGAGAAAGAGGGAGAGAGAGGGAGGGACGAAGATATATATATGTATGTATGTATGTATATATATATATATATACAGAGAGAGAGAGAGAGAGTGAGGATAGATAGAGGAGAGGGAGGGGGAGAGGGAGGGAGGGAGGGAGAGGAGGAGAGGGAGAGGGGGAGAGAAGAGGGAGAGAGAGCGGGGGATAGATAGACGAGAGGGGGGTAGATAGAGGAGAGGGAGAGGTAGGTGGCGATAGAGAGAGATAGAGGGAGGTGGAGAGAAAGAGGGGGAGAGAGGGAGGGAGAAAGAGAGAGATAGAGATAGATAGCGAGAGAGGGAGGGAGGTAGGGAGGGAGCGAGCGAGCGAGGGAGAGAGAGAGGGGGGGAGAGGGAGAGGGGGAGAGGGAGGGAGGGAGGGAGAGGGGGAGAGGGAGAGGGGGAGAGAAAGAGGGAGAGAGAGAGGGGGATAGATAGAGCAGAGGGAGAGGGAGGTGGGGATAGAGAGAGATAGAGGGAGGTGGAGCGAAAGAGGGAGATAGAGGGAGGAAGAGAGAGAGGGGGGGGAGGGAGGGAGGGGGGATTGAGGGAGGGAGGGAGGGAGCGAGCGAGAGAGAGAGGGAGAGGGAGAGAGCGAGGGAGAGAAAGGGAAGTAGAGGGAGAGAGACGGAGAGGTGGAGGGAGAAGGGAGAGACATAGAGGGAGAGGGGGATAGGGAGGGAGGGAGGGAGAGGGGCAGAGAGGGAGGTGGAGAGAAAGAGGGAGAGAGGGAGGGAGGAAGAGAGATAGAGTGATAGAGATAGATAGAGAGAGAGAGGGAGAGAGAGAGGATAGAGAGAGGGAGAGTTAGAGACATAGGGAGGGAGGGAGAGGGGGAGAGGGCGAGGGGGAGAGAAACAGGGAGAGAGAGAGGGGGGTAGATAGAGGAGAAGGGGATAGATAGAGGAGAGGGGGATGCATACAGGAGAGGTAGAGGGAGGTGGGGATAGAGAGAGAGAGATAGAGAGAGGGAGGGAGGGAGGGAGGGTGGGAGGGAGGGAGGGGGAGAGAGAGGGAGGGAGATACACAGAGAGAGAGTGAGAGAGAGAGAAAGGGAAGGAGAGGGAGAGAGACGGAGAGGTGGAGGGAGAGGGGAGAGAGATAGAGGGAGAGGGGGATAGACAGAGGAGAGGGAGAGGGGGAGAGAGGGAGGTGGAGAGAAAGAGGGAGAGAGACGGAGAGAGGAAAATATATATATACATACATCTATATATAGGGAGAGAGAGGATAGATAGAGGAGAGGGAGAGGGGAGAGGGAGGGAGAGGGGGAGAGGGAGTGGGGGAGAAAGAGGGAGAGAGAGAGGGGGGGATAGATAGAGGAGAGGGGGATAGATAGAGGAGAGGGAGAGGGAGGTGGGAATAGAGAGAGATAGAGGGAGGTGTGGAGAAAGAGGGAGACAGAGGGAGGGATGAAAAGAGAGAGAGAGGGAGAGAGAAAGAAAGAGAGGAGGGAGGGGGGAGGGAGAGACAGAAAGAGAGAGAGAGGAGAGACAGAGAGAGAGAGAGAGAGGAGGGAGGGAGGGAAGGAGGGAGGGAGCGAGCGAGCGAAAGAGAGAGAGAGAGAGGGAGAACGAGAGACAGAGAGAGGATAGATAGAGGAGAGGAAGAGGGGAAGAGGGAGGGAGGGAGGGAGAGTGGGAGAGAAAGAGGGAGAGAGAGGGGATAGATAGAGGAGAGGGGGATAGATAGAGGAGAGGGAGAGGGTGGTGGGGATAGAGAGAGATAGAGGAAGGTGGAGAGAAAGAGGGAGAGAGAGGGAGGGAGGAAGACAGAGAGAGAGCAAGAGAGGGAGGGAGGGAGGAAGGGAGCGAGAGAGAGAAAGAGAGAGAGAGGTTGAGAAAGGAAAGTAGAGGGAGTGAGATGGAGAGGTGGAGGGAGAGGGGAGAGAGATAGAGGGAGAGGGGGAGAGGGAGGGAGGGAGGGAGAGGGGGAGAGAGGGAGGTGGAGAGAAAGAGGGAGAGAGAGGGAGGGAGGAAGAGAGAGAGAGATAGATAGATAGATAGATAGATAGATAGATAGATAGATAGATAGATAGATAGATAGATAGATAGATAGATAGATAGATAGATAGATAGATAGATAGATAGATAGATAGAGAGAGAGAGGGAGGGTGAGAGAGGGAGAGAGAGAGGAGATAGAGAGAGATAGAGGGAGAGGGAGAGAGAGAGGGAGGGAGGGAGAAGGGGAGATGGAGAGGGGAAGAGAGAGAGGGAGAGAGAGGGGGGATAGATAGAGGAGAGGGGGATAGATAGAGGAGGGGGATAGATAGAGGAGAGGAGAGGGAGAGGGAGGTGTGGATAGAGAGAGACAGAGGGAGGTGGAGAGAAATATGGAGGGAGGAAGATAGAGAGAGAGGGAGGTAGGTAGGGAGGGAGAGAGGGAGGGAGGGAGGGAGCGAGAGAGAGAGAGGGGGGGGGAGAGATAGAGGAAGAGTGGGATAGGTAGAGGAGAGGGAGAGGGGGAGAGGGAGGGAGGGAGGGAGGGAGAAGGGGAGAGAGGGAGCTGGAGAGAGGGAGCGAGGAAGAGATATATATATATAATCATATATATATATATATAGAGAGAGAGAGGATATATAGAGAAGAGGGAGAGGGGGAGAGGGAGGGAGGGAGGGAGAGGGCGAGAGGGAGAGGGGGAGAGAAAGAGGGAGAGAGAGAGGGGGGATAGATAGAGGAGAGGGGGATAGATAGAGGATAGGGGGATAGATAGAGGAGAGGGAGAGGGAGGTGGGGATAGAGAGAGATAGAGGGAGGTGGAGAGAAAGAAGGAGAGAGAGGGAGGGAGGGAGGGAGCAGAGAGGAAGCGAGAGAGAGAGCGAGAGAGATAGAGAAGAGGGAGATAGATAGAGGGGAGGGAGATAGATAGAGGAGAGGGAGAGAAAGGGGAGTAGAGGGAGAGAGACGGAGAGGTGGAGGTAGAAGGGAGAGAGATTGAGGGAGAGGGGGATAGATAGAGGAGAGGGAGAGCGTGAGAGGGAGGGAGGGAGGGAGAGGGGGAGAGAGGGAGGTGGAGAGAAATAGGGAGAGGGGGGAGGGAGGAAGAGATAGAGATAGAGAGAGATACATATATAGATAGAGAGAGGGAGAGGGATTGAGAGGGAGGGAGAGAGGGAGGGAGGGAGGGAGAGGGGGAGAGGGAGAGGGGGAGAGAAAGAGGGAGAGAGAGGGGGATAGATAGAGGAGAGGGAGAGGGAGGTGGGTATAGAGAGAGATAGAGGGAGGTGGAGAGAAACAGGGAGAGAGAGGGAGGAAGAGGGAGAGAGAGAGGGGGGGAGGGAGGGAGGGAGCGAGAGAGAGAGAGAGAGAGAGAGAGACGGAGAGAGAGAGAGAGAGAGGGATAGAGAGAGACAGAGACAGAGAGAGAGCGAGGGAGAGAAAGGGAAGGAGAGGGAGAGAGACGGAGAGGTGGAGGGAGAGGGGAGAGAAATAGAGGGAGAGAGGGATAGGTAGAGGAGAGGGAGAGGGGGAGACGAAGGGAGGGAGGGAGAGGCGAAGAGAGGGAGGTGGAGTGAAATAGGGAGAGAGAGGGAGGCAGGAAAAGAGTGAGGGATAGATAGATAGATAGATAGATAGAGAGAGAGATAGAAAGAGAGACAGAGAGAGAGAGGATAGATAGAGGATAGGGAGAGGGGGAGAGGGAGGGAGAGGGGGGAGAAAGTGGGAGAGAGAGGGGGGGATAGATAGAGGAGAGGAGGCTAGATAGAGGATAGGGAGAGGGAGGTGGAGATAGAGAGAGCTAGAGGGAGGTGGAGAGAAAGAGGGAGAGAGAGGGAGGGAGAGAGAGAGAGCGAGAGAGGGAGGGAGCGAGCGAGCGAGAGAGAGAGAGAGAGAGGGAGAGAGAGAGAGGGGGGAGAGAAAGGGAAGGAAAGGGAGAGAGACGGAGAGGTGGAGAGAGAGGGGGATAGGTAGAGGAGACGGAGAGGGGGAGAGGGAGGGAGGGAGGGAGAGGCGGAGAGAGGGAGGTGGAGAGAAATCGGGAGAGGGAGGGAGGGGGGAAGAGAGAGAGAGATAGATAGACGAGAGGGGGAGGGAGAGAAAGAGGGAGGATAGATAGAGGAGAGGGGGAGAGAGAGATAGATAGAGAGAGAGAGAGGATAGATAGAGGAGAGGGAGAGGGGAGAGAGAGAGGGAGAGGGAGAGAGGGAGGGAGAGGGGGAGAGAGGGAGGTGGAGAGAAATAGGGAAAGAAAGGGAGGGAGGAAGAGAGAGATAGATAGATAGAGGAGAGGGAGAGGGGGGAGGGAGAGAAAGATAGAGGATATATAGTGCAGAGGGGGAGAGAGAGAGCGAGAGACAGAGATAGAGAGAAAGAGAGAGAGAGAGGATAGATAGAGGAGAGGGAGAGGGGGAGAGGGAGGGAGATGGGGAGGGGAGAGGGAGAGGGGCAGAGAAAGAGGTAGAGATAGGGGGGATGGATAGAGTAGAGGGGGAGAGATAGAGGAGAGGGAGAGGGAGGTGGGGATAGAGAGAGACAGAGGGAGGTGGAGAAAAAGAGGGAGACAGAGGGAGGGAGGGAGGAACAGAGGGAGGGAGGGAGGGAGGGACGAAGGGAGGGAGGGAGGGAGCGAGAGAGCGAGAGAGAGAGAGAGAGAGTGAGAGAGAGAGGGAGAGAAAGAGAAGTAGAGGGAGAAAGACGGAGAGGTGGAGGGAGAGGGGAGAGAGATAGAGGGATAGGGGGATAGATAAAGGAGAGGGAGAGGGGGAGAGAGGGAGGTGGAGAGAAAGAGGGAGAGAGGGACGGAGGAAGAGAGAGAGATAGAGATAGAGGGAGAGATAGATAGATAGATAGATAGATAGATAGATAGATAGATAGATAGATAGATAGATAGAGAGATAGAAAGAGAGAGAGAGAGAGGATAGATAGAGGATATGGAGAGGGGGAGAGGGAGGTAGAGGGGGAGAGGAAGAGGGGGAGAGAAAGAGGGAGAGAGAGAGGGGGATAGATAGAGGAGAGGGGGATAGATAGAGGAGAGGGAGAGGGAGGTGGGGACAGAGAGAGATACAGGGAGTTGGAGAGAAAGAGGGAGAGAGAGGGACGGAGGGAGGAAGAGAGAGAGAGGGAGAGAGTGAAGAAGAGAAAGAGAAGTAGGGGGAGAGAGGCAGAGAGGTGGAGGGAGAGGGGAGAGACATAGAGGGAGAGGGGATAGATAGAGGAGAGGGAGGAAGGGAGGGAGACGGGGATAGATAGAGGAGAGGAAGAGGAAGGTGCGGATAGAGAGAGATAAAGGGAGGTGCAGAGAAAGAGGGAGAGAGAGGGAGACAGAGAGAGAGGGTGGGAGGGAGGGAGGGAGCGAGACAGAGAGACAGACAGAGAGAGAGAGAGCGAGGGAGAGAAAGGGAAGGAGAGGGAGAGAGACGGAGAGGTGGAGGGAGAGGGGAGAGAGAAAGAGGGAGAGGGGTAGGTAGAGGAGAGGGGGAGGTGGAGAGGGAGGGAGGGAGGGAGAGGGGGAGAGAGGGAGGTGGAGAGAAATAGGGAGAGAGAGGGAGGGAGGAAGAGATAGATAGATAGATAGAGAGAGGGAGAGATAGATAGATAGATAGAGAGAAAGAGAGGATAGATAGAGGAGAGGGAGAGGGGAGAGAAAGAGGGAGAGAGAGGGGGATAGATAGAGGAGAGGGGGATAGATAGAGGAGAGGGGGATAGATAGAGGAGAGGGGATAGATAGATGATATGCAGAGGGAGGTGGGGATAGAGAGATATAGAGGGATGTGGAGAGAAAGAGGTTGAGAGAGGGAGGGAGAGAGTGAGAGAGAGAGAGAGAGAGGGAGGGAGGGAGGGAGCGAGAGAGCAAGAGAGAGAGAGCGAGGGAGAGAAAGGGAAAGAGAGGGACAGAGACGGAGAGGTGGAGGGAGAGGGGAGAGAGATAGAGGGAGAGGGGATAGATAGAGGAGAGGGAGAGGGGAGAGGGAGGGAGGGAGGGAGAGGGGGAGAGAGTGAGGTGGAGAGAAAGAGGGAGAGAGAGGGAGGGAGGAAGAGAGAGAGAGAGATAGATAGATAGAGAGATAGATGGATAGATAGAGAGACAGGATAGATAGAGGAGAGGGAGAGGGGGAGAGGGAGGGAGGCAGGGAGAGGGGGAGAGGGAGAGGGGAGAGAAAGAGGGAGAGAGAGGGGGATAGATAGAGGAGGGAGGGATAGATAGAGGAGAGGGAGAGGGAGGTGGGGATAGAGAGAGATAGAGGGAGGTGAAGATAAAGAGGGAGAGAGAGGGAGGGAGGGAGAAGAGAGAGAGAGAGAGAGAGAGGGAGGGAGGGAGGGATGGATGGAGGGAGGGAGGGACGGATGAGGGGAGGGAGGGAGAGAGAGATAGAGAGAGAGCGAGAGAGAGAGAGAGAGAGAGCGAGCGACTGAAAGAAAGGGAAGTATAGGGAGAGAGACGGAGAGGTGGAGGGAGAGGGGAGCAAGATAGAGGGAGAGGGTGAGAGGGAGGGAGGGAGGGAGAGGGGGAGAGAGGGAGGTGGAAAGAAAGAGGGAGAGAGAGGGAGGGAGGAAGAGAGAGAGACTGTGAGAGAGAGATAGAGAGAGAGGGGGGGGATAGAGAGAGAGGTAGAGAGAGAGGGAGGGAGGGAGAGGGGGAGAGAAAGAGGGAGAGAGAAAGAGGGGGATAGATAGAGGAGAGGGGATAGATAGAGGAGAGGGGGATAGATAGAGGAGAGGGGGATAGATAGAGGAGATGGAGAGTGAGGTGGGGATAGAGAGAGATATAGGGAGGTGGGGAGAAAGAGGGAGAGAAAGGGAGGGAGAGAGAGAGACAGAGAGAGAGAGGGAGGGAGGGAGGGAGCGAGGGAGGGAGGGAGGGAGCGAGAGAGAGAGACAGAGCAAAGAGAGAAAGGGAAGGAGAGGGAGATAGACGGAGAGGTGGACGGAGTGTGGAGAGAGATAGAGGGAGAGGGGGATAGATAGAGGAGAGGGAGAGGGGGAGAGGGAGGGAGGGAGGAAGAGGGGGAGAGAGGGAGGTGGAGAGAAAGAGGGAGAGAGAGGGAGGGAGGAAGAGAGAGATAGATCGGTAGATAGATAGATAGAGAGAGAAAGAGATAAAGAGATAGAGAGAGAGAGGGAGAGAGGATAGATAGAGAGAGGGAGAGGGGGAGATGGAGGGAGGGAGGGAGAGCGAGAGAGAGAGAGGGAGAGAGAGGGAGGGAGGATAGAGAGAGAGATACATAGATAGAGAGAGAGAGGGAGAGGGACGGAGAGAGAGAGGGAGGGAGGATAGAGAGAGAGAGGGAGAGAGAGAGAGGGAGAGAGAGAGGGAAGGAGGATAGATAGAGAGAGATACATAGATAGAGAGAGAGAGAGGGAGGGAGGATAGAGAGAGAGGGAGAGAGAGAGAGAGGATAGAGAGAGAGGGAGTGTCACACCCTGTTTTTCACCACAAGTATTTTATGTTGCAAAAATCAGAGTTTGTTAAAACATTTTCAAATAATGTTGTGCGCGCAATATGAACCCTTGTTTGAGTGTATGCTTGTTGTTTGATGACTCAAACCTATGAAAACTTATTATTTTGCTGTCTTCAAAAACCCTTTTTCCTTTATATCATGATCACCTTCATCATGTTGGGATACACTACTAGCTCATGAAGCCAAGTGGTACTTCCAACCAAAGTTGGTGGTCTGATCCAAATATTATTTTCATTCATTAAAAACACTAATTTGTGATTTAAAATATTATTTTCCTATTTTATAACTATGTGCGTTTCTAAGGCCAGTAATGATATTCCCACAAGGAAAATTGCTTTCCTGCCTTAGAAAATTCTGAGTAAATTCATGGAAGCTTAGAAGGACATATTTTCCATATATAAGATTTTATACCCTATTTTATATTATTATAATTTGAGTAAAACCCTGAAAACCATTTTTGTTTGTTTTAGCTTTTTTAGATGTTTCCAAAGGAAATTATCTCAATAAAATCCCATAAAATTTCAGGAGCCCTCCCAAGCCATATTAGGTGCTAACCTAAAATCTCACCTTGATCCAAGGTGGGGAATTACACCTAATGAGACCAAAACCCTCTCTGTCCAGAGTAGAGATGGAACAACTCTACATCGCAAAGTTTCTCCAATGGAGCTGAAACTTTGCACAAGTGTTTGACACCCCAAATAAGGACTCCACACCAAAGATGGGATTTGTGAGACTCTGTTTGGCCACACTCCCTTTGTAAAGGACAGTACTGGTTATTTTGAGACATTTTCAAGTTTACACAGCCAAACTTGTTCAATGGAGCTCACATTTGGTGGAACCCCATGGTTTTACCCCAAGACCAAACCTGTTAAGTTTCATTTCCAGTGGTGGGGTGGAAGCACCCCGAGTCACCGTTGAACACCTACTGACAGGAGAGTAAAGACCCTCCTAGCCACTTTTTTACCCAATGTCAAGGCCCCAAACTTGGTGGGATAGAGCACCAGAACACCCTGAGCATCCAGTCAATCAGCCCCTCCCCAACTCCAAGCACAACTGATAAGAACTCCAATTTAAGCCGCAGGGCAGTACTGGCAACACTAGTGTTCCTTGCTCCCTTGACCAGCTCGAGCTCCCACTAAGACACAACGGCTAGGCTCACTCCCAGCAACACACAGGACATGGAGGACACGTCCCAAGTGCTCCAGAGCGAGCCAACATGCCGTGGCATGCCAAAACTGCGCTCTGTGCGTGCTGCAGAGAGCCACCAGCAAGGGGACGACGCTCCGTTCAGTCCCAACCTCCCCAGTTATGTCCAAACACTCCCCCGACAACCATTCAGTGCAAAGCTACCCCAGGGACCCTCTCCCCCTCGCGCAAGAGCTCAGGCGACGCGTGCCCGTGCGCGCTCGACGCGGCCGAGAATGCACAGTCGCTGCGGCTCGACCCCACTTGCTTTCCCTTTGCGGCCATTTTACTAGGAGGTCCTAAACCACGTCCCGAACCCGTGGTTTCGCGGCCAGCACCTCACTGTGCTCGCACACACGCCACGGTGAGTCACCGGCGCACCCGAGTCGGGTCACCGTCGTTGGCCTATAAATAGGCCCCCCCGGCACCCCAGCACCCTCCAAGCAGCTTCAGCACGACCAATAGACACTCCCTAGCCACCTAGTCGAGCTCGCAGAGCCCCGGTGCTCGAGATCGACCGAGGCCCCTCCGCCTCGGAGCTCCGGTCGATCTCCGGCTACACGTCGGCTCCTCCGCTGCCCGACCTCCCATTACACTGCCCTTGACACCAGGAACATTTCCCCTAACTTCCCCGAGCGAATCCGTGCCCCTAGCCCCTAGTTCAACACCAACCCGAAACCCTTCCGCCAAGGGCACCTCGTCACCGGCGACCCAGACCACCTCCGGTTATGTCCCGACCACGAACAGGTAGGCGGAGGCACGAGGGACCCGTTCCCTTTCCTAGATCGGCCTGAGGACAACGGCAGCCTCGCCGGCATGCATCTCCACCTCTCTGGCTGGAGGTAGGAGAAGGACCCGACAGGTGGAGCCCACCTGTCGGTGTCCTGGGGCAGCCAGCGTGCGCAGCCGCTGACGCTGACCCCAGGGGCCCGAAGGTCGGGTTTGAACCTGGCCCGCGCACGCGTGGTGGCCAGGCCTGCTGGCTGGGCTGGCTGGATCTATTCCACTGGCCTTTTTATTTTGTTTTAATCCAGTAACTTAAATGATTTTTATAAAAAGATTTAGCCAGTAGAAAAATATGATTCTTCCACCAGTATTTTTCCAAAAATGAGTAGTATTTGATTCTGTATTAGTTGACATTTATCAAAAACAGAAACTATTTTGATATAATAAAATGATATTAAAAAGCACTTATTTACTTCTATTTGCTATTAAATAAATATGCCTAGCTAATAAAACTATAGGTAACATTTTCCAAAATAATAAACTGAATTTATTCAAGCCTTGTAACATTTTTAAAGGCACTTTGTGATCTGTTTTAGTGAGAGCTAGTATTTATTTATTCCTTTCTCGACGATAGAGTTACCAAGTGACGTTGAGCAAGGAAGACCTCGAAGACCTCGGATACCTCGCTGACCAAGGCAAGCAGCCCTTTGACCATGACTTGAGCATATGAAATGATGCATGCTAGAATAGCAAGTACTTTTCCCATTGCATGTGATCACAGTGCCGGTTCATCATTGATGTGATGGTACCGGAGGCTTCTTCGAAGCACTTGCATGTCGATAATGATATTCACATGGCTCCTCGGAGCACAAAAATGATGAGCTGACCCTACTATCTATGAGGATCATGCTACTGTCATGTTGATTAGTAAAGTTACAAGATCATTGCATTGATCTTGACCCTACCCCGTGAGGGTCGTGTTATTACCATATTGACAAGTAAAGATAGAGCACATTATCACAAGCATGATGTTGAGTTAAATAAAGAGTTTATGAAAACCCCGTCGGGTGCCACTATTGCCCGAGGGTGATGATGAGTTGGTGATCACTTTTGGTGAAGTGATGCACCGGTGATTTTGTGTGAGTATGGTTCCGGAAATGGGATTAGATTTATGATGTGTCGACCGTCCCAACCTTACCAGTACGACCACGATACCCCTTTATGGGACGGGGCTTTGTTGATTACTCTGGTCGGTACTAGCAAAGAGCCACATTACTAGTGGCGTGGAGTGATCGGTGTCACTCTCGTGATGGGGTCGTGCCAGGTAGGACGACTATGCCATTATTATGAGTTCCAGGCACACCGTTGGTCCCTGCATGGTTGATACGGTCCAGAGTCGGTGCTCGTAAGACGTACAACATGTGGGCTGGGTACCAATCGAGTGGACCTCTTTATCTAGTATCGTCAGGGGAAAGATGATGATCGGGTACTTACCTTGGGTATATGTGATATACCGTGAGTCGTGGATGACACGGAAGTTTCCCGTTTCTCTTGGGTCCAGCGTACTACCTCTGCAGAGTGTCAAACTATTCGAATAGCCGTGTCCACGGTCAAGGACAGTTGGGTGGTGCTGCTTAAACTACGTCCAGTGTTTCCGCATAAACCAAGTGTGTGTGTGTTGTGTTAAAAAGGTGTTCTTATGATGATCACAATAATATGATCAAGTTCGGTGACTTGGCATATAGGGTAAACCCGGATGGTTTAAGCCCTTATTAAAACCTTGAGGTTATGACAAGTCCGATGACTTGGCATATAGGGTGAACCCGGTGTGTTCAACCCTTGTCAGATATGTTGGTATCTGTAACCTGTTCTTAAAAAGTAATTCTTTAACTTGTTGCATATACCTGATCATGTCCCACATTGCATTCCACTATAGATACATATTACTGTTATTCCTTACTACACATTCATTTCATGGGCTGTTTGCGAGTACATTCAAAGTACTCATTGGCTTGCCACTGGTTATATTATTGACCAGACATGGAAGGACCGGAGTTTGGCGATGAATACGCCGTCGGAGACGAACCTGCGATCTAGGACGCTTCCAAGTCAGAATGCCTTTCGGTGTAGGCTTGATGACAGGGGCACCGCTTAGCCCTTACGAGTTTCCGCTACTCGATGTATCTGTTTAATTTAGCCTTAGGCCTCACTCTTGAACCCGACCTTCTGGTCGTTTGATGTAATAATTTCGGTACTTGGATGTAAGACTCTATTATTCAGTAACTGTGTTCAATGAATATTGATCCTTGGGGTCACTGGGCACGGCGAACTCGACTTGCTAGTCGGGGTCACCATAGAACTAGTATCAGAGCAATCCTGACTACAGGAAGCCTTAGATAGCATGGACGTTAGCCGAGGACGTTAGAACGCCAACCTTGCACAAGACTTTTGCACATACAACCTTCTAACTCCTCTCCTATGCCTTGTAGATGGCTGCCGTACCTGAGACGCTTCTAGAGACCGGCTTTCCACTACTACTGGAGGATTGTCTCGAGAAGTGCCACATACGACGCACGCCCATCTTCCTCTACGACGAGCACTGGGTCAACGCCGACACCAAGGAATATCACGTGGACGTGATATTGAAGGCTAATCACTCCTCGTCTAGTTGGTTCTTCGAAGGACCACAGATGGGAGAACTGATGTTGGCAGTGGAGACGGCTGCACGGGAGGCGCTCGTGCAACTCCGCAGCATCCTCCCTGAGATGGCTAATGAGCCTGTCACTCGTCGCCTACCTTTCGTTAAGAAAGGAGTGGATGGGAGTTGGACGGTCACCCCAGCCGCGGAGGATGGAATGCCATTAAGATTTCAGACCTACTTCAGCCTCTCGTCGGACACCCTGACACACTTCCTGGTTAAGGAATCCGTCAAGCTTGGCCAAGAGCTGCACCTAGTCAAGGGCCTGCTCCACACTGAGAAGATGCAGAACCGCAAAGTAAAGAAGGCAGGCGCACCTGAAGGGAGGGCGGCTATTGACACTAGGGGTGGTGTGTTACCCATTCAGGCAGTCCCTCTTCGGAGTCGCCATCTGACAGCAGAAGAGTACACTGAGATCTTCGCCGCCTCGCCCAAGAGACGCCGTGATGTGCGGATTCTTTCTTCCACTCCTATAAAGGAAGAAGATGTTGATAAAGATGAGGATCCTGTTGAGTCCGCCGTTGAGACCGAGCAGTCCGCCGCGTAGGTTTTAGCGTAGACAATTAGGAGTAACCGGAGCATAGGGTATCCGTGTATCCGTTTCTAATTTGCGTATGTGTGCTTGATGTAAGTCACCTATTGCCGTAGGCAGCCTGTAAGTGACTACATCACCTAGTTGTTATGAATGCAATTTCCAGTTTGTCAAAAACTTGGTTTTGAAAACTTGGCACATGCACATATTGGACCCCCTCTTACTAGGAACCAATCCTTGTATTCCCGAGCAAGGTGGCATTTTCACCTGTCTGTTTCTATGACAGGATGGTGAACGCAACCCGCAACAGCACCTTCGGCAACCCCGGCGCCGGCTCCTCAGGGACGCCGCAGGGAACCGAAGGAGAAGCTCATGCTGGAGGTCACCATGAGCAGCCTAGAGACCTTCCGCCACCACCTCCTCATGAGAACTTGACGATGGCTCAGTTCCTTCAAGATCTTCGGGAGGAGCGTCAAGCCAGCAATGCCGCTATCTAGCAGCTGACTCAAGTTCTGGTGGACAACCCGCCGCGGAATGGGAATGGCGGTGGTCGCTCTACTCTTTCTGAGTTCATGCGGACTACACCTCCCATATTCACGGAGTCAACTGAACCCCTGGACGCCGATGACTGGATTCACACCATTGAAGACCTCCTCGCGCTGGTCAAGTGCACCGATGATCATGGGAAAGTACTTTATGCTTCTCACTGTCTCGGAGGCACCGCCAGGGCATGGTGGGTTGGATTCCTGATCATGCGGGCAGGGCAAGTCATCACTTGGGAGATGTTCAAGGAAGGATTTCGCACGGCTCACATTCCACCTGGACTGATGACCATTAAGAAGCGGGAATTCCGAGCCTTGAGGCAGGGCAGTGGAACTATTAAGGAGTACCTGCAGTAGTTTAACCTCTTGTCGAGGTACGCGCCTGAAGATGTTAACACTGAGGCCGCTAAGGTGGAACGCTTCATGGAAGGGTTACAGCAGTCCCTGCAATACCAGCTGGTGGTTTGCGACTGCCAGACTTTCAGCGAGCTAGTCAACAAGGCGCTTATGCTGGAAGACAAGCGTCGTGCGATGGACGACACCCGCAAGCGCAAACTGATAGGCAGTGGAGGACCCGGTAACGCAAGACAAAGACCATGGCATACAACACCTGCAAGACCCAACTTTCAGCAGCAACAGTACAAGTATCATGTGTTTCGCCAGAATTATCTGCCTCAGCAGCAACCCAAGCCAGCAGTCAACCCGCCGAACAACGGTGGAGTCAAGACCAACCCTCCGGGGCAAGTCACCTGCTTTGGGTGTGTTCAGACTGGGCACTATTCCAGGTAGTTTCCCAACAAGAAGCCCGATGCACCGCGTCCCAATGCACCCAACCCCGGTCAAGGTGCACCGGGAAGGAACCAGGCACCCCGCAACCAACAGTTCAATGGCAGGGGCCGGATCAATCACATCACTACAGAAGAAGCACAGGAAGACCCGGACTGCATTCTGGGTAAGTTCCTCGTCAACTCAACTCCAGCAACAGTGTTCTTTGATTGTGGTGCCTCGCATTCTTTTGTTACTCATGGGTTTGCGGAGAAGTGCGGCTTAAAATCCACTTTACTCCGTGGGCAGATGGCAATTCAAACCCCGGGAGCAGTATTGAGGACCAACCTAGGGTGTAGAAGGGTCGAGATAGTTATCAATGGGACGAGTTTCTTAGCAGACCCCATTGTGCTTAAATCGCAAGGTGTAGAAGTAATCCTTGGCACGGATTGGTTGGCCAAGCACCAGAGTCTTTTGGACTCTGCCAACAGGGCCATTACCATGATAAGCAACCAAGGGGTCAAGGTCAAGTTTGTCTCCGAGCCAGTATCGGCTCACGCATCTCGAGTCAACAGTCTATCCGAGATAGAGCTTGATCAAGTGCCTATAGTCTGTGAATACCCGGACGTCTTTCCTGACGAGCTACCCGGAATGCCTCCTCACCGAGACATCGAGTTCATCATTGAGCTCATGCCCGGATCAAGGCCTATATATAAAAAGCCTTACAGGATGGGTTCCAAAGAGCTGAAGAAACAGCTGGATGAGCAACTCAGGAAAGGGTTCATCCGTCCGAGTGCGTCACCTTGGGGATCACCTGTTCTATTTGTTTCAAAGAAGCATGGTACCATTCGACTCTGCGTCGACTACCGTTCTCCTAATGAAGTCACAATTAAGACCAAGTACCTGCTCCCCAAGATCGAAGACCTGTTTGACCAGTTAAACGGGGCCAGGGTATTTTCCAAGATCAATCTTCGATCGGGATACTACCAGTTGAAGATCCGACCCGAAGACATACCCAAGACTGCATTCGTGACCCGATACGGTCTATATGAATGCACTGTCATGCCCTTCGGTTTGACTAATGCCCCAGCGTACTTCATGTACGTCATGAACAAGGTCTTCATGGAATATTTGGACAAGTTTGTCGTCGTGTTCATCGATGACATATTAATCTTCTCCAAGTCCTAAGAGGAGCATGAGAAGCATTTGAGGCTAGTTCTGGGGAAGCTTCGAGAGAACCAACTTTATGCGAAATTCAGCAAGTGTCAGTTCTGACTGAACGAAGTTGGATTTCTGGGTCATACCCCGACGGCACGCGGTTTGGCCATAGATCAGTCCAAGATTACTATAGTGACCAACTGGAAATCACCAAAGGACGTGAGGGATGTTAGGAGTTTCCTCGGGCTCGCGGGATACTACCGCAAGTTTGTCGAAGGATTTTCCAGCATCGCCCGACCTATGACTCAGCTCTTGAGGAAGGGCCGGAAATTCGAGTGGACACCGGCGTGTACAGCAAGCTTCCAGGAGTTGAAGAAGAGGCTAACTACCGCCCCGGTGTTGGCTACCCCAGACATCAGCAAGGAATTCGTGATATATTGTGATGCCTCTGGAACCGGGCTCGGTGGAGTCCTGATGCAAGATGGCAGGGTCGTGGCGTACTTGTCACGGCAACTGCGACCGCATGAGGAGAACTACGCCACCCATGATCTCGAGCTAGCAGCTGTAGTGCATGCTCTGAAGACGTGGCGACATTACCTTCTGGGAAAGCGATGTGAGATTATACAGACCATAAAAGTCTGAAATATATCTTCACTCAAAGGGAGCTGAATATGAGACAGCGGAGATGGCTTGAGTTAATCAAGGATTACGACCTCAGTATTCAGTACCATCCCGGCAAGGCGAACGTGGTAGCCGATGCCTTGAGCCGGAAGGCAGGCTCCTTGAACGTCGCGCTCAAGGAAAGGTTACCCGTCTTGTATGAAGAGATGGAGGACTTCGGGCTTGAGATAGTCGAACCAGGGTACCTGGCCAACCTCGAAATCAAGCCTACTCTGGCAGACGACATCAAGGAAGCCCAGAAGGGGCACAAGAGTATCGAAGGCCTCAAGAGGAAGGTGCGAGAAGGCAAAGCCCCAGGATTCTCGATTGATGAGCAAGGAGTACTGTGGTACGGGAAGTGCTTATGCGTACCTAACAAGGCCGAACTTAAGGACTTGATCCTGCAAGAGGCTCATGACACACCGTACTCTATCCATCCAGGTGGTACCAACATGTACCAAGACATCCGAGAACGATTCTGGTGGCATGGCATGAAGAGGGAAATCGGCTCCTATGTCGCTAAATGCGATGTATGTCAGCGAGTCAAGGCTGAACACCAGCGACCTGCTGGATTGCTACAACCTCTTCAAGTGCCAGAATGGAAGTGGGATAAAGTCGGCATGGATTTCATCACCGGGTTGCCCCGGTCGAATAAGGGTCATAACTCCATTTGGGTCATAGTCCATCATTTGACCAAGGTGGCCCATTTCATCCCCGTCAACACCACCTATGATGGCAGCCAACTGGCCAGTCTATACATTCATCGAGTGGTGAGTCTCCATGGAGTTCCCAAAGAGATCGTGTCCGACCGCGGCACGCAATTCACCTCAAGATTCTGGAAGAAGTTTCAAGAAGCTCTCGGAACAAAACTCTCCTTCAGTACGGCTTTCCACCCACAAACGGGCGGATAGACCGAGAGGGTAAACCAGATACTTGAGGACATGCTCCGCGCTTGTGTTTTGGCCCATGGTGCCAAGTGGGAAGACTACCTGCCGTTTGCTGAGTTTTCTTACAACAACAGCTACCAGTCCAGTCTTCAAATGGCCCCATTCGAAGCGTTATATGGGCGGAAGTGCCGGACCCCGCTCAATTGGTCCGAAACCGGTGAAGGACTAGTCTTTGGACCAGAAGCACTGCAGGAAGCAGGGGACAAGGTTCAACTTGGAAGCAGCTAAGTCAAGGCAGAAGAGTTACGCTGACCCTTGCCGCAGAAATGTGGAGTTTGTTCCCGGAGACCAGGTGTACTTGCGAGTCACGCCTCTCAAGGGGACCAAGAGTTTCCACATCAAGGGGAAGCTAGCTCCAAGGTTCGTTGGACCCTTCATGATCACGACAAGGCGCGGGGAAGTAGGTTATCAGTTGGAGCTACCTCCTGAGCTTTCGGGTGTGCACAACGTGTTCCACGTGTCACAGCTCCGGAAGTGTTTACAAGTGCCGAACCGTCTTGATCTTTACAAGGACATTGATCATCAAGCTATTGACCTTCAACTAGATCTTACCTACCGTGAGAGACTGATCCACATTTTGGATGAAGCCGAACGTTGTACCAGAAGCCGCACCATCAAGTTTTTCAAGGTTCAGTGGAGCAACCATACCGAAGAAGAAGCCACATGGGAACGTGAAGACTATCTCCGATTAGAATTTCCCGAGCTATTTAGCGCATAGCTTAGGAATCTCGGGGACGAGATTCTTGTAAGAGGGATAGGTCTGTGACACCCTGTTTTTCACCACAAGTATTTTATGTTGCAAAAATCAGAGCTTGTTAAAACTTTTTCAAATAATGTTGTGAGTGCAATGTGAACCCTAGTTTGAGTGTATGCTTGTTGTTTGATGACTCAAACCTATGAAAACTTATTATTTTGCTCTCCTTAAAAACCTTTTTTCCTTTATATCATGATCACCTTCATCATGTTGGGATACACTACTAGCTCATGAAGCCAAGTGGCACTTCCAACCAAAGTTGGTGGTCTCATCCAAATATTCTTTTCATTCATTAAAAACACTATTTTGTTATTTAAAATATTATTTTCCTATTTTCTAACTATGTTTATTTCTAAGGCCAGTAATGATATTCCCACAAGGAAAATTGCTTTCCTGCCTTAGAAAATTCTGAGTAAATTCATGGAAGCTCAGAAGGACATATATTTTCCATATATAAGATTTTATACCCTATTTTATATTAATATTATTTGAGTAAAACCCTCAAAACCATTTCTGTCTGTTTTAGCTTTTTGAGATGTTTCCAAAGGAAATTATCTCAATAAAATCCCATAAAATTTCAGGAGCCCTCCCAAGCCATATTAGGTGCTCACCTAAAATCTCACCTTGATCCAAGGTGGGGAAGTGCACCTAATGATACCAAAACCCTCTCTGTCCAGAGTAGAGTTGGAACAACTCTACATTGCAAAGTTTCTCCAGTGGAGCTGAAACTTTGCACACGTGTTTGACACCCCAAATAAGGACTCCACACCAAAGATGGGATTTGTGAGACTCTGTTTGGCCACACTCCCTTTGTAAAGGACAGTACTGGTCATTTTGAAACATTTTCAAGTTTACAAAGCCAAACTTGTTCAATGGAGCTCAGATTTGGTGGAACCCCATGTTTTTACCCCAAGACCAAACCTGTTAAGTTTCATTTCCAGTGGTGGGCTGGAAGCACCCCAAGTCACTGTCAAACACCTACGGACAGGAAAGTAAAAACCCTCCTAGACACTGTTTTACCCAATGTCAAGGCCCCAAACTTGGTGGGATAGAGCACCAAAACACCCTGAGCACCCAGTCAATCAGCCCCTCCCCAACTCCAAGCACAAGTCACAAGAACTCCAATTTAAGTCGCATGGCAGTACTGGCAACACTAGTATTCCTTGCTCCCTTGACCAGCTCGAGCTCCCACTAAGCCACAACGGCTAGGCTCACTCCCAGCAACTCACAGGACATGGACGACACGTCCCAAGTGCCCCAGAGCAAGCCAGCATGCTGTGGCATGCCAAAACTGCTCTCTGGGCACGCTGCAGAGAGCCACCAGCAAGGGGACGACGCTACGGTCGGTCCCAACCTGCCCAGTTATGTCCAAACACTCCCCCGACAACCATTCAGGGCAAAGCTACCCCAGGGACCCTCTCCCCCTCGCGCAAGAGCTCAGGCAACGCGTGCCCGTGCGCGCCCGACACGGCCGAGCATGCACGGTGGCTGCGGCTCAAGCCCACTTCCTTTCCCTCTGCGGCCATTGCACCAGGAGGTCCTAAACCACGTCCCGAACCCGTGGTTTCGCGGCCAGCACCTCACTGTGCTCGCACGCACCCCACGGTGAGTCACCGGCGCACCCGAGTCGGGTCACCATCTTTGGCCTATAAATAGGCCCCCCCGGCACCCCAGCACCCTCCAAGCAGCTTCAGCACGACCAGTAGACACTCCATAGCCACCTAGTCGAGCTCGCAGAGCCCCGGTGCTCGAGATCGACCGTGGCCCCTCCGCCTCAGAGCTCCGGTCGATCTCCGGCTACACGTGGGCTCCTGCACTTCCCGACCTCCCATTACACTCCCCTTGACAACAGGAACATTTCCCCTAACTTCCCCGAGCAAATCTGTGCCCCTAGCCCCTAGTTCAACACCAACCCGAAACCTTTCTCCCACGGGCACCTCGTCGCCGGCGACCCAGACCACCTCTGGTGACGTCCCGACCACGAACAGGTAGGCGGAGGCACGAGGGACCCGTTCCCGTTCCTAGATCGGCCTAAGGACAACGGCAGCCTCGCCGGCGTCCATCTCCACCTCTCTGGCTGGAGGTAGGAGAAGGACCCGACAGGTGGAGCCCACCTGTCGGTGTCCTGGGGCAGCCAGCGCGTGCAGCCGCTGACGCTGACCCCAGGGGCCCGCAGGTCAGGTTTGAACCTGGCCTGCGCGCGCCTGGTGGCTAGGCCTTTGGCTGGGCCGGCTGGATCTGTTCCCCTGGCCTTTTTCTTTTGTTGTAATCTAGTAACTTAAATGATTTTTATAAAAAGATTTAGCCAGTAGAAAAATATGATTCTTCCACTAGTAATTTTCCAAAAATGAGTAGTATTTGATTCTGTATTAGTTGACATTTATCAAAAATAGAAACTATTTTGATATAATAAAATGATATTAAAAAGCACTTATTTACTTCTGTTTGCTTTTAAATAAATATGCCTATCTAATAAAACTATAGGTAACATTTCCCAAAATAATAAACTGATTTTATTCAAGGCTTGCAACATTTTTAAAGGCACTTTGTGATCTGTTTTAGTGAGAGCTAGTATTTATTTATTCCTTTCTCAACGGTAGAGTTACCGAGTGACGAAGGATCCAGAGCAGAAGACCTCGAAGACCCCGGATACCTAGCTGACCAAGGCAAGCAGCCCTTTGACCATGACTTGAGTATATGAAATGATGCATGTTAGAATAGCAAGTACTTTTCCCGTTGCATGTGATCACAGTGCCGGTTCATCATTGATGTGATGGTACCGGAGGCTTCTTCGAAGCACTTGCATGTTGATAATGATATTCACATGGCTCCTCGGAGCACAAACATGATGAGCTGACCCTACTGTCTATGAGGATCATGCTATTGTCATGTTGATTAGTAAAGTTACAAGATCATTGCATTGAGCTTGACCCTACCTCGTGAGGGTCGTGTTATTACCATATTGACAAGTAAAGATAGAGCATATTATCACAAGCATGATGTTGAGTTAAATAAAGAGTTTATGAAAACCCCATCAGGTGCCACTATTGCCCGAGGGTGATGATGAGTTGGTGATCACTTTTGGTGAAGTGATGCACCGGTGATTTTGTGTGAGTATGGTTTCGGAAATGGGATTAGATTTATGATGTGTCGACCGTCCCAACCTTACCAGTATGACCACGATACCCCTTTATGGGACGGGGCTTTGTTGATTACTCTGGTCGGTACTAGCAAAGAGCCACATTACTAGTGGCGTGGAGTGATCGGTGTCACTCTCGTGATGGGGTCGTGCCAGGTAGGACGACTATGCCATTATTATGAGTTCCAGGCACACCGTTGGTCCCTGCATGGTTGACACGGTCCAGAGTCGGTGCTCGTAAGACGTACAACATGTGGGCTGGGTACCAATCGAGTGGACCTCTTTGTCTAGTATCGTCAGGGGAAAGATGATGATCGGGTACTTACCTCGGGTATATGTGATATACCGCGAGTCCTGGATGACACGGAAGTTTCCCGTATCTCGTGGGTCCAGCATACTACCTCTGCAGAGTGTCAAACTATTCGAATAGCCGTGTCCACGGTCAAGGACAGTTGGGTGGTGCTGCTTAAACTACGTCCAGTGTTCCGGCATAAACCAGGTGTGTGTGTTGTGTTAAAAAGGTGTTGTTATGATAATCACAATAATATGATCAAGTTTGGTGACTTGGCATATAGGGTATACCCGGATGGTTTAAGCCCTTATTAAAACCTTGAGGTTATGACAAGTCCGATGACTTGGCATATAGGGTGAACCCGGTGTGTTCAACCCTTGTCAGATATGTTGGTATCTGTAACCTGTTCTTAAAAAGTAATTCTTTAACTTGTTGCATATACCTGATCATGTGCCACATTGCATTCCACTATAGATACATATTACTGTTATTCCTTACTACACATTCATTTCATGGGCTGTTTGCGAGTACATTCAAAGTACTCATTGGCTTGCCACTAGTTATATTATTGACCAGACATGGAAGGACCAGAGTTTGGCGATGAATATGCCGTCGGAGACGAACCTGCGATCTAGGACGCTTCCAAGTCAGAATGCCTGTCGGTGTAGGGTTGATGGCATGGGCACCGCTTAGCCCTTACGAGTTTCCGCTACTCGATGTATCTGTTTAATTTGGCCTTAGGCCTCGCTCTTGAACCCGACCTTCTGGTCGTTTAATGTAATAATTTCGGTATTTGGATGTAAGACTCTATTATTCAGTATCTGTGTTCAGTGAACATTGATCCTTGGGGTAACCTGGCATGGCAAACTAGACTTGCTAGTCGGGGTCACCACAGGGAGAGGGAGAGAGAGGGTGCGAGGGAGGGAGAGGGGGAGAGGGAGAGGGGGTGGGAAAGAGTTATAGAGAGAGGGGGATAGATAGAGGAGAGGGGGATAGATAGAGGAGAGGGGTAGATAGAGGAGAGGGAGAGGGAGGTGGGGATAGAGAGAGATAGAGGGAGGTGGAGAGAAAGAGGGAGAGAGAGGGAGGGAGAGAGAGAACAAGGGAGGGAGGGAGGGAGCGAGAGAGAGAGAGAGACAGAGAGAGAGAGTGAGAGAGAGAGTGAGGGAGAGAAAGGGAAGGAGAGGGAGAGAGACGGAGAGGTGGAGGGAGTGGGGAGAGAGATAGAGGGAGAGGGGGATAGGTAGAGGAGAGGGAGAGGGGCCGAGGGAGGGAGGGAGGGAGAGGTGGAGAGAAATAGGGAGAGCGAGGGGGAGTGAGGAAGAGAGAGATAGAGGATAGATAGAGGCGAGGGAGAGGGGGAGAGGGAGGGAGAGGGGGAGGGGGAGAGGGAGAGGGGGAGAGAGAGGGAGAGAGAGGGGGGGATAGATAGAGGAGAGGGAAAGGGGGTGGGGATAGAGAGAGATAGAGGGAGGTGGAGAGAATGAGGGAGGGAGGGAGGAAGAGAGAGCGGGGGAGGGAGGGAGGGAGGGACGGAGGGAGGGAGGTTAGGGAGAGAGAGAGAGAGAGAGCGAGGGAGAGAAAGAGAAGTAGAGGGAGAGAGACGGAGAGGTGGAGGAAGAGGGGAGAAAGATAGAGGGAGGGTGTGATAGATAGAGGAGAGGGAGAGGGGAGAGGGAGGGAGGGAGAGGGGGAGAGAGGGAGGTGGAGAGAAAGAGGGAGAGAGAGGGACGGAGGAAGAGAGAGAGATAGAGAGAGAGATAGATAGATAGATAGATAGATAGATAGATAGATAGATAGATAGATAGATAGATAGATAGATAGATAGATAGAGAGAGAGAGACAGAGGGAGGGAGGGAGAGAGATAGGGGAGAGAAAGAGGGAGGGACAGAGAGGGGATAGATAGAGGAGAGGGGGGTAGAGAGAGGAGAGGGAGAGGGACGTGGGGATAGAGAGAGATAGAGGGAGGTGGAGAGAAAGAGGGAGAGAGAGGGAGGGGAGAAAGAGGGAGGGAGGGATGGAGGGAGGGAGCGAGGGAGGGAGGGAGGGAGCGAGAGAGAGAGAGAGAGAGAGAGAAAGAGAGAGAGCGAGGGAGAGAAAGGGAAGGAGAGTTAGAGAGACGGAGAGGTGGAGGGAGAGGGGAGAGAGATAGAGGGAGAGGGGGATAGATAGAGGAGAGGTAGAGGGGAGAGGGAGGGAGGGAGGGAGAGTGGGAGAGAGGGAGGTGGAGAGAAAATGGGAGAGAGAGGGAGGGAGGAAGAGATAGATAGAGAGAGATAGATAGAGAGAGAGGATAGATAGAGGAGAGGGGGAGAGAAAGAGGGAGAGAGAGAGTGGTATAGATAGAGGAGAGGGGGATAGATAGGGAGAGGGAGAGGGAGGTGGGGATAGAGAGAGATAGAGGGTGGTGGAGAGAAAGAGGGAGAGAGGGAGGGAGGAAGGAAGAGAGAGAGATAGATAGAGAGATGGAGGGAGGGAGGGAGGGAGCGAGAGAGAGAGGGAGAGGGGGAGAGTGACGGAGGGAGAGGGGGAGAGGGAGAGGGCAGAGAGAGAGGGAGAGAGAGGGGGGATAGATAGAGGAGAGGGGGTAGATAGAGGAGAGGGAGAGGGAGGTGGGATAGAGAGAGATAGAGGGAGCTAGAGAGAAAGAGGGAGAGAGAGGGAGGGAGGGAGAAAGAGAGAGAGAGCGAGAGAGAGAGGGAGGACGGGAGGGAGCGAGAGAGAGAGAGAGAGAGGGAGAGAAAGGGAAGTAGAGGGAGAGAGACGGAGAGGTGGAGGGAGAGGGGAGAGAGATAAAGGGAGAGGGGGATAGATAGAGGAGAGGGAGAGGGGGAGAGGGACGGAGGGAGGGAGAGTGGGAGAGAGGGAGGTGTAGAGAAAGAGGGAGACAGGGGGAGGGAGAAAGAGGGAGAGGGGGAGAGGGAGGGAGAGGGGGAGAGGGAGAGGGGGAGAGAAAGAGGGAGAGAGATAGGGGGATAGATAGAGGAGAGGTAGAGGGAGGTGGGGAGAGAAAGAGGGAGAGAGAGAGGGAGAGAGGGGGAGAGGGAGAGGGGGAGGGAGAGGGGAGAGGGAGGGAGGGAGAGGAAGAGAGGGAGAGGGGAATGAAAGTGGGAGAGAGAGAGGGGGATAGAGAGAGAGAGCGAGGGAGAGAAGGGAAGTAGAGGGAGAGAGATGAAGAGGTGGATGGAGAGGGGAGAGAGATAGAGGGAGAGGGGGATAGATAGAGGAGTTGGAGAGGGGGAGAGAAAGAGGGAGAGAGAGGGGATAGATAGAGGAGATGGGGATAGAGAGAGGAGAGGGAGAGGGAGGTGGGGATAGAGAGAGATAGAGGGAGGTGGAGAGAAAGAGGGAGAGAGAGGGAGGAAGAGAGAGAGATAGAGAGAGAGAGGGAGGGAGCGAGGGTGGGAGAGGGGGAGAGGGGGAGGGGGAGGGAGGGAGGGAGAGGAGGAGAGAAAGAGGGAGAGAGAGGGTGGGATAGATAGATGAGAGGGGGATAGATAGAAGAGAGGGAGAGGGAGGTGGGGATAGAGAGAGATAGAGGGAGGTGGAGAGAAAGAGGGAGAGAGAGGGAGGGAGGGAGGAAGAGAGAGAGAGAGGGAGGGAGGGAGCGAGAGAGAGAGAGCGAGGGAGAGAAAGGGAAGTAGACAAAGAGGTGGAGGGAGAGGAGAGAGAGATAGAGGGAGAGAGAGAGGGAGGGAGGAAGAGAGGGAGGCGGAGAGAAAGAGGGAGAGAGAGGTAGGTGGAGGGAAAGAGGGAGAGAGAGGGAGGGAGGAAGAGAGAGAGAGGGGGAGAGAAAGAGGGAGAGGGGTAGAGGGAGAGGGGGAGAGAAAGAGGGAGGGAGAGGGGGAGGGAGAGGGGAGAGAAAGAGGGAGAGAGTGAGGGGGATAGATATAGCAGAGGGGGGTAGATAGAGGAGAGGGAGAGGGAGGTGGGGATAGAGAGAGATAGAGGGAGGTGGAGAGAAAAAGGGAGAGAGAGGGAGGGAGGGAGGAAGAGAGATAGAGAGAGGGAGGGAGGGAGGGAGGGAGCGAGCGAGAGAGAGAGAGAGCGAGGGAGAGAAAGGGAAGTAGAGGGAGAGAGACGGAGAGGTGGAGGGAGAGGGGAGAGAGATAGAGGGAGAGGGGGGTAGATATAGGAGAGGGATAGGGGGAGAGGGAGGGAGGGAGGGAGAGGGGGAGAGAGGGAGGTGGAGAGAAATAGGGAGAGAGAGGGAGGGAGGAAGCGAGGGAGAGATAGATAGAAAGACAGAGAGAGAGAGGATAGAGATTGAGAGAGATAGAGAGAGGAAGAGAGAGAGAGGGAGGGAGGGAGGGAGATGGGGAGAGGGAGAGGGGGAGAGAAAGAGGGAGAGATAGGGGGTAGATAGAGGGGAGGGGGATAGATAGAGGAGAGGGGGATAGATAGTGGAGAGGGAGAGGGAGGTGGGGACAGAGAGAGATAGAGGGAGGTGGAGAGAAAGAGGGAGAGGGAGGGAGGGAGAGAGAGAGGGGGGGAGGGAGGAAGGGAGGGAGCGAGAGAGAGAGACAGAGAGAGAGAAAGAGCGAGGGAGAGAAATGGAAGGAGAGGGAAAGAGACGGAGAGGTGGAAAGAGATGGGAGAGAGATAGAGGGAGAGGGGGATAGGTATAGGAGAGGGAGAGGGAGGGAGGGAGGGAGAGGGGGAGAGAGGGAGGTGGAGAGAAATAGGGAGAGAGAGGGAGGGAGGAAGAGAGAGAGATAGATAGAGAGAGATAGATAGAGAGAGAGAGGATAGACGTAGGAGATGGAGAGGGGGAAAGGGAAGGAGAGGTGGAGGGGGAGAGGGAGAGGGGGAGAGAAAGAGTCAGAGAGAGGGGGGGATAGATATAGGAGAGGGGGATAGATATAGGAGCGGGAGAGGGAGGTGGGGATAGAGAGAGATAGAGGTAGGTGGAGAGAAAGAGGGAGAGAGGGGGAGGGACGGAGGGAGGAAGAGAGAGAGAGAGGGAGGGAGGGAGGGAGGGAGGGAGAGAGAGAGAAAGATAGAGAGAGAGAGAGAGAGAGAGAGAGAGAGATAGAGAGAGCGAGCGAGGGAGAGGGGGGATAGAGAGAGGAGAGGGAGAGGGGGAGAGGGAGGGAGAGGGCTAGAGAGGGAGGGAGGAAGAGAGAGATATAGATAGATAGAGAGAGAGCAAGAGAGAGAGAGGGATGAAGAGAGAGATAGAGAGAGGATAGAGAGAGAGGGAGGGAGGGAGGGAGAGGGAGAGGGGAGAGAAAGAGGGACAGAGATAGAGGGGGATAGATAGAGGAGAGGGGGATAGATAGAGGAGAGGGAGATAGATAGAGGAGATGGAGAGGGCGGTGGGGATAGAGAGAGATAGAGGGAGGTGGAGAGAAAGAGGGAGAGAAAGGGAGGGAGAGAGAGAGGGAGGGAGGGAGCGAGCGAGCGAGGGAGGGAGGGAGGGAGCGAGGTAGAGAGAGAGCGATGGAGAGAAAGGGAATGAGAGGGAGTGGGACGGAGAGGTGGATGGAGAGGGGAGAGAGATAGAGGGAGAGGGGGTAGATAGAGGAGAGGGAGAGGGGGAGAGGGAGGGAGGGATGGAGAGGGGGAGAGAGGGAGGTGGAGAGAAAGAGGGAGAGAGAGGGAGGGAGGAAGAAAGAGAGATAGAGAGAGCGAGGGAGAGAAAGGGAAGGAGAGTTAGAGAGATAGAGAGGTGGAGGGAGAGGGGAGAGAGATAGAGGGAGAGGGGGATAGATAGAGGAGAGGTAGAGGGGAGAGGGAGGGAGGGAAGGAGAGTGGGAGAGAGGGAGGTGGAGAGAACGAGGGAGAGAGAGGGAGGGAGGAAGAGAGAGAGAGATAGATAGAGAGAGGTAGATAGAGAGAGAGGATAGATAGAGGAGAGGGGGGGAGAAAGAGGGAGAGAGAGAGTGGTATAGATAGAGGAGAGGGGGATAGATAGGGAGAGGGAGAGGGAGGTGGGGATAGAGAGAGATAGAGGGTGGTGGAGAGAAAGAGGGAGAGAGAGGGAGGAAGAGAGAGAGATAGAGAGAGAGAGGGAGGGAGCGAGGGTGGGAGAGGGGGAGGGGGAGGGAGGGAGGGAGAGGGGGAGAGAGAGAGGGTGGGATAGATAGATGGGAGGGGGATAGAGAGAGATAGAGGGAGGTGGAGAGAAAGAGGGAGAGAGAGGGAGGGCGGGAGAAAGAGAGAGAGAGAGAGGGAGGGAGGGAGCGAGAGAGAGAGAGAGAGAGCAAGGGAGAGAAAGGGAAGTAGAGGCAGAGAGACAAAGAGGTGGAGGGAGAGGAGAGAGAGATAGAGGGAGAGAGAGGGAGGGAGGAAGAGAGGGAGGCGGAGAGAAAGAGGGAGAGAGAGGTAGGTGGAGAGAAAGAGGGAGAGAGAGGGAGGGAGGAAGAGAGAGAGGGGGAGAGAAAGAGGGAGAGGGGGAGAGAAAGAGGGAGGGAGGGAGGGAGGGAGAGGGGGAGGGAGAGGGGGAGAGAAAGAGGGAGAGAGAGAGAGGGGGATAGATATAGCAGAGGGGTATAGATAGAGGAGAGGGAGAGGGAGGTGGGGATAGAGAGAGATAGAGGGAGGTGGAGAGAAAAAGGGAGAGAGAGGGAGGGAGGGAGGAAGAGAGAGAGCAAGAGAGAGAGAGGGAGGGAGGGAGGGAGCGAGAGAGAGAGAGCGCGAGGGAGAGAAAGGGAAGTGGAGGGAGAGAGACGGAGAGGTGGAGGGAGAGGGGAGAGAGATAGAGGGAGAGGGGGATAGATAGAGGAGAGGGAGAGGTGGAGAGGGAGGGAGGGAGGGAGAGGGGGAGAGAGGGAGGTGGAGAGAAATAGGGAGAGAGAGGGAGGGAGGAAGAGAGAGAGATAGATAGATAGAAAGATAGAGAGAGAGAGGATAGAGATTGAGAGAGATAGAGAGAGGAAGAGAGAGAGAGGGAGGGAGGGAGGGAGATGGGGAAGGGAAAGGGGGGAGAGAAAGAGGGAGAGAGAGAGAGGGGGTAGATAGAGGGGAGGGGGTAGATAGAGGAGAGGGGGATAGATAGTGGAGAGGGAGAGGGAGGTGGGGACAGAGAGAGATAGAAGGAGGTGGAGAGAAAGAGGGAGAGGGAGGAAGGGACAGAGAGAGGGGGGAGGGAGGAAGGGAGGGTGAGAGAGAGAGAGACAGAGAGAGAGCGAGGGAGAGAAATGGAAGGAGAGGGAAAGAGACGGAGAGGTGGAGAGAGATGGGAGAGAGATAGAGGGAGAGGGGATAGGTAGAGAAGTGGGAGAGGGAGGGAGGGAGGGAGAGGGGGAGAGAGGGAGGTGGAGAGAAATAGGGAGAGAGAGGGAGGGAGGAAGAGAGAGAGATAGATAGCTAGAGAGAGAGAGATAGACAGAGAGAGAGAGGATAGATGGAGGAGATGGAGAGGGGGAAAGGGAGGGAGAGGTGGAGGGGGAGAGGGAGAGGGGGAGAGAAAGAGTCAGAGAGAGAGGGGGATAGATATAGGATAGGGAGAGGGAGGTGGGGATAGAGAGAGATAGAGGTAGGTGGAGAGAAAGAGGAAGAGAGGGAGGGAGGGAGGGAGGAAGAGAGAGAGGGAGGGAGGGAGAGAGAGAGAAAGATAGAGAGAGAGAGCGAGAGAGAGAGAGAGAGAGAGCGAGCGAGCGAGGGAGAGGGGGGACAGATAGAGGAGAGGGAGAGAGGGAGAGGGAGGGAGAGGGCTAGAGAGGGAGGGAGGAAGAGAGAGAGATAGATAGATAGAGAGAGAGAGCGAGAGAGAGAGGCTACAGAGAGAGGGATGAAGAGAGAGAGAGAGAGAGAGAGGAGAGGGAGGGAGGGAGGGAGGGAGAGGGGGAGAGGGAGAGGGGAGAGAAAGAGGGACAGAGATAGAGGGGGATAGATAGAGGAGAGGGGGATAGATAGAGGAGAGGGAGATAGATAGAGGAGATGGAGAGGGCGGTGGGGATAGAGAGAGATAGAGGGAGGTGGAGAGAAAGAGGGAGAGAAAGGGAGGGAGGGAGGTAGCGAGCGAGGGAGGGAGGGAGCGAGCGAGGGAGAGAGAGAGCGATGGAGAGAAAGGGAATGAGAGGGAGAGGGGCGAAGAGGTGGATGGAGAGGGGAGAGAGATAGAGGGAGAGGGGGTAGATAGAGGAGAGGGAGAGGGGGAGAGGGAGGGAGGGATGGAGAGGGGAAGAGAGGGAGGTGGAGAGAGAGAGGGAGATAGAGGGAGGGAGGAAGAGAGAGAGATAGATAGAGAGAGAGATAGAGAGAGAGAGAGGGAGAGGATAGATAGAGGAGAGGGGGAGGGGGAGAGGGAGGGATGGAGGGAGAGGGGGAGAGGGAGAGGGGGAGAGAAAGAGGGGGAGAGGGAGAGGGGGAGAGAAAGAGGGAGAGAGAGAGGGGATAGATAGAGGAGAGGTAGAGGGAGCTCGGGATAGAGAGAGATATAGGGAGGTGGAGAGAAAGAGGCAAAGAGAGGGAGGGAGGAAGAGAGAGATAGAGAGAGAGAGGGAGAGGATAGATAGAGGAGCGGGGGAGGGGGAGGGGGAGAGGGAGGGATGGAGGGAGAGGGGGAGAGGAAGAGGGAGAGAGAGAGGGGGGATAGATAGAGGAGAGGTAGAGGGAGCTGGGGATAGAGAGAGATATAGGGAGGTGGAGAGAAAGAGGGAGAGAGAGGGAGGGAGGGAGGAAGAGAGAGAGAGAGAGAAAGAATGAGGGAGGGAGGGAGAGAGCGAGCGAGTGAGCGAGAGAGAGAGAGACAGAGGGAGAGAGGGAGAGACAGAGAGACAGAGATAGATAGAGGGGAGGGAGAGGGGGTGAGGGAGGGCGGGCGGGAGAGAGGGAGAGGGGGAGGTGGAGAGAAAGAGGGAGAGAGAGCGGGGGATAGATAGAGGAGAGGGGGATAGATAGAGGAGAGGGAGAGGGACGTGGGGATAGATACAGGAGAGGGAGAGGGGGAGTGCCAGGGAGGGAGGGAGAGGGGGAGAGATGGAGGTTGAGAGAAAGAGGGAGGGAGAGGGAGGGAGGAAGAGAGAGAGATAGAGAGAGAGAGGATAGATGGAGGAGAGGGAGAGGGGGAGAGGGCGGAAGGGATGCAGGGAGAGGGAGAGGGGGAGAGAAAGAGGGAGAGAGAGAAAGGGGGGATAGATAGAGGAGAGGGGGATAGATAGAGGAGAGGGAGAGGGAGGTGGGGATAGAGAGAGGTAGAGGGAGCTGGAGAGAAAGAGGGAGAGGGAGGGAGGGAGGGAGGAAGAGAGAGAGAGGGAGGAAGGGAAGGAGGGAGGGAGCGAGGGAGGGAGGGAGGGAGCGAGAGAGAGAGAGAGAGAGAGAAGGGAGAGGGGGAGAGGGAGGGAGGGACGGAGAGGGGGGAGGGAGGTGGAGAGAAAGAGGGAGAGAGAGAGTGGGCATAGATACAGGAGAGGGGGATAGATAGAGGAGATGGAGAGGGAGGTGGGGATAGAGAGATATAGAGGGAGAGGTGGATAGATAGAGGAGAGGGAGAGGGGGAGTGGGAGGGAGGGAGGGAGCGGGGGAGAGGGAGGTGGAGAGAAATAGGGAGAGAGAGGGAGGGAGGAAGAGAGAGAGAGGATAGATAGAGGAGAGGGGGAGGGGAGATAGAGGGGGAGAGGGAGAGGGGGAGAGGTAGAGGAGAGGGAGAGGGGGGAGAGGGAGAGGGGTAGAGAGGGAGGGAGGAAGAGAGAGAGATATATAGATAGATAGAGAGAGAGCGAGAGAGAGAGGGAGGAAGAGAGAGAGAGAGGATAGATAGAGGAGAGGGAGAGGGGGGAGAGAGAGGGGGCGAGAAAGAGGGAGAGAGAGAGATGGGGAGAGGGACAGGGAGAGAAAGATGGAGAGAGAGGGGAGATAGATTGAGGAGAGGGGGATAGATAGAGGAGAGGGAGAGGGAGGTGGGGATAGAGAGAGATAGAGGGAGGTGGAGAGAAAGAGGGAGAGAACGAGGGAGAGAGAGGGAGGAAGAGAGAGAGAGAGACAGAGATAGATAGAGGGGAGGGAGAGAGGGTGAGGGAGGGAGAGGGGGAGAGAGGGAGGTGGAGAGAAAGAGGGAGAGAGAGGGGGGATAGATAGAGGAGAGGGGGATAGATAGAGGAGAGGGAGTGGGAGGTGGGGATAGAGAGAGATAGAGGTTGAGGGGGATAGATAGAGGAGAGGGGGAGGGGGAGTGGCAGGGAGGAAGGGAGAGGGGGAGAGAGGGCGGTGGATAGACAGAGGGAGGGAGGAAGAGAGAGAGCGAGAGGATAGATAGAGGAGAGGGAGAGGGGGAGAGGGAGGGAGGGAGGGAGGGAGAGGGAGAGGGGAGGAGAAAGAGGGAGAGAGAGAGGGGGGTTAGATAGCTGAGAGGGGGCTAGATAGAGGAGAGGGAGAGGGAGGTGGGGATAGAGAGAGATAGAGGGAGCTGGAGAGAAAGAGGGAGAGAGAGGGATGGAGGGAGTAAGACAGACAGAGAGAGAGGGAGGGAGGGAGGGAGGGAGCGAGCGAGCAAGAGAGAGAGAGACAGAAAGAGAGAGAGGGTGGAGAGGGAGGTGGAGAGAAAGAGGGAGAGAGGGAGAGGGGGATAGATAGAGAAGAGAGGGAGGGAGGTGGGGATAGAGAGATATAGAGGGAGAGGTGGATAGATAGAGGAGAGGTAGAGGGAGGTGGGGATAGAGAGAGATAGAGGGAGCTGGAGAGAAAGAGGGAGAGAGAGGGAGGGAGGGAGGAAGAGAGAGAGGGAGAGAGAGAGAGAGAGAGAGAGAGAGAGAGAGAGGGAGGGAGGGAGGGAGCGAGCGAGGGAGGGAGGGAGCGAGAGAGAGAGAGAAAGAAAGAGAGAGAGAGAGGAGGGAGAGGTGGAGAGGGAGGGAGGGAGCGAGAGGGGGAGAGAGGGAGGTGGAGAGAAAGAGGGAGAGAAAGAGGGGGATAGATAGAGGAGAGGGGGATAGATAGAAGAGATAGAGAGGGAGGTGGGGATAGAGAGAGATAGAGGGAGGTGGAGAGAAAGAGGGAGAGAGAGGGAGGGAGGGAGGAAGAGAGTGGGAGGGAGGGAGGGAGGGAGGGAGCGAGAGAGAGAGAGAGAGAGAGAGAAAGATAGAGGGGAAGGAGAGGGGGAGAGGGAGGGAGGGAGGGAGAGAGAGGGGGAGAGAGGGAGGTGGAGAGAAAGAGGGAGAGAGAGGGATAGATAGAGGAGAGGGAGAGGGAGGTGGGGATAGAAAGAGATAGAGGGAGAGGGGGATAGATAGAGGTGAGGGAGAGGGGGAGTGGCAGGGAGGGAGGGAGAGGGGGGAGAGAGGGAGGTGGAGAGAAAGAGGGAGAGAGAGGGAGGGAGGAAGAGAGAAAGAGAGAGAGATAGAGAGAGAATGAGAGAGGATAGATAGAGGAGAGGGAGAGGGGGAGAGGGAGGGAGGGAGGGAGGGGGAAGAGGGAGAGGGGGAGAGAAAGAGGGAGAGAGAGAGGGGGGGATAGATAGCGGAGAGGGAGAGGGAGGTGGGGATAGAGAGAGATAAAGGGAGGTGGAGAGAGAGAGAGGGAGGGAGAGAGGGGGAGGGAGGGGGCGGGAGGAAGAGAGAGAGAGAGAGAGAGGGAGGGAGGGGGCGGGAGGGAGGGAGGGAGTGAGAGAGAGAGAGAAAGAGAGAGAGAGGGGGAGGGAGAGGGGGACAGAGAAGGAGGGAGGGAGAGGGGGAGAGAGGGATGTGGAGAAAAGAGGGAGAGAGGGGGGATAGATAGAGGAGAGGGAGAGGGAGGTGGGGATAGAGATACATAGAGGGTGAGGGGGATAGATAGAGGAGAGGGAGAGGGGGAGACAGGGAGGTGGAGAAAAATAGGGAGAGAGAGGGAAGGAGGAAGAGAGAGAGAGAGAGAGGGGGGGATAGATAGAGGAGAGGGAGAGAGGCAGAGAGAGAGAGGGTGAGAGAGAGGGATAGATAGAGGAGAGAGAGAGGGAGGGAGGGAGGGAGGCAGAGAGAGAGGGTGTGGGATAGAGAGATATAGCGGTAGGTGGAGAGAAAGAGGGAGAGAGAGGGAGGGAGGGAGGCAGAGAGGGAGAGAGAGGGAGGGAGGGAGGGAGGAAGAGAGAGAGAGAGGTAGGGAGGGAGGGAGGGAGAGAGAGAGGGAGAGAGAGAGAGGGGATAGATCGAGGGGAGGGAGAGGGAGGGAGGGACGGACAGGGGGAGAGAGGGAGGTGGAGACCAAGAGAGAGAGAGAGAGCGAGAGACACATACTCAGAGAGAGAGAGGTAGGGAGGGAGGGATGGAGCGAGAGAGAGAGAGATAGAGAGAGACAGAGAGAGAGAGGGGGGATAGATAGAGGAGAGGGGGATAGATAGAGGGAGAGGGGGATAGACGGAGAGGTGGAGGGAGAGGGGAGAGAGATAGAGGGAGAGGGGGTAGATAGAGGATAGGCAGAGGGGGAGAGGGAGGGAGGGAGGGACTGGGAGAGGGGGAGGTCGAGAGAAAGAGGGAGAGAGAGGGAGGAAGAGAGAGAGAGATAGAGAGAGAGAGGATAGATAGAGAGGGGGAGGGGTAGAGGGGGCGGGGGAGAGGGGGAGGGGGAGAGAAAGGGGGAGAGAGAGAGGGGGGATAGATAGAGGAGAGGTAGAGGGAGCTGGGGATAGAGAGAGATATAGGGAGGTGGAGAGAAAGAGGCAAAGAGAGGGAGGGAGGAAGAGAGAGAGATAGATAGAGAGAGAGATAGAGAGAGAGAGGGAGAGGATAGATAGAGAGGGGGAGGGGGAGGGGGAGAGGGAGGGATGGAGGGAGAGGGGGAGAGGGAGAGGGGGAGAGAAAGAGGGAGAGAGAGAGGGGGGGATAGATAGAGGAGAGGTAGAGGGAGCTGGGGATAGAGAGAGATATAGGGAGGTGGATAGAAAGAGGGAGAGAGAGGGAGGTAGGGAGGAAGAGAGAGAGAGAGAGAAAGAAGGAGGGAGGGAGGGAGAGAGCGAGCGAGTGAGCGAGAGAGAGAGAGACAGAGGGAGAGAGGGAGAGACAGAGAGACAGAGATAGATAGAGGGGAGGGAGAGGGGGTGAGGGAGGGCGGGCGGGAGAGAGGGAGAGGGGGAGGTGGAGAGAAAGAGGGAGAGAGAGCGGGGGATAGATAGAGGAGAGGGGGATAGATAGAGGAGAGGGAGAGGGACGTGGGGATAGATACAGGAGAGGGAGAGGGGGAGTGCCAGGGAGGGAGGGAGAGGGGGAGAGATGGAGGTTGAGAGAAAGAGGGAGGGAGAGGGAGGGAGGAAGAGAGAGATAGAGAGAGAGAGGATAGATGGAGGAGAGGGAGAGGGGGAGAGGGAGGAAGGGATGCAGGGAGAGGGTTAGGGGGGGAGAAAGAGGGAGAGAGAAAGGGGGGGATAGATAGAGGAGAGGGGGATAGATAGAGGAGAGGGAGAGGGAGGTGGGGATAGAGAGAGGTAGAGGGAGCTGGAGGAAAGAGGGAGAGGGAGGGAGGGAGGGAGGAAGAGAGAGAGGGAGGAAGGGAAGGAGGGAAGGAGGGAGGGAGCGAGGGAGGGAGGGAGGGAGCGAGAGAGAGAGAGAGAGAGAGAGAGAGAAGGGAGAGGCGGAGAGGGAGGGAGGGACGGAGAGGGGGGGGAGGGAGGTGGAGAGAAAGAGGGAGAGAGAGAGGGGCATAGATACAGAAGAGGGGGATAGATAGAGGAGATGGAGAGGGAGGTGGGGATAGAGAGATATAGAAGGAGAGGTGGATAGATAGAGGAGAGGGAGAGGGGGAGTGGGAGGGAGGGAGGGAGCGGGGGAGAGGGAGGTGGAGAGAAATAGGGAGAGAGGGGAGGGAGGAAGAGGAAGAGAGGATAGATAGAGGAGAGGGGGAGGGGAGATAGAGGGGGAGAGGGAGAGGGGGCGAGAAAGAGGGAGAGAGAGAGGGGGAGAGGGAGAGGGGTAGAGAGGGAGGGAGGAAGAGAGAGAGATATATAGATAGATAGAGAGAGAGCGAGAGAGAGAGAGGGAGGAAGAGAGAGAGAGAGGATAGATAGAGGAGAGGGAGAGGGGGGAGAGAGAGGGGGCGAGAAAGAGGGAGAGAGAGAGATGGGGAGAGGGACAGGGAAAGAAAGATGGAGAGAGAGAGGGGAGATAGATTGAGGAGAGGGGGATAGATAGAGGAGAGGGAGAGGGAGGTGGGGATAGAGAGAGATAGAGGGAGGTGGAGTGAAAGAGGGAGAGAACGAGGGAGAGAGAGGGAGGAAGAGAGATAGATAGAGGGGAGGGAGAGGGGGTGAGGGAGGGACGGAGGGAGAGGGGGAGAGAGGGAGGTGGAGAGAAAGAGGGAGAGAGAGGGGGGGATAGATAGAGGTGAGGGGGATAGATAGAGGAGAGGGAGTGGGAGGTGGGGATAGAGAGAGATAGAGGGAGAGGGGGATAGATAGAGGAGAGGGGGAGGGGGAGTGGCAGGGAGGAAGGGAGAGGGGGAGAGAGGGGGGTGGATAGACAGAGGGAGGGAGGAAGAGAGAGAGCGAGAGGATAGATAGAGGAGAGGGAGAGGGGGAGAGGGAGGGAGGGAGGGAGGGAGTGGGAGAGGGGAGGAGAAAGAGGGAGAGAGAGGGGGGGGTTAGATAGCTGAGAGGAGGCTAGATAGAGGAGAGGGAGAGGGAGGTGGGGATAGAGAGAGATAGAGGGAGCTGGAGAGAAAGAGGGAGAGAGAGGGAGGGAGGGAGTAAGACAGACAGAGAGAGAGGGAGGGAGGGAGGGAGGGAGGGAGCGAGCAAGAGAGAGAGAGACAGAAAGAGAGAGAGGGTGGAGAGGGAGGTGGAGAGAAAGAGGGAGAGAGGGAGAGGGGGATAGATAGAGGAGAGGGAGAGGGAGGTGGGGATAGAGAGATATAGAGGGAGAGGTGGATTGATAGAGGAGAGGGAGAGGGGGAGTGGGAGGGAGGGAGGGAGAGGGGGAGAGAGGGAGGTGGAGAGACATAGGGAGAGAGAGGGAGGGAGGAAGAGAGAGAGAGAGGATAGATAGAGGAGAGGGAGAGGGGGAGAGAGAGGGGGGAGAGGGAGAGGGGGCGAGAAAGAGGAAGAGAGAGAGGGGGAGAGGGAGAGGGGGAGAGAAAGAGGGAGAGAGAGGGGAGATAGACTGAGGAGAGGGGGATAGATAGAGGAGAGGGAGAGGGAGGTGGAGAGAAAGAGGGAGAGAGAGGGAGGAAGAGAGAGAGAGAAAGAGAGAGACCGTGGGAGGGAGGGAGGGAGGGAGAGAGAGAGAGGATAGGTAGTGGGGAGGGAGAGAGCGAGAGGAAGGGAGGGAGGGAGAGAGGGAGGTGGAAAGAAAGAGAGATAGAGAGAGAGAGAGAGAAAGAGAGAGAGAGATAGAGAGAGAGAGAGGGATGGAGGGAGGGAGCTAGAGAGAGAGACAGAGAGAGAGGGGAGAGAGAGAGGAGAGGGGGATAGATAGAGGGAGAGGGGGATAGTCGAAGAGGTGGAGGGAGAGGGGAGAGAGATAGACGGCGAGGGGGATAGATAGAGGAGAGGGAGAGAGGCAGAGGGAGGGAGGGAGGGAGTGGGGGAGAGAGGGAGGTGGAGAGAAAGAGGGAGAGAGAGGGAGGGAGCTTCCACCAGTTATATTATTGACCGACATTGGAAGGACCGAAGCAGATGAATATGCCTGAGACGAACCGCGATCTAGGACGCTCCAAGTCAATGTCTTTAGGGGTTTATGGCATGGGCACCGCTTTAGCCCTTACGAAGCTCGGCTACTCGATGTATCTGCTTAATTTTTGGGCCCTTTGGCCCCGGGCCTTCTGAACTCCGACCTTCTGGTCGCAATGAAATTTCTGGGGGCTTGGATGTAAGACTCTATTATTCAAAATCTGTGTTCATGAACATTGATCCCCTTGGGGGAACCGGGATGCAATAGACTTGCTAGTCGGGGTCACACAGGAGAGGGAGAGAGAGGGAAAGTAGGGAGGGAGAGGGGAGAGAGAGGGGGGGGGAAAAAAGTTACAGAGAGAGGGGGATGAGAGAGAGAGGGGGATAGATAGAGGAGAGGGGGATAGATGAGGAGGGAGAGGGAGGTGGAGAGAGAGATAGAGGGAGGTGGAGAGAAAGGGGGAGAGAGGGAGGAGAGAGAGAACAAGGAGGGAGGGAGGAGCGAGAGAGAGAGAGAGACTGAGAGAGAGAGTGAGAGAGAGTGAGGGAGAGAAAGGAAGGAGGGAGAGAGGACGGAGAGGGAGGGAGTGGGGAGAGATAGAGGAGAGGGGATAGAGAGGAGAGGAGAGGGGCGAGGGAGGGAGGAGGGAGAAGGAGAGAAATAGGAGAGAGCGAGGGAGTGAGAAGAGAGGTAGAGCAGAGGATACGATGGCGAGGGAGAGGAGGGAGAGGGAGGTGGGAGAGGAGAGGGGGAGAGAGGAGGGAGAGAGAGAGGGGGATAGATAGAGGAGAGGGAAAGGGGTGGGTAGAGAGAGATAGAGGGAGGAGAGAAGAGGGAGGGAGGAGGAAGAGAGAGGGGGAGGGAGGGAGGAGGACTTCCGAGGAGGAGGTTAGGGGAGAGAGAGAGAGAGAGAGCAGGAGAGAAAGAGAAGTAGAGGGAGAGACTGGAGAGGTGGAGGAAGAGGGGAGAAAGATAAGAGGGAGGGTGATAGATAGAGGAGAGGGAGAGGGGAGAGGGAGGGAGAGAGGGGAGAGAGGGAGGTGAGAGAAAGAGGGAGAGAGAGGGACGAAGGAAGAGAGAGAGATAGAGAGAGAGATAAGATAGATAGATAGATGATAGATAGATGGATAGATAGATAGATAGATAGATAGATAGATAGATAGATAGAGAGAGAGACGAGGGAGGAGGAGAGAGATAGGAGAGAAGAGGGAGGGACAGAGAGGGATAGATAGAGGAGAGGGGGTAGAGAGAGGAGAGGGAGAGGGACTGTGGGGAGAGAGAGAGATAGAGGGAGGTGGAGAGAAAGAGGAGAGAGAGGGAGGGAGAAAGAGGAGGGAGGGATGGAGTGGAGGGATGAGGAGGAGGAGGAGCGAGAGAGAGAGAGAGAGAGAGAGAAGAGAGAGCTGAGGAGAGAAAGGAATGAGAGTTAGAGAGACTAGAGATGGAGGGAGAGGGAGAGAGATAGAGGGAGAGGGGGATAGATAGAGGAGAGGAGAGGGAGAGGGAGGGAGGGAGTAGAGAGGGAGAGAGGAGAGAGAAAATGGGAGAGAGAGGGGTGATAGGAAGAGATAGATAGAGAGAGATAGATAGAGAGAGATAGATAGATAGAGGAGAGGGAGAGAAAGAGGGAGAGAGAGAGTGGTATAGATAGAGGAGAGGGGGATAGATAGGGAGAGGGAGAGGAGGTGGGGATAAGAGAGAGATAGAGGGCGGTGAGAGAAAGAGGAGAGAGGAGGGAGAAGGAAGAGAGAGAGAGATAGGAGAGATGAGAGGAGGGAGGGAGGGAGCGAGAGAGAGAGGAGAGGGGGAGAGGACTGAGGAGAGGGGAGAGGGAGAGGCAGAGAGAGGGAGAGAGAGGGGGATAGATAGAGAGAGGGAGATAGGAGGAGAGGGAGAGGAGTGGATAGAGAGAGATAGAGGGAGCTAGAGAGAAAGAGGGAGAGAGAGGGAGGAGGGAGAAAGAGAGAGAGCTAGAGAGAGAGGAGGACGGGAGGGAGCGAGAGAGAGAGAGAGAGAGGGAGAGAAAGGAAGTAGAGGAGAGAGACTTAAGGTGGAGGGAGAGGGAGAGAGATAAAGGGAGAGGGGATAGAGAGAGGGAGAGAGAGGGGGAGAGGGACTGGAGGGAGGAGAGTGGAGAGAGGGAGGTGTAGAGAAAGAGGAGACAGGGGAGAGGGAGAAGAGGAGAGGAGGAGAGAGGAGGGAGAGGAGAGGGAGAGGGGAGAGAAAGAGGGGGAGAGATAGGGGATAGATAGAGGAGAGGGAGGGAGGTGGGGGGGAGAAAGAGGGAGAGAGAGAGGGAGAGAGGAGAGGGAGGGGAGGGGAGGGGGGGGAGGGAGGGAGAGGAAGAGAGGGAGAGGGGAATGAAAGTGGAGAGAGAGAGGATGGGGAGAGAGAGCGAGGAGAGAAGGGCTAGAGGAGAGAGATGAAGAGGTGGATGGAGAGGGGAGAGATAGAGGGAGAGGGATAGAAGAGGAGCTGGAGAGGGAGAGAAAGAGGAGAGAGAGGGATAGGGAAAAGGGAAAGGGGGTAGAGAGAGGAGGGGAGGGAGGTGGGGGAGAGAGGAGATAGAGGGAGGTGGAGAGAAAGAGGGAGAGAGAGGGAGGAAGAGAGAGAGATAAAAGAGAGAGGGAGGGAGCGAGGGTGAGAGGGGAGAGGGGAGGGGGGGGAGGGAGGGAGGGGGAGAGAAAGAGGGAGAGAGAGGGGGGAAGGGTAGAGAGGAGGGGATAGATAGAAGAAAAGGGAGAGGGAGGTGGGGTAGAGAGAGATAGAGGGAGGTGGGGAGAAAGAGGGAGAGAGGGAGGGAGGGAGGGAGAAGAGAGAGAGAGGGGGGGAGGAGCGAGAGAGAGAGAGCGAGGGAGAGAAAGGAAAGACAAAGAGGTGGAGGGAGAGAGAGAGAGATAGAGGGAGAGAGAGAGGAGGGGGGAAAGAGGGAGGCGGAGAGAAAGAGGGAGAGAGAGGTAGGTGGAGGGAAAGAGGGAGAGAGAGGGAGGGGGGAAGAGAGAGAGAGGGGAGAGAAAGAGGGGGAGGTAGAGGGGGAGGGGGAGAGAAAAAGGGAGGGAGAGGGGGAGGAGAGGAGGAAAGAGGGGGAGAGTGAGGGATAGATATAGCAGAGGGGGTAGATAGAGGAGAGGGGGAGGGAGGGTGGGATAGAGAGAGATAGAGGGGGGTGGGGAGAAAAAAGGGGAGAGAGGGAGGGAGGGAGGAAGAGAGATAGAGAGAGGGAGGGAGGGAGGGAGGAGCGAGCGAGAGAGAGAGAGAGCGGGAGAGAAAGGAAGAGAGGAGAGAGACTTAGAGGGAGGGGAGGGAGAGAGATAGAGGGAGGGGGGAGATATAGAGGGGGGATAGGGGAGAGGGAGGGAGGGAGGGGGGGGAGAGAGGGATGGAGAGAAATAGGGGGAGAGAGGGAGGAGGAAGCAGGAGAGATAGATAGAAAGACAAGAGAGAGAGGATAGAGATTGAGAGAGATAGAGAGAGGAAGAGAGAGAGAGGAGGGAGGAGGGAGATGGGGAGAGGGAGAGGGGAGAGAAAGAGGGAGAGATAGGGGTAGATAGAGGGGAGGGGATAGATAGAGGAGAGGGGGATAGATAGTGGAGAGGGAGAGGAGGTGGGGACAAGAGAGAGATAGAGGAGGAGAGAAAGAGGAGAGGGAGGGAGGGAGAGAGAGAGGGAGGGAGGAAGGAGGAGCAGAGAGAGAGACGAGAGAGAGAAAGAGCGAGGGAGAGAAATGGAAGGAGAGGGAAAGAGACGGAGAGGGAAAGAGATGGAGAGAGATAGAGGGAGAGGGGATAGGTATAGGAGAGGGAGAGGGAGGGAGGGAGGGAGAGGGGGAGAGAGGGAGGTGGAGAGAAATAGGAGAGAGAGGAGGGAGAAGAGAGAGAGATAGATGAGAGAGATAGATAGAGAGAGAGGGAAGACGAGGAGATGGAGAGGGGAAAGGGGAAAGGGGAGGTGAGGGGAGAGGGGGAGGAGAGAAAGAGTCAGAGAGAGGGGGATAGATATAGGAGAGGGATAGATATAGACGGAGAGGGGGGTGGGGATAGAGAGAGATAGAGGTAGGTGGAGAGAAAGAGGGAGAGAGGGAGGGACTTGAGGGAGGAAGAGAGAGAGAGAGAGGAGGAGGGAGGAGGGAGGGAGAGAGAGAAAGATAGAGAGAGAGAGAGAGAGAGAGAAGGGGAGATAGAGAGAGCGAGCGAGGGAGAGGGGGATAAAAGAGGAGAGGGAGAGGGGAGAGGGAGGAGGCAGAGAGGGAGGGAGGAAGAGAGAGATATAGATAGATAGGAGAGAGAGCAAGAGAGAGAGAGGGATGAAGAGAGAGATAGAGAGAGGATAGAGAGAGAGGAGGGAGGAGGGAGAGGAGAGGAGAGAAAGAGGGATGTAGATAGAGGGGATAGATAGAGAGAGGGATAGATAGAGGAGAGGGAGATAGATAGAGGAGATGGAGAGGGCTGGGATAGAGAGAGATAGAGGGAGGTGGATAAAAGAGGGAGAGAAAGGAGGGAGGGAGGTAGCTGAGCGAGGGAGGGAGGGAGCGAGCGAGGAGAGAGAGAGCGATGGAGAGAAAGGAATGAGAGGGAGAGGCTAAGAGGTGGATGGAGAGGGAGAGAGATAGAGGGAGAGGGTAGATAGAGGAGAGGGAGAGGGGGAGAGGGAGGGAGGGGTGGAGAGGGAAGAGAGGGAGGTGGGGGAGAGAGAGGGAGAAATGAGGAGGGAGGAAGAGAGAGAGATAGATGAGAGAGAGAGATAGAGAGAGAGAGAGGGAGAGGATAGATAGAGAGAGGGAGGGGGAGAGGGAGGGATGGAGGGAGAGGGAGAGGAGAGGGAGAGAAAGAGGGGGAGAGGGGGAGGGGAGAGAAAGAGGGAGAGAGAGAGGGGGTAGATAGAGGAGAGGTAGAGGGAGCCTGGATAGAGAGAGATATAGGAGGTGGAGAGAAAGAGGCAAAGAGAGGGAGGAGGAAGAGAGATAGAGAGAGAGAGGGAGAGGATAGATAGAGGAGCGAGGGGAGGGGAGAGGGAGGGATGGAGGGAGAGGGGGAGAGGAAGAGGGAGAGAGAGAGGGGGATAGATAGAGGAGAGGTAGAGGGACGTGATAGAGAGAGATATAGAGGTGAGAGAAAGAGGGAGAGAGAGGGGGGGAGGAGGAAGAGAGAGAGAGAGAAAGAATGAGGGGGGGAGGGAGAGAGCAGCAAAGGAGCAGGAGAGAGAGACAAGAGGAGAGAGGGAGAGACAGAGAGACAGAGATAGATAGAGGGAGGGAGAGGGGGTGAGGGAGGGCAAGGGGAGAGAGGGAGAGGGGAGGTGGAGAGAAAGAGGAGAGAGAGCGGGGATAGATAGAGGAGAGGGGATAGATAGAGGAGAGGGAGAGGGACGTGGGATAGACACAGGAGAGGAGAGGGGAGTGCCAGGAGGGAGGGAGAGGGGAGAGATGGAGGTTGAGAGAAAGAGGGAGGGAGAGGGAGGGGGGAAGAGAGAGAGATAGAGAGAGAGAGGATAGATGGAGGAGAGGAGAGGGAGAGGGCTAAGGGGTGGTGGAGAGGGAGAGGGGAGAGAAAGAGGAGAGAGAAGAAAGGGGGATAGATAGAGGAGAGGGGGTAGATAGAGGAGAGGGAGAGGGGGGTGATAGAGAGAGGCAGAGGAGCTGGAGAGAGAGGGAGAGGGAGGGAGGGAGGGGTGAAGAGAGAGAGAGGAGGAAGAAGGAGGAGATCATGAGGAGGGAGGATTCAGAGAGAGAGAGAGAGGAGAAGGAGAGGGAGGGGAGGAGGGACAGAGAGGAGGTGGAGAGAAAGAGGGAGAGAGAGAGGCATAGATACAGAGAGGGGGATAGATAGAGGAGATGGAGAGGAGGTGGGGATAGAGAGATATAGAGGGGGAGGTGGATAGATAGAGGAGAGGAGAGGGGAGGAGGAGGGAGGAGCGAGAGGGAGGAGAGAAATAGGAGAGAGAGGGAGGAGGAAAGAGAGATGGATAGATAGAGGAGAGGAGGGAGATAGAGGGAGAGGGGGAGGGGGAGAGGTAGAGGAGAGGGAGGGGGAGAGGGGGAGGGCAGAGAGGAGGGAGGAAAGAGAGAGAGATATATAGATAGATAGAGAGAGAGCGAGAGAGAGAGGGAGGAAGAGAGAGAGAGAGGATAGATAGAGGAGAGGAGAGGGGGGAGAGAGGGGCTTAGAAAGAGGGAGAGAGAGAGAGAGGGACAGGAGAGAAAGATGGAGAGAGGGAGATAGATTGGGGGAGAGGGGGTAGATAGAGGAGAGGGAGAGGGAGGTGGGGATAGAGAGAGATAGAGGAGGTGGAGAGAAAGAGGAGAGAACGAGGGAGAGAGAGGGGGAAAGAGAGAGAGAGACAGAGATAGATAGAGGGAGGGAGAGAGGGTGAGGGAGGGAGAGGGGAGAGAGGGAGGTGGAGAGAAAGAGGGAGAGAGAGGGGGACAGATAGAGGAGAGGGGGATAGATAGAGGAGAGGGATGGGAGGTGGGGATAGAGAGAGATAGAGGTTGAGGGGATAGATAGAGGAGAGGGAGGGGAGTGGGAGGAGGAAGGGAGAGGGGGAGAGAGGCTGGATAGACAAGAGGGAGGGAGGAAGAGAGAGCTGAGAGGATAGATAGAGGAGAGGGAGAGGGGGAGAGGGAGGAGGGAGGAGGAGAGGGAGAGGAGGAGAAAGAGGAGAGAGAGAGGGATAGATAGCTGAGAGGGCTAGATAGAGGAGAGGGAGAGGGAGGTGATAGGAGAGATAGAGGAGCCGAGAGAAAGAGGGAGAGAGAGGGATGGAGGAGTAAGACAGATAGAGAGAGGGAGGGAGGAGGGAGGAGCGAGCAGCAAGAGAGAGAGAGACAAAGAGAGAGAGGGTGGAGAGGGTGGAGAGAAAGAGGGAGAGAGGGAGAGGGGGATAGATAGAGAAGAGAGGGAGGGAGGTGGGGATAGAGAGATATAGAGGGAGAGGTGGATAGATAGAGGAGAGGTAGAGGGGGGTGGGGATAGAGAGAGATAGAGGAGCCTGAGAGAAAGAGGAGAGAGAGGGAGGAGGATAAGAGAGAGAGAGAGAGAGAGAGAGAGAGAGAGAGAGAGAGAGGAGGGAGGAGCGATGGGAGAGTGGAGGACAGAGAGAGAGAGTAAAGAAAGAGAGAGAGAGGAGGGAGAGGTGAGAGGGAGGAGGGCTAGAGGGGGAGAGGAGGAGAGAAAGAGGGAGAGAAAGAGGGGATAGATAGAGGAGGGGGGACAGATAGAAGAATAGAGAGGGAGGTGGGGATAGAGAGAGATAGAGGAGGTGGGGAGAAAGAGGGAGAGAGAGGGAGGGAGGGAGGAAGAGAGTGGAGGGAGGGAGGGAGGGAGGGAGCGAGAGAGAGAGAGAGAGAGAGAAAAGATAGAGGGAAGGAGAGGGAGAGGGAGGGGGAGGGAGAGAGAGGGGAGAGAGGGAGGTGGAGAGAAAGAGGGAGAGAGAGGGATAGATAGAGGAGAGGGAGAGGGAGGTGGGGATAGAAAGAGATAGAGGGAGAGGGGATAGATAGAGGTGAGGGAGAGGGGAGGGCAGGAGGGAGGGGGAGGGGGAGAGAGGGAGGTGAGAGAAAGAGGGGGAGGAGGGAGGGAGGAAGAGAGAAAGAGAGAGAGATAGAGAGAGAATGAGAGAGGATAGATAGAGGAGAGGGAGAGGGGAGAGGAGGGAGGGAGGAGGAAGAGGGAGAGGGAGAGAAAGAGGGAGAGAGAGAGGGGGATAGATAGCGAGAGGGAGAGGGAGGTGGGATAGAGAGAGATAAAGGAGGTGAGAGAGAGAGAGGGAGGGAGAGAGGGAGGGAGGGGGGGAGGAAGAGAGAGAGAGAGAGAGAGAGGGAGGGAGGCGGAGGGAGGGAGGGAGTGAGGAGAGAGAGAAAGAGAGAGAGAGGGGAGGGAGAGGGGGATGAGAAGGAGGGAGGGAGAGGGGAGAGAGGGATGGAGAAAAGAGGGAGAGGGGGATAGATAGAGAGAGGGAGAGGGAGGTGGGATAGAGATACAAGAGGGTGAGGGGATAGATAGAGGAGAGGGAGAGGGGAGACAGGAGGTGGAGAAAATAGGGAGAGAGAGGGAAGGAGGAAGAGAGAGAGAGAGAGAGGGGGATAGATAGAGGGGAGGGAGAGAGGCAGAGAGAGAGAGGTGAGAGAGAGGATAGATAGAGGAGAGAGAGGGAGGGAGGAGGAGGCAGAGAGAGAGGGTGTGGAAGAGAGATATAGCAGTAGGTGGAGAGAAAGAGGGAGGAGAGAGGGAGAGGAGGCAGAGAGGAGAGAGAGGGAGGAGGGAGGGAGGAAGAGAGAGAGAGAGGTAGGAGGGAGGGAGGGAGAGAGAGAGGGAGAGAGAGAGAGGGATAGATCGAGGGAGGGAGAGGGAGGGAGGGACTGACAGTGGGGAGAGAGGGAGGTGGAGACCAAGAGAGAGAGAGAGAGCGAGAGACACATACTCGTGAGAGAGAGAGGTAGGAGGGAGGGATGGAGCGAGAGAGAGAGAGATAGAGAGAGACAGAGAGAGAGAGGGGGATAGATAGGGAGAGGGGGATAAAGGGAAGGAGAGGGATGGAGAAAGAGAGGTGGAGGAAGAGGGTAGAGAGATAGAGGGAGAGGGGGATAGATAGAGGAGAGGGGGAGAGGGAGGGAGGGAGAGGGGGAGAGAGGGAGGTGGAGAGAAAGAGGGAGAGAGAGGGAGGGAGGAAGAGAGAGAGATAGATAGAGGAGAGGGAGAGGGAGGGAGGGAGGGAGACGGGGAGAGGGGAGAGGGGGAGAGAAAGAGGGAGAGCGAGAGGGGGATAGATAGAGGAGAGGGGATAGATAGAGGAGAGGGAGAGGGAGGTGGGGATAGAGAGAGATAGAGGGAGGTGGAGAGAAAGAGGGAGAGAGAGGTAGGGAGGGAGGAAGAGAGAGATAGAGAGGGAGGGAGGGAGGGAGCGAGCGAGAGAGAGAGAGGGATAGATAGAGGGGAGGGAGAGGGAGGAAGGGAGGGAGGGAGGGAGGGAGAGGGGGAGAGAGGGAGGTGGAGAGAAAGATTGAGAGAGAGGGATAGATAGAGGAGAGGGAGAGGGAGGTGGGGATAGAGAGAGATAGAGGGAGAGGGGGATAGATAGAGGAGAGGGAGAGGGGGAGTGGCAGGGAGGGTGGGAAAGGTGGAGAGAGGGAGGTGGAGAGAAAGAGGGAGAGAGAGGGAGGGAGGAAGAGAGAGAGAGGGGATAGCTAGAAGAGAGGGGGGTAGATAGAGGAGAGGGAGAGGGAGGTGTGGATAGAGAGAGATAGAGGGAGAGGGGGATAGATAGAGGTGAGGGAGAGGGGGAGTGAGAGGGAGGGAGGGAGGTGGAAAGAAATATGGAGAGAGAGAGAGGGAGAGGATGAGAGGGACGGAGGTAGTTTGTGGGGGAGACGGAGGGAGGGAGGAGAGGGGAGAGGGAGAGGGGGAGAGAAAGAGGGAGGGATGGATGGAGAGGGCAAGAGGGAGAGGATAGGTAGAGGAGAGGGAGAGGGGGAGAGGGAGGGAGGGAGGGAGAGGGGGAGATGGAGAGGGGGAGAGAAAGAGGGAGAGAGAGGGGGGGATAGATAGAGGAGAGGGAGAGGGAGAGGGAGGGAGGTGGGGATAGAGAGAGATAGAGGGAGGTGGGGAGAAAGAGGGAGAGAGAGGGAGGGAGGGAGGAAGAGAGAGAGAAAGAGAGACAGAGGGAGGGAGGGGAGAGAGAGATGATAGATAGAGGGGAGGGAGAGAGGGAGAGGGAGGATAGACGGATAGGTGGAGGGAGAGAGGGGAGAGAGATAGAGGAGAGGGAGAGGGGGAGAGGGAGGGAGGGAGTGGGAGAGAGGGAGGTTGAGAGAAAGAGGGAGAGAGAGGGAGGAAGAGAGAGAGATAGATAGATAGATAGATAGATAGATAGATAGATAGATAGATAGATAGAGAGAGAGAGAGAGGATAGATAGAGGAGAGGGAGAGGGGGAGAGGGAGGGAGAGGGGGAGGGGTAGAGGGAGAGGGGGAGAGAAAGCGGGAGAGAGAGGGGGGTAGATAGAGGAGAGGGAGAGGGGGAGAGGGAGGGAGGGAGGGAGAGGGGGAGAGAGGGATGTGGAGAGAAAGAGGGAGAGAGAGGGAGGGAGGAAGAGAGAGAGATAGATAGAGAGGGAGAGATAGAGAAAGGGAGAGAGAGGATAGAGAGAGAGAGCGAGAGAGAGGGAGAGAGAGGGAGGGAGGGAGAGGGGGAGAGGGAGACGAGGAGGGAAAGAGGGAGAGAGAGGGGATAGATAGAGGAGAGCGGGATAGATAGAGGAGAGGGAGAGGGAGGTGGGGATAGAGAGATAGAGGGAGAGAGAGACAGAGAGAGAGGAAGGGAGGGAGGGAGGGAGCGATGGAGCGAGAGAGAGAGAGAGCGAGGGAGAGAAAGGGAAGGAGAGGGATAGAGAAGGAGAGGTGGAGGGAGAGGGGAGAGAGATAGAGGGTGAGGGGGATAGCTAGAGGAGAGGGAGAGGGGGAGAGGGAGGGAGGGAGGAAGAGGGGGGGAGAGGGAGGTGGAGAGAAAGAGGGAGAGAGAGGGAGGGAGGAAGAGAGAGATAGATAGAGAGAGATAGACAGATAGAGATAGAGAGAGAGAGAGGATAGATAGATGAGAGGGAGAGGGGGGCGGGAGGGAGGGAGGGAGAGGGAGAGGGGAGAGAAAGAGGGAGAGAGGGAGGGGGATAGATAGAGGAGATGGAGAGGGAGGTGGGGATAGATAGAGATATAAGGAGGTGGAGAGAAAGAGGGAGAGAGAGGGAGGGAGGGAGGGAGAGAGAGAGAGATAGAGAGAGAGGGAGGGAGGGAGGGAGCGAGAGAGGGAGATAGGGATAGATAGAGGGGAGGAAGAGGGGGAGAGGGAGGGAGGGAGGGAGAGGGGGAGAGAGGGAGGTGGAGAGAAAGAGGGAGAGACAGAGGGATAGATAGAGGAGAGGGAGAGGGAGGTGGGGATAGAGAGAGATAGAGGGAGAGGGGGATAGATAGAGGAGAGGGAGAGGGGGAGTGGCAGGGAGGGAGGGAGAGGGGGATAGAGGGAGGTGGAGAGAACCAGGGAGAGAGAGGGAGGGAGGATTCGAGAGAGAGAGAGAGAAAGAGAGGGAGGTGGGGATAGAGAGAGATAGAGGGAGGTGGAGAGAAAGAGGGAGAGAGAGGGAGGGAGAGGGAGGTAGGGAGGTGGAGAGAAAGAGGAGAGGGAGAGGTAGCGAGGGGGATAGATAGATGAGAGGGAGGTGCGGATAGAGAGAAATAGAGGGAGGTGGAGAGAAAGAGAGAGAGAGGGATAGGGTAGTGGGGATAGAGAGAGGGGCATAGATAGAGGAGAGGCAGAGGGAGGTGGGGATAGAGAGAGATAGAGGAAGGTGGAGAGAAAGAGGGAGAGAGAGGGAGGGAGGAAGAGAGAGAGGGGGGATAGAGAGAGGAGAGGCAGAGAGAGGGGGATAGATAGAGGAGAGGGAGAGGGAGGTGGGGAGGTGGACAGAGTTGGAGCGAGGGAGGTGGAGAGAGAGAGAGGGAGAGAGAGAGAGAGGGAGAGAGAGGGAGGGAGGGAGAGAGAGAGGGAGATAGATAGAGGAGAGGGGGATAGATAGAGGCGAGGGGGATGATAGAGGAGAGGGAGAGGGAGGTGAGGATAGAAAGAGATAGAGGGAGGTGGAGAGAAAGAGTGAGAGAGAGAGAGTGGGAGGGAGGGAGGGAGCGACGGAGCGATGGAGCGACCGAGAGAGAGAGCGAGGGAGAGAAAGGGAAGGAGAGGGATGGAGAAGCAGAGGTGGAGGGAGAGGGTAGAGAGATAGACGGAGAGGGGGATAGATAGAGAAGAAGGAGGGAGGGAGAGGGAGAGAGGGAGGTGGAGAGAAAGAGGGAGAGAGAGGGAGGGAGGAAGAGAGAGAGAGAGATAGATAGAGAGATAGGGATTGAGAGAGATAGAGATAGAGAGAGGATAGATAGAGGGGGAGAGGGAGGGAGGGAGACGGGGAGAGGGAGAGGGGAGAGAAAGAGGGAGAGAGAGAGGGGGATAGATAGAGGAGAGGGGGATAGATAGAGGACAGGGAGAGGGAGGTGGGGATAGAGAGAGATAGAGGGAGAGGGGATAGATAGAGGAGAGGTAGAGGGGGAGTGGCAGGGAGGGTGGGAGAGGTGGAGAGAGAGAGTGACAGGGAGGTGTGGATAGAGAGAGGGAGAGGGAGGTGGGGATAGAGAGAGATAGAGGGAGGTGGGGATAGAGAGAGATATAGGGAGAGGGGGATAGATAGAGGAGAGGGAGAGGGGGAGTGGCAGGGAGGGTGGGAGAGGTGGAGAGAAAGAGGGAGAGAGAGGGAGGGAGGAAGAGGGAGAGAGAGGGGATAGCTAGAAGAGAGGGGGGGTAGATAGAGGAGAGGGAGAGGGAGGTGTGGATAGAGAGAGATAGAGGGAGAGGGGATAGATAGAGGAGAGGGAGAGGGGGAGTGGGAGGGAGGGAGGGAGGTGGAATGAAATATGGAGAGAGGGAGAGGATAGATAGAGGAGAGGGAGAGGAGGAGAGGGAGGGAGGGAGGGAGTGGGGGAGACGGAGGGAGGGAGGGAGAGGGGGAGAGGGAGAGGGGGAGAGAAAGAGGGAGGGATGGATGGAGAGGGGGAGAGGGAGGGAGGGAGGGAGAGGGGGAGATGGAGAGGGGGAGAGAAAGAGGGAGAGAGAGAGGGGGATAGATAGAGGAGAGGGAGAGGGGGAGGGAGGGAGGTGGGGATAGAGAGAGATAGAGGGAGGTGGGGAGAAAGAGGGAGAGAGAGGGAGGGAGGGCGGAAGAGAGAGAGAAAGAGAGAGGGAGGGAGGGAGGGAGGGAGAGAGAGAGATGATAGATAGAGGGGAGGGAGAGAGGGAGAGGGAGGGAGGGAGGGAGAGGGGGATAGAGGGAGGTGGAGAGAAAGACAGAGAGAGAGGGGGGAGGGAGCGATAGAGTGAGAGACAGAGAGAGAGAGAGAGATAGATAGAGGAGAGGGGGGTAGATAGAGGGAGAGGGCGATAGACGGAGAGGTGGATGGAAAGGGGAGAGAGATAGAGGGAGAGGGGGATATATAGAGGAGAGGGAGAGGGGGAGAGTGAGGGAGTGGGGGAGAGAGGGAGGTGGAGAGAAAGAGGGAGAGAGAGGTCGGAAGAGAGAGAGAGATAGATAGAGAGAGAGAGAGGATAGATAGAGAAGAGGGAGAGGGGGAGAGGGAGAGGGGGAGGGGGGAGGGAGAGGGGATAGAAAGAGGGAGAGAGAGGGAGGGAGAGGGGGAGGGGGGGGAGAGGGAGAGGGAGGCAGAGGGGGATGGGGAGTGGGAGAGGGGGAGAGGAAGAAGGAGGGAGAGGGGGGTGGAGAGGGAGGGAGAGGGGGAGGTGGAGAGGGAGAGGGGGAGAGAAAGAGGGAGAGAGAGCGGGGGATAGATGGAGGAGAGGGAGAGGGAGGTGGGGATAGAGAGAGATAGAGGGAGGTGGAGAGAAAGAGCGAGAGAGAGGGCGGGAGGGAGGAAGAGAGAGAGTTAGAGAGAGAGGGAGGGAGGGATGGAGCGAGAGAGAGAGAGGGAGAGAGAGCGAGAGAGAGCGAGAGGGAGGGACGGAGGGAGGGAGGGATGGAGAGAGAGGGAGGGAACGACGAAGGGACGGAGGGAGGGATAGAGAGAGAGCGAGCGAGCGAGAGGGAGGGGGGGGAGGGAGGGAGGGAGGGAGGGAGAGATGGAGAGAGAGAGAGAGGAAGAGAGGGAGAGAGAAAGGGAAGTAGAGGGAGAGAGATGGAGAGGTGGAGGGAGAGGGGAGAGAGATAGAGGGAGAGGGGGATAGATAGAGGAGAGGGAGAGGGGGAGAGAGGGAGGTGGAGAGAAAGAGGGAGAGACATGGAGGGAGGAAGAGAGAGAGACAAAGAGAGAGAGAGATAGAGAGAGAGAGGATAGAGAGAGAGAGGGAGGGAGAGGGGGAGAGGGAGAGAGAAAGAGGGAGAGAGAGAGGGGGGATAGATAGAAGAGAGGGGGATAGAGAGAGAAGAGGGAGAGGGAGGTTGGGATCGAGAGAGATAGAGGGAGGTGGAGAGAAAGAGGGGGGAGAGAGAGAGAGAGGGAGGGAGCGAGGGAGGGAGGGAGCGAGGGAGCGAGAGAGAGAGAGAGGGAGGGAGAGAAAGGGAAGGAGAGGGATAGAGAAGAAGAGGTGGAGGGAGAGGGGAGAGAGATCAAGGGAGAGGGGGAGTGGGAGGGAGGGAGGGAGAGGGGGAGAGAGGGAGGTGGAGAGAAAGAGGGAGAGAGAGGGAGGGAGGAAGAGAGAGAGAGCGAGAGAGAGAGAGAGAGTGAGAGGATAGATAGAGGAGAGGGAGAGGGGGAGAGGGAGGGAGGGATAGGGGGAGAGGGAGAGGGGGAGAGAAAGAGGGAGAGTGAGAGGGGGATAGATAGAGGAGAGGGAGATGGATGTGGGGATAGAGAGAGATAGAGGGAGGTGGAGAGAAAGAGGGAGTGCGAGGGAGGGAGGGAGGAAGAGAGAGAGAGAGGGAGGGAGGGAGGGATGGAGGGAGCGAGAGAGAGAGAGAGATAGAGGGGTGGGAGAGGGGAGAGGGAGAGAGAGATAGAGGGAGAGAGAGAGGGATGCATAGAGAAGAGGTGGATAGATAGAGGAGAGGGGGAGGGAGGTGGGGATAGAGAGAGATAGAGGGAGAGGGGGATAGATAAAGGAGAGGGAGAGGGGGAGTGGCAGGGAGAGAGGGAGGTGGAGGGAAAGAGGGAGAGAGGGCGGGAGAGGGGGAGAGGGAGGGAGGGAGGATAGATAGAGGAGAGGGACAGGGGGAGAGGGAGGGAGGGAGGGAGAGGGGGAGAGGGAGAGGGGGAGAAAAAGAGGGAGAGATAGGGGGGATAGATAGAGGAGAGGGGGACAGATAGAGGAGAGGGAGAGGGAGGAGGGGATAGAGAGAGATAGAGGGAAGTGGAGAGAAAGAGGGAGAGAGAGGGAGGGAGGGAGGAAGAGAGAGAGAAAGAGAGAGAGAGAGGGAGGGAGCGAGGGAGCGAGGGAGAGAGAGGGAGAGAGAGAGGAGGGATAGAGGGGAGGGAGAGAGAGAGGGAGAGAGAGAGGGAGGGAGCGAGCGAGCGAGCGAGGGAGGGAGAGCGAGAGAGAGATAGAGAGAGAGATAGGGACAGAGAGAGAGAGAGAAAGAGAGAGAGGGAGAGAAAGAGAGGGCTGTGGAGAGAAAGAGGGAGACAGAGGGGGATAAATAGAGGAGAGGGGGATAGTTAGAGGAGAGGGAGAGGGAGGTGGGGATAGAGAGAGATAGAGGGAGAGGGGGATACATAGAAGAGATGGAGAGAGGGAGTGGGAGGGAGGGAGGGAGAGGGGGAGAGAGGGAGGTGGAGAGAAGGAGGGAGAGAGAGGGAGGGAGAGAGAAAGAGAGAGAGAGAGAGGATAGATAGAGGAGAGGGAGAGGGGGATAGGGAGGGCGGGAGGGAGGGAGGGAGGGAGAGGGTGAGGGAAAGAGGGAGAGAGAGAGGGGGATAGATAGAGGAGAGGGAGAGGGAGGTGGGTATAAATAGAGATAGAGGGAGGTGAAGAGAAAGAGGGAGAGAGAGGGTGGGAGGGAGGAAGAGAGAGAGGGAGAGAGAGGGAGGGAGCAAGGGAGCGAGGGAGGGAGCGAGGGAGGGGGGAGGGGGAGGGAGGGAGAGAGAGAGTGAGAGAGTAAAGATAGAGAGGAAGGAGAGGGGGAGAGGGAGGGATTGTGGGAGAGGGGAGAGACATAGGTGGAGAGAAAGAGGGGGGGAGAGAGAGAAAGAGAGAGAGAGAGACATGATAGATAGAGGGGAGGGAGAGGGGGAGAGGGAGGGAGGGAGGGATGTGGAGAGAAAGAGGGAGGGAGACAAAGTGGGATAGATAGAGGAGATGGAGAGGGAGGTGGGGATAGAGAGAGATAGAGGGAGAGGGGGATAGAGAGAGGAGAGGGAGAGGGGGAGTGGCAGGGAGGGAGGGAGAGGGGGAGAGAGGGAGGTGGAGAGAAAGAGGGAGGGAGAGGGAGTTAGGAAGAGAGAGAGAGGGGGATAGATAGAAAGGAGGGGGAGGGAGGTGCGGATAGAGAGAGATAGAGGGAGAGGGGGATAGATAGAGGAGAGGGAGAGGGGGAGTGGGAGGGAGGGAGGGAGATATGGAGAGAGGGAGGTGGAGAGAAATAGGGAGAGAGAGAGAGGGAGAGGCTAGATAGAGGAGAGGGAGAGGGGGAGAGGGAGGGAGGGAGGGAGAGGGGGAGGGGGAGAGGGGGAGAGAGAGGGTGGGAGGGAGGGAGGGAGAGGGGGAGAGGGAGAGGATAGATAGAGGAGAGGGAGAGGGGGAGAGGATGTAGGGAGGGAGCGGGAGAGGGGGAGAGAAAGAGGGAGAGAGAGGGGGATAGATAGAGGAGAGGGAGAGGGAGAGGGAGGGAGGTGGGGATAGAGAGAGATAGAGGGAGAGGGGGATAGATAAAGAAGAGGGAGAGGGGCAGTGGCAGGGAGGGAGGAAGAGGGGGAGAGAGGGAGGTGGAGAGAAAGAGGGAGAGAGAGCGAGGGAGAGAGAAAGAGAGAGAGAGAGGATAGATAGAGGAGAGGGAGAGGGGGAGAGGGAGGGCGGGAGGGAGGGAGGGAGGGAGAGGGTGAGGGAAAGAGGGAGAGAGAGAGGGGGATAGATAGAGGAGAGGGAGAGGGAGGTGGGTATAAATAGAGATAGAGGGAGGCGAAGAGAAAGAGGGAGAGAGAGGGTGGGAGGGAGGAAGAGAGAGAGAGAGAGAGAGAGAGAGAGGGAGGGAGCAAGGGAGCGAGGGAGGGAGCGAGGGAGGGGGGAGGGGGAGGGAGGGAGAGAGAGAGTGAGAGAGTAAAGATAGAGGGGAAGGAGAGGGGGAGAGGGAGGGATTGTGGGAGAGGGGAGAGACATAGGTGGAGAGAAAGAGGGGGGGAGAGAGAGAAAGAGAGAGAGAGAGAGACATGATAGATAGAGGGGAGGGAGAGGGGGAGAGGGAGGGAGGGAGGGATGTGGAGAGAAAGAGGGAGGGAGACAAAGTGGGATAGATAGAGGAGATGGAGAGGGAGGTGGGGATAGAGAGAGATAGAGGGAGAGGGGGATAGAGAGAGGAGAGGGAGAGGGGTAGTGGCAGGGAGGGAGGGAGAGGGGGAGAGAGGGAGGTGGAGAGAAAGAGGGAGGGAGAGGGAGGGAGGAAGAGAGAGAGAGGGGGGGATAGATAGAAAAGAGGGGGAGGGAGGTGCGGATAGAGAGAGATAGAGGGAGAGGGGGATAGATAGAGGAGAGGGAGAGGGGGAGTGGGAGGGAGGGAGGGAGATAGGGAGAGAGTGAGGTGGAGAGAAATAGGGAGAGAGAGAGAGGGAGAGGATAGATAGATGAGAGGGAGAGGGGGAGAGGGAGGGAGGGAGGGAGAGGGGGAGGGGGAGAGGGGGAGAGAGTGGGAGGGAGAAGGGAGGGAGAGGGGGAGAGGGAGAGGATAGATAGAGGAGAGGGAGAGGGGGAGAGGGAGGGAGGGAGGGAGAGGGGGAGGGGGAGAGGGGGAGAGAGTGGGAGGGAGAAGGGAGGGAGAGGGGGAGGGGGAGAGGATAGATAGAGGAGCGGGAGAGGGGGAGAGAAAGAGGGAGAGAGAGGGGGATAGATAGAGGAGAGGGAGAGGGAGAGGGAGGGAGGTGGGGATAGAGAGAGATAAAGGGAGGTGGAGAGAAAGAGGGAGAGAGAGGGAGGGAGGGCGGAAGAGAGAGAGAAAGTGTGAGAGAGGGAGGGAGCGAGGGAGTGAGGGAGAGAGAGAGGGAGAGAGAGAGGATAGATAGAGGGGAGGGGGAGAGGGAGAAGGAGGGAGGGAGAGCGGATAGAGGGAGGTGAAGAGAAAGACAGAGAGAGAGACAGAGAGAGAGGGAGGGAGAGAGAGAGGGGGGATAGATAGAGGAGAGGGAGAGGGGGAGAGGGAGGGATGGAGGGAGTGGGGGAGAGAGGGAGGTGGTGAGAAACAGGGAGAGAGAGGTCGGAAGAGAGAGAGGAGATAGATAGACAGAGAGAGAGATAGAGAGAGAGAGAGGATAGATAGAGGAGAGGGAGAGGGAGAGGGAGGGAGAGGGAGGGAGAGGGGGAGGGGGAGAGGGAGAGGGGGAGATAAAGAGGGAGAGAGAGAGGGGGCTAGATAGAGGAGAGGGAGAGGGAGGTGGAGAGAAAGAGGGAGCGAAAGGGAGGGAGGGAGGAAGAGAGAGAGAGAGAAGGAGGGAGGGACGAAGGGAGAGAGAGAGAGCGAGGGAGAGAGGCGGAGAGGTGGAGGGAGAGAGATAGAGGGAGAGGGTGATAGACAGAGGAGAGGGAGAGGGGGAGAGGGAGGGAGGGAGGTAGAGGGGGAGAGAGGGAGGTGGAGAGAAAGAGGGAGAGAGAGGGAGGGAGGAAGAGAGAGAGATAGAGAGAGAGAGCGGATAGAGAGAGAGGGAGGGAGGGAGAGGGGGAGAGGGAGAGGGGGAGAGAAAGAGGGAGAGAGATAGAGGGGGATCGATAGAGGAGAGGAGGATAGATAGAGGAGAGGGAGAGGGAGGTGGGAATAGAGAGAGATAGAGGGAGGTGGAGAGACAGAGAGAGAGGGAGGGAGGGAGCGAGGGAGGGAGGGAGGGAGCGATGGAGCGAGAGAGAGAGAGAGCGAGGGAGAGAAAGGGAAGGAGAGGGATAGAGACGAAGAGGTGGAGGGAGAGGGGAGAGAGATAGAGGGAGAGGGGGAGAGGGAGGGAGGGAGGGAGAGGGGGAGAGAGAGAGGTGGAGAGAAAGAGGGAGAGAGAGGGAGGGAGGAAGACAGAGAGATAGATGGATAGAGAGAGAGATAGAGAGATAGAGAGAGAGACACACACAGAGAGAGAGAGGATAGATAGAGGAGAGGGAGAGGGTGAGATGGAGGGAGGGAGGGAGAGGGGGAGAGAAAGAGGGAGAGGGGGAGGGGGTAGATAGAGGACAGGGAGAGGGTGGTGGGGATAGAGAGAGATAGAGGGAGGTGGAGAGAAAGAGGGAGAGAGAGAGACGGAGGAAGAGAGAGAGAGAGAGAGGGAGGGAGGGAGCGAGAGAGAGAGGGGGATAGATAGAGGGGAGGGAGAGGGGGAGAGGGAGGGAGGGAGGGAGAGGGGGAGAGACAGAGGTGGAGAAAAAGAGGGAGAGCGAGAGGGATATATAGAGGAGAGGGGGATAGATAGAGGAGAGGGAGAGGGAGGTGGGTATAGAGAGAGATAGAGGGAGAGGGGGATAGAGAGAGGAGAGGGAGAGGGGGAGTGGCAGGGAGGGAGGGAGAGGGGAGAGAGGGAGGTGGAGAGAAAGCGGGAGGGAGAGGGAGGGAGGAAGAGAGAGAGAGGGAGGGATAGATAGAAAAGAGGGGGAGGGAGGTGCGGATAGAGAGATAGAGGGAGAGGGGGATAGATAGAGGAGAGGGAGAGGGGGAGTGGGAGGGAGGGAGGGAGACAGGGAGAGAGGGAGGTGGAGAGAAATAGGGAGAGAGAGAGAGGGAGAGGATAGAGGGAGAGGGGGAGAGGGGGAGGGGGAGAGGGGGAGAGAGAGGGAGGGAGAAAGGGAGGGAGGGAGAGGGGGAGGGGGAGAGGATAGATAGTGGAGAGGGAGAGGGGGAGGGAGGTAGGGAGGGAGCGGGAGAGGGGGAGAGAAAGAGGGAGAGTGAGGGGGATAGATAGAGGAGAGGGAGAGGGAGAGGGAGGGAGGTGGGGATAGAGAGAGATAAAGGGAGGTGGAGAGAAAGAGGGAGGGAGGGAGGAAGAGAGAGATAAAGAGAGAGAGGGAGGGAGGGAGGGAGCGAGGGAGAGAGAGAGGGAGAGAGAGAGAATAGATAGAGGGGAGGGAGCGAGGGAGAGGGAGGGAGGGAGAGCGGATAGAGGGAGGTGAAGAGAAAGAGAGAGAGAGAGAAAGAGAGAGAGAGAGAGGGAGGGAGGGAGAGAGAGAGAGGGGATAGATAGAGGAGAGGGAGAGGGGGGGAGGGAGGGATGGAGGGAGTGGGGGAGAGAGGGCGGTGGAGAGAAAGAGGGAGAGAGAGGTCGGAAGAGAGAGAGATAAATAGACAGAGAGAGAGATAGAGAGAGAGAGAGGATAGATAGAGGAGAGAGAGAGGGGGAGAGGGAGGGAGAGGGGGAGGGGGAGAGGGAGAGGGGGAGAGAAAGAGGGAGAGAGAGGGGGGGCTAGATAGAGGAGAGGGAGAGGGAGGTGGAGCGAAAGAGGGAGAGAGAGGGAGGGAGGGAGGAAGAGAGAGAGAAGGAGGGAGGGACGAAGGGAGGGAGGGAGAGAGAGAGAGAGCGAGGGAGAGAGACGGAGAGGTGGAGGGAGAGGGGGAGAGGGAGGGAGGGTGGGAGAGGGGGAGAGAGGGAGGTGGAGAGAAAGAGGGAGAGAGAGGGAGGGAGGAAGAGAGAGAGAGATAGAGAGAGAGAGAGCGGATGGAGAGAGAGGGAGGGAGGGAGAGGGGAGAGAAAGAGGGGGAGAGAAAGAGGGAGAGAGGTGCGCAGGTACACGAGAGCATCTTCCTTAGACTTCCCAAGACTCTCCCCAACACCAACTCGCTTCCAAACATCTCTGGCGCATCTCCTCTCCATGCTAGAGCGCATCCAAAGTGCGCTCGAGCACCTCCTTTGTTGCCCTCGCTAAATCCTCCCCCATGAGTGTCGTGACCGTTAGTTCACCCTTCTCTCACTCCTTCGAACCTCATGGATCACCCAATTACCCCGCTCGTGTCCTGCATTCATCCCCATGGACGTAGCCTCCCCGAGAGTCTCTTCTCGAATTCGGCCACAACAAGCTCTCCCTTCCATTGTGAGCCTCACTTAAGCACCCATTACACCCTCTTGGTGCACTCCCGCGCTCCTATCCTTCTTTCCGTGGCTAAGGCACCGTGCCCACCACCACCGTCAGCACCCTCTGCCACGGTCGATGGCACGCCTCCCTCGACCTCCCAAGAACCCGAGGATCAACCCCCGCGGATGCATCGCGTGGCCCCGATCTTGCCGGTGGTCGGAGCACCACCAGGGACGGCCGGAGCCACCGTGGGGGAGCGCCTGCGCGGCCGACTATGCCTCCCCTGCTCCTTCTGCGCTCGAGCGGGAGGAGGGAGGAGAACCTGGCAAGCGGGCCCTGGTGGTCAGTGGCCCAAGTGGTTGGGCCCTCATTTTAAGTGTAGATGGCTTCGGCTGAAGTCCCGTTCGTGCATAGGAAACATACTGTATCGAGTACGCCTTCGGCGTGGACATTCCGCTAACGAGGATGAGCCGCTGGGCCAACCCAGTCAAGCCCATTTGCTATCCTGCACCCGCTGTGCAGTGTATCCCTAGGTAAATTCCTTCCCTTTTTGTTTTTATGATTTACTCTAAAATCCATAGAAAATTCATATTAGCTCCGAATTTAGTGATTCAAATTTCCAGGAGTTTAAAAATCTTTGCCTATCCAAATATGTGCCTTGCACATTTTTCCAAAGAACTTTTCTGTAGTGTTCAAATTCAAATTTGAATTTGAGCTACTCAAACTTTACTTTGTAAAATCCCTAGAGGGTCCAAATATCATGCACTATTTTTCTAGCCTTAATCAACATTTTTCTCTACATTATTTATGTAGCACCAAATAAATATCCGTTTTGCCATATGTTCAATAGTAGAAAATCCATAGGAAATTCATACCAACTCCAAATCCAATGAGAACACCTCCAAAAGTCTTCTAAAATCATGCCCTATCAAATGGATGCATCCACTCATTTTTATGAAGATATTTTCTGTCTACTTCTTGTGGGGCGAGTGATGCCTCCATTTCCACAGTTCAAATATCTCTGATGGTCCAAATCTCTTAGAACTCGCTTTAGGAAATTTTTGTTATGACCAGAGATGTCTAAGAAAAGTAAAACCCCTATTTGTAGAGCACTTTGTTTCTCTGCTTGTTGAGTGGCTTATCGTGGTTGTTTCCGATGATAGGTGACAGAGTTGACGAAGTGCTCGGAGTTGGATGAGAAGCGTGAGAAGGCCTCGAAGACCTTGCTGAACCAGGCATGCAGCCATTTGACCATGTCCGAGAAACTACTTTTATGCATGTCAAATAGCACTTCGTTCTGATGCATTGTATCATGTTGAATCAGTGACCACCTTAGTGGGTTGTCTCCGGTAACTCCTCGTTGATACCGGCACTTGGGCATGACCCTAGCTTCCAATGAGGGTTGTGCGGGTGGGGACTAGTTAGGTTATTGTTAGTGCTATGCATGGGATCGGGTACATGCATGGAGGCAGCAAATAGAGGTGATTTCAAAAGTTTTGCAAAAACCCCATTGGGTGCCACTATTTCCCGAGGGTGTTGTGTTGAGCTAGATGACCAGTTGATAAGGGAGTGGTATACCGAGGCCAGCTATGTGAGTGGTCTCTAAAAACTGGATTACATTTAAGATTTGTGGACCATCCCAACCTTACATGTATGACCACAATACACCTTATGGGATGGGGCTTTGCTAATTACTATGGTCGGTGCTAGTAGAGGGCCCGCATTACTAGTGGCGGGAGTGATGTGGTACCTCTCTAGACGGGGTCGTGCCAAGGAAGGGCGACCACGAGCTTTTTTTACATACACCGGTCACACCGTTGCATGTCCCCGTGGATGATACGAGTGATGTACATCACGAGGGATTGTCACCAACGAGTGGAATCTTTGCTAGTATCGTCATGGGAAAGGTGATGTTGGAGTACTTACCTCGGGTATGAGAAAAGCCGCGATTCACGGAAGTTTCCCGAATCTTGTGGGTAAAGTGTGCAACCTGTGCATAGTGTAAAACTATATGAATAGTCGTATCCACGGTCAAGGACAGTTGGGCGCTGCTGCTTAAACTATGTCCAGGAGTTTTCATATAAACCAAGTGTCTGTCTGTGTGTGGGTTGGTATGGTGGTAGTATGAATGATGAGCTAAGCTAGATGACTTGGCATGATGGGTGAACACGGGATGCTCAACCCTCTGTTGATATTGATATATGTAACCTGATCGTATGGATATCGTCTACATGTTGCTGCATGCTCTTATAAGCTGATTGATCATGACATTGCACTCAAATTAGCTTTCCGCAAATTACCTACTTAGTGATATATCATGTATTGTTATTGCTTGCGAGTACATTCAACGTACTCATTGGCTTGCCACTGGTTATTTCATGGACCAGGTAAAAGAGAATAGGAGATGGCGAACAATGCTTTGGTGACGTTCCTGTAAGCTAGGACACTTCCGAGTCGGAATGCCTGTAGGGTTAAGGAGATGTTATGGGTTCACGCTTTCCTTGGAGATTTCAGTTGCAATGTGTATGAATACTTGGCCATAAGGGCCAATTCTGGGCTAAACGCTACGTAACGGATGTAAGACTCTTGTTATTCAGCTTCTGTGTGTTCAGTGAGCATAGCATTGATCTCTCGGATCACTGTTCACGTGCATTCAACGATCATGACTTGCTAGTCAGGATCCCCACAGGAAGAGAGGGGATCACTAACCGGACGGGAGAGAAAATAAAAGAGTTGACCCAATTGAAGACCTCATAGCCTTCATTAAATGCCTGGGCTGTGTGGCATCCCTCATATTGCCCTCATATATGAGATGAGTACAAGGTGCGCTGGACGTGCCCGTCCATTGGTCCTGTTTCCGGCGCATCGGATTTCTCCCACCTTTTCCCTTTGTTTATTCTTTTTTCTCACATTATCTACACCAATTTGTAACATCCAAGATGCGATCCTATCCTTATTTTGGCATGAGGGCCTCGACTGGGATAGAAGGGCATCTCGTCGTTTCACAAGAATGGATATCGTTACAAGTACATGTACAGAAGAGATGAGTATATGGAATTGTCTTAAACTCGCTTCAAGCTACAACATGAACATAATACAACAATATATTCAACCACCATGTAGAAGAGAAGGGTCCGACATCGGACAAAATCAAACAATAAAGGAACGATGTCCATCCTTGCTATCCCAGGCTACCGGCCTAGAACTTATCCTAGATCGATGAAGAAGAAGACGAAGGAAACTCCAAATAAAAAAATCATCGCACTTGCTTCCCAAGGCCTGCCTAGGACCCCATACGCACATCAATGTCCATCAAGTCACCGGTGTAGTCTCAACCTCACTCGGTACAGCGTGCCATCACTCGCCTCGCATGGAGTCACTCGGATCACCTTATGTCAATCGGACGCACCCTGGCACTTGGACCACAGCAAGTCGATGGCACCGAAGAGGATACAATGGCTAAGCGCTTAAACCATCACATGAAGTGCACTGAAGATCCACGTTACCAGTAACGCCATGAGTTATTGATGCCATTTCTAGTAACCCCCTTCTTTATTAACATTAACTCACCTTGTAATGGAGCTCGTCCGGTCGTGGCATACACTATATTAGCTACTCCCGAGCTCCAGCTCAAGTGTTCAACACGTTGTAATCTTTCATACCCCATAAGATAACATCAACCTCAGGGCTCGAGACGTAGAGTTTTTACCACTCCCAAGTGGGGCCCGAACTCGTAGATCCGAGTGTATCCACTGCGGCTAGTTAGACTTCGCCCCGCCATTCGTACCCCCTTGTACTCTTGTCAGTGTCATTCCCACAATAGTGGGCGCCCACCGTGGGGCTGCGCGTCTAGCAAATCTATCACAGTTGGATTTTTTTTTACATTTTCCGCCAACATGATGACACTCGGCGGAGAGATCCACTTCGGTTCCCTTAGCTTCATCATCGACGACTCGCCGTGCCTATAGGATGCGCCACTCGACACCGACGCCCTCCCTGCTCGAGGTATGTCGCATTTCAACGGAGTTGCACATGGAGTCCTGCTCTGGCAGCCTTCAGTGCCGTCCCACTCTACGCCCCATTTCTATTCGTCGCAAGCACTCCAAGCGCTCACGGATGCAGCAGTGGATCAAGCACGCCATGGCCAACGAGGCCTTCACGGGGTAGGTGGCTATGCTCAATTCCGATGAGCCCACCATATGCCCTTTTCCGTCATCAAGTGTAGAATCACTCGGTTACTCCGACTACGAAAACAGTAGGGATGTGGTCGAGGTCTTGATTGTTGATACAAGCAGGGTAGGCGGCCCCGGTTTCGCCGTGGAGAATTCCCCCATGTGTGATGGCGGAGAGCGTCTCCATGACGATGGCAGCGACCAGGTTCTGCAGCCAATCACCGAGTAGCAGCGAGAGGAACTTCGGCGGAGGAGCGAACAGGCTCTCGACACCCCATCACTTGGAACACCCCGGAGGAGATCGCGCTTGAGAACTTGCACCTAGCCAATCTGGCCGAGCATGAGCAACTTGAGTGACTCAAGCGGCACTCGATGCTCGGCCTACGAGGGACCAGCCAAGCTCCAGCCGCAACCGTCAGCAGTTGTTTGCGAAGGACCGTCTGCGTCACATCGAGGTGATGCAGACGCCTTTGTTGAACCTAGCCGCAGCCACTCGGATCGCTGATTCTATCCAGCCGACTGACAATGCTGTCGGGGAAGGCATTTGGCATATCCAAGCTCTACTAAAGACTGTCATGCAGCAAAATTCCGTGGTCTCACAGTAGTGGTATCACATCCGTAGCAAGTCCGTCCAGGCGGACACCGTGCAGACGGCTCATAGCCCGCACACGCAGGGAAGACGCCAAAGGTATTCTCCTCTTCCGAGAGGCCCGCACGGGTACCTGAGGCAAGATCATCGGGTCCGAAACATGGCACCTCCCCCGAGGAGTGTCCTACTCGGTCGCGACCCCATGACTGCAGGCCAAGCCCTAATCGACATTGGGGTAATGGGGACGACGACTATTGCCCCCCCCCTAGTTAAACGCTTGGTATATAATCATGCGACCCCATGATCAGTTGTGAGCTGGCCGGGGATTGTCTGGCCTCGAGTGCTTCGACCGTCACATGTGAGGTGGAGGTCCCCTCTAATTACCGATGGGTCATGGGGATTGCAAAGTTCAATGGTGTGTCTAAACCAAAGACCTGGCTGGAGGACTACCGAGTGCCATCTAGATAGGCGTCACCGATGACTACACCGCAATGAAGCATGTGTCCCTCGCATTTGAGGGGTCGGCAAGGGCGTGGCTCAATCAGCTACCCTCTAGCAGCATCCATACCTGGGGCAATCTAGCCAGAGTGTTTGTCAAGACCTTCGAGGGCACCTACAAGGGTCCGGGCGGCTCAACAGAGTTTTAACGTTGTGTCCAGAAGAGCAAAGAGACTCTCACAGAGTACATCCAGCTGTGGACCACACTGCACAACACTGTGGAAAATGTCACCGAACACCAGGCCGCGTGCGCTTTCAAAGCAGGCACTCGGTATTGGGAACTGATCCTCAAGTTTGTCCGATGTCCCTCAGTTGATCCATGGAAATCACCAATCGGTATGCGAATGGCGAAGAAGAAGATGGCTTCCGCAGCGGCAAAGGCCGAGCCTGTGAAGCCCCTCTGTCGGAAAATGCTGGGAAAAAGCAGAAGCGAAAGCGCGACCCATCGGGCAAAGATGAAGTAGCTATTGTCCCGGGGCAGAGCCAGAACATGTCCAAGAAGAAGAAAAATTATTTAACAGGAAAGAAGAAGGTCAGGTCCAAGAGCATGCTTTTGGACCAGCCATGTCCGATTCATGCTTGGAAGGACGATGAAGGGGAGACCATACCTGCAAAACACACGGCTCGCGACTGCTGCCTGCTCCAGAAGGAGATGGGCAGAGAGCCCTCCGAGGATAAAAAGATGAGGATGACCCAGTGGACGCCTCCGGATATCTGAACATCGAAGGGACTCTCATGATATTTCCTGACGTTGAGAGCAAGAGCCGATTGAAAGTTGTCAATGAGGAGGTGAAGATGGCAGCCCCGGCTATCATGAAATAGCTCAACTGGGCAAAGACGCCCGTCACATTTGACCAATCAGATCACCTGGCCAACATAGCCACCCCCGGGAGGCAGGTGTTGGTGGTCGATCCAACGGTCAATGGGTTCCGACTGCTTAAAGTCCTCATGGACGGTGGTAGCATCCTCAACGTCATATACGTTGACACTCTCGAAGCTATGGACATTCCGTTGTCCCAGCTAAGAAAGAGTAGCATGCAGTTTCATGGGGTCATCCCTGGAAAGAAGGCCGAATCACTCGGCCAGATCACTTTGAATGTCGAATTCGGCAGCGAGAAGAATTACCTCAAGGAGAGGTTGACCTTTTAAGTGGTTGACTTTCGAAGTGCCTATCATGCCATCCTAGGTAGGCCCGCCTACACACCTTTCATGCCCCGCCCATGTTACATGTATCTTATGCTTAAGATGCCAGGGCCGAAAGGCATGATCACAGTGACTGGCAATTGGAAAGTTGCGGAGGAGTGTTGCTACGTCTTGAGCTTGTGTTGGTTTTTCCCTTGAAGAAGAAAGGGTGATGCAACACAGTAGCAGTAAGTATTTCCCTCAGTTTGAGAACCAAGTTATCAATCTAGTAGGAGTATCAACGCAAGTCTCCAAAGTACCTGCGCAAAAACAAGCAAACTTGCACCCAACGCTACAAAGGGGTTGTCAATCCCTTCACGGTGAACTACAATATGAGATCTGAAGGCGGAAAGTGCAACAAAGTAAAAGAGTAGGGCTGAAAATATGATCTGAAGTAGACCCGGGGGCCATCGTGTTCAGTGAGTTAATAGGTTAGTCCCAAAAAAGATATAAAATAGCATATTCATGCATACAAAACATCCAAAGTTGACAAGATAATAGCATGGAACCATAAAAAATTATAGATACGTTGGAGACGTATCAAGCATCCCAAGCTTAACTCCTGCTCGTCCTCGAGTAGGGAAGTGATAAAGACTGAATTTTTTATGTGGAATCCTACCTAACATACTTGTCCTTTGTAATTCTTTCATGTGACATGAATGTTCAGATCCGTAAGATTCAAAACAATAGTTTGCTATTGACATGAAAACAATAATACTTCAAGCAAACTAGCAAGGTAATCATGAACTTTCGAAATAACAAGGCCAAAGAAAGTTATCCGTACAAAATCATATAGTCTGGCTATGCTCCATCATCCCCACACAACAAATTTAAATCATGCACAACCCCGATATTGGCCAACTAATTGTTTTCACACTTTTACTTACTCAAACTTTTTCAACTCTCATGCAATACATGAGCGTGAGCCATGGATATAGCACTATAGGTGGAATAGAGTGTGGTGGAGGTTGTGAGGCAAAAAGGAGGAGATGGTCACATTGACTTGCCATATTAATGGGCTATGGAAATGCCCATCAATATATATCAATGTGAATGAGTAGGGATTACCATGCAATGGATGCACGAGAGTGTGTGAAAGCTCAAAAGGAGAACTAGTGGGTGTGCACCCAACTTGCTTGCTCACGAAGACCTAGGGCAATTTTGAGGAAGCCCATCATCGGGATATACAAGCCAAGTTATATAATGAAGATTCCCACTAGTATATGGAAGTATCAAAACAAGAGACTCTCAATCATGAAGAACATGGTGCTATTTTTGAAGCACAAGTGTGAAAAAGATAGTAGCATTGCCCCTTCTCTCTATTTCTCTTTTTTTTGTTTGGGCACGTTGGCCTCATTTCATCTTTCCTCACATGGCACAATGCTCTAATAATGATGATCATCAAACTTTTATTTACTCACAACTCAACACTCAGAGCAATGATGACTCTGTAGGAAATGCCTCCGGCAGTGTACGGGATGTGCAACGATCTAGCTTAGAGTATGATGTTGAACCATCTCGCTAGCTATCTTACGATCATGCAATGGCAATATGAAAGTGACGACACATGTCATGAGACGGAACGGTGGGAGTTGCATGGCAATATATCTCGGAATGGCTATGAAAATGCCATAATAGGTAGGTATGGTGGCTGTTTTGAGGAAGATACATGGTGGGTTTATGCACCAGCGAAAGTTGCGCGGCACTAGAGAGGCTAGCAATGGTGGAAGGTGAAACTGCATCTATACCATGGACTCACATTAGTCATCAAGAACTCATATACTTTTTGTGAAAGTTTTATTTGTAATCGAAACAAAGTGCTAAACGCATACTCCTTGGGGAAGGGTTAGTAGGTGTTAACCATCGTGTGATCCCGACCGCCACATAAAGTGGAACGGAGAGAACGGAGAGTCAGTTACAATGAAAAAATTGTTGCTGCGGAACTCACGACTCTATTAGAAAGTAGAATGACCAACTTTTACACGAATTTTCAAGTGGATGAGATCGGTCGAGTGGTCTCAGTTGGAGATGGGATTGCACGTGTTTATGGATTGAACGAGATTCAAGCAGGAGAAATGGTGGAATTTGCCAGCGGTGTGAAAGGAATCGCCTTAAATCTTGAGAATGAGAATGTAGGTATTGTTGTCTTTGGTAGTGATACCGCTATTAAAGAAGGAGATCTTGTCAAGCGCACTGGATCTATTGTGGATGTTCCTGCGGGAAAGGCGAAGATATAAGTGAAGATCGAGAGTTCTTATTTCTCCAAAATATGACACCGCCGTGCTCTTCAAAGATTTAAGTGAAGCACTAGAGAAAAGTTATCTAGCTCAAAAGATATAAGTGAAGCTCATGCGAGCTAAATTGCCTAACTCAGAAGATATAAGCGAAGCTCAATGAGTATTCTAGCAAATTCACGATGAGTGCGCGTCTCTCGCAAAAAGGTGTGCAGCAAGGATGATTGTGACACAACAAAAAGAAAAGACTCCTATAATACATGACGCTCCAAGAAAAAGACATACCATGTGGTGAATAAAAATATAGCTCCAAGTAACGTTACCGATGGATTGAAGACAAAAGAGGGGATACCTTCCCGGGGTATCCCCAAGCTTAGGATTTTTGGTGTCCTTGAATTTGGCTTGGGAGGCCTTGAGCATCCACAAGATTGAGCTCTTTCCACTCTTTATCCCATTGTCCATGAGAACATCACCCAAAACTTGAAAACTTCACAACACAAAACATAAACAGAAACTGGTGATATCATTAGCACAAGAAAACAAACCACCACCTCTTAAGGTACTGTAGCAAACATGAATTCTATTTATACTGATGTTATATTACTGTATTCTCACTTTTCCATGGCTATTACATCCCGATACTATCCATAGAGTCATCAAAATAAGCAATCAACACAACAGAAACAAAATCTGTCAAAAACAGACCAATATGTAGCAATCTGTATACTTAGTATACTTCTGTTACCTCAAAAATTCTAAAACATTATGACAATTTGGGGAAATGGCATATCAACCAGCAGCAAAAATAATCAACTCCAAAGCTCTTTCTGGATAGGAATTAAAAATAATTTCGTCAGCGCAAAGTTTCTGTTTTACTTGGCACAAACACAAAAAGAAACACAAAAAACACAATTATAACAGAATTATGATGGCGTGGACACAACAAAACAGAAAGCAAAAAGCAAAGATAAATTCATTGGGTTTCCTCCCAACAAGCGCTATTGTTTAACACCCTTAGCTAGGCATTGATAATTCAATGATTCTCACATAAAAGACAAGAATTGAAGCACAATGAGAGGATCATAAAGCATGTGAAAATCACATCTAAGTCTAACATACTTCCTATGCATATGGATGTTATAGGAAAAAATATTGGCAAGACAACCAATAGTTACCAAATGCAAGGAAGAAAAAAGAGACAATAGCAATCTCAACATACCGAGAGGTAATTTGGTAACATGAAAGTATCTACCACAATATTTTCCTCTCTCATAGCAATTACATGTGGGATCATAATCAAATTCAGCAATATAGCTTTCACAAAGGATATTCTTTTTATGATCCACATGCATGCAAAGTTGACGCTCTTCAAAAATAGTGGGATTATCATCAACTAAAGTCATGACTTCTCCAAACCCACTTTTAATCTTAATGCAAATATCATATTCATCATGAGGCTTAAACAAATTTTCAAGATCATAAGAAAAATCATTACCCCAATCATGATCATTGCAACAAGTAGTGGACATAGCAAAACTAGCATCCCCAAGCTTAGGGTTTTGCATATTTTTAGCATGATTGACACTAATAGGATTTATAGTGAAACCATTGCCATCATGCTTTTCATTCAAGGAGCCCTCGTGAATCACTTCATAAATTTCTTCATCATGGTTTTCAGATTCACGAATCTCAAACAAAACTCCATAAAGATGGTCATATGCACTCAACTCACTAGCAATTGGTTCAACATAATTGGATCTCTTAAAGAGATTAGCAAGTGGATGAGGATCCATATCAATAGATTTTCAGCAAGCGAAGATGCAAGCATATTGAAGGCACATACCACACAAGCGAACAGAAAGCAAGCGAAAGAAAAGGGCGAACGAAAAAGGCAAATATTTCTGTAAATGTTTGTTTTTTAGAAGTGGGGGAGAGGAAAACGAGAGGCAAAAAAGTAAATGCAAGAGATGAGTTTGCGACAGTTACATGGATACGCTTCACTTAGAATAGTCCCCGGTGCCAGAAATTGACACGTTGAAGGAAGACTATTCTTGACTTGATACTCCCCGGCAACGGCGCCAGAAATTGGCACGTTGACGGGAGACTATTCTTGTCTTGATCCTCCTCCCCGGCAACGGCGCTAGAAATTCTTCTTGCTACCTCTTGAGCTTGCATTGGTTTTTCCCTTGAAGAGGAAAGGGTGATGCAGCATAGTAGCAGTAACTTTTTCCCTCAGTTTGAGAACTAAGGTATCAATCCAGTAGGAATATCAAGGCAAGTCTCCAAAGTACCTGCGCAAAAAAAAGCAAACTTGCACCCAACGCTACAAAGGGGTTGTCAGTCCCTTCACGGTTAACTACAAGGTGAGATCTGAAGGACGAAAGTGCAACGAAGTAAAAGTGTAGGGCTGAAAATATGATGTGAAGTAGACCCGATGGCCATAGTGTTCACTAGAGGCTTCTCTCATGATAGCAAGTATTACGGTGGGGGAACGAATTACTATCGAGCAATTGATATAACCGCGCAAAGTCATGATGATATCTAAGACAATGATCATACATATAGGCATCACGTCCGAGACAATTAGACCGATACTTTCTGCATCTACTACTATTACTCCACACATCGACCGCTATCCAGCATGCATCTAGTGTATTAAGTTCATAACAAACGGAGTAACGCCTTCAGCAAGATGACATGATGTAGAGGGATAAATTCATGCAATAGATATAAACCCCATCTTTTTACCCTTGATAGCAATAACACGATGCGTGCCTCGCTACCCCTTCTGTCACTGGGTGAGGACATCACACGGTATGAACCCAAAACCAAGCACTTCTCCCATTGAATGAATTATAGATCAAGTTGTCCAAACTAAACCCACAACTCGAAGAGAATTACAAGGATACGAAATCATGCATATAAGAGATCAGAGGAAACTCAAATAATATTCATAGATAATCTGGTCATAAATCCACAATTCATCGGATCTCGACAAACACACCGCAAAAGAAGATTACATCGGATAGATCTCCATGAAGATCATGGAGAACTTTGTATTGAAGATCCAAGAGAGAGAAGAAGCCATCTAGCTACTAGCTATGGACCCGAAGGTCTGTGGTGAACTACTCACGCATCATTGGAGAGGCAATGGTGTTGATGGAGAAGCCTTCCCTGTCCGAATCCCCCTCTGGCAGGGCACCAGAACGTGCCCCAAATGGGATCTTGCGGAGACACAAGCTTGCTGTGGCGGAAAAGTAATTTTGTGGCTCTCTCCCGTGGTTTCAGATTTTAGGGAATTTATAAGCGGAAGAACTAGGCCTGGGTGTCTTGTGACCTCCTCCGAGGTCCCCTGCCATTGTTCTCAAATTTCCTGCGTGTCTTCTGTTATGGAAAAAATCATTCCGCAGGTTTTATTCCGTTTGGACTGCGTTTAATATTCTCCTCTAAAAAAGGTCAAAAACACGGAAAAAACAGGAACTGTCACTTGGCACTGAGTTAATAGGTTAGTTCCAAAAAAGATATAAAATTGCATATTCATGCATACAAAACATCCAAAGTTGACAAGATAATAGCATGGAACCATCAAAAATTATAGATACGTTGGAGACGTATCAATTGTCTCCCTCAAGGATCTATGATCGCCAACGAGCAGGTCCTCGCAGGCGAGAGTGATGGGTATAAGAAGGTAGTGGATACCGCAAATCCGCACAGGTCGAAACGACTGACTACTAAGTCTGCCTTTCAGTCAGCCGGTGAGACAAAGCACGTCCATGTCCACCCTACCGATTTGAGTGCTTCTGCGACAAACATCTGCACTTCACTCGGAGAGAAATAGGCGAGATCATCTAGTTCCTCCGTGAGAACTGGGATATCATTGCATGGAAGCCGTCTTACATGTCGAGGGTTCCTAGGGAGATAGCTGAGCACCGCCTCTGAGTGGACTCAAAGGTCAAGCCCTACAAGGAAGACCTAGGCCGCTCCTCCATGGAGAAGCATAGGGCAATTGGAGAGGAGATCACTCGACTCCTAGCTACTGAGTTAATCTGCGATGATTACCACTACGAGTACTTTTGGAGGAAGAGGGGGAGCTTTCCCTCATTCGGTCCACGGGGTACCAGCCAGACCTACGACGCTACCATGACAAGCAAGTCAGGGGCCGGGCGTTTCAAGATGGAGATTTTCTCCTCCGACTGGACTAACAGAAACCCCACAAGATGGCACCTCCATGACAAGGGCCATTCGCCATCTCCAAAGTCCTGCACAACAGAGTTTATTGACTATAAAACATCTATAACGATGTGGAGGAGCCCAAAACCTGGAACGCAGACCTGCTCCGCAAGTTCTACACATAGAACTTTCCCCTTTTGCATTCATGTAAAGAATCCGAATGATTAGAAAGAATAAAGTGCTTACTTTCTTCATCTATTCACAAAAACCTCACCACGTGAAACATGCCCCCACTGGGTGAAATTCCTTAACTGTGAACCTGTTTTCGCTTAAGGTAGAACCTGCCTCAAGTGCGGACAACCTGCTCACTCGGTGGCTTAGCTATGAACCAGCTTTCGCCTAAGTTAGAACGGTTCTGAATGAAGACAAGATCTTCATTCGGGCACCAAGATGGACAGGACAATCAACGAGTTTGCAAGAGCAATCATTTCTTTGTAGCAAACCTGTTTCGCCTAAGGTAAACCCTTCCTTGAGTGGGGATAGACTCCACACTCGACGGCTTAGCTACGAACAAGTTTTTGCCTAAGTTAAAGTAGTTCTGAATAAAGGCAAGATCTTGATTCGGACACAAAGTTAAACAAAACAATAATTTCTTTGTACGAACCTGTTCCGCCTATGGTAAACTCATCCCCGTGTGGGGACAACCTCCACACTCTGGGGCTTAGCTGCAAATCAGTTTTTGCCTAAGTTAAAGCAGTTCCGAATGAAGGCGAGATCTTCATTCGGACGCTAAGATGAATAGAACAATCATCCCTAGGAGCGAATCTTCTTTCGCCTAGGGCGAAACGATCCCGAGTGAGCATGACTTCCACACTCAGGGGCTTAGCTGCGAACAAGCATTCGCCTAAGTCAAAAACGATCTCGAGAGAGGACAAATTCCACACTCGGGGGCTTTGCTGCGAACGAGCATTCACCTAAGTCAAAAACGATCTCGAGTGAGAACAAATTCCACACTCGGTGCTTAGCTACGAACCAACATTCGCCTAAGTAAAAAAACGATCCTGAGTGAGGACAACTTGCACACTCGGGAACTTAGCTGCGAACCATCAGTTGCCTAAGTCAAAAACGATCCTGAGTGAGGACAACTTCCACACTCGGGGGCTTAGCTGCGAACTAGGTTTCGTCTAAATCTAAAACAATCCCGAGTGAGGACAACTACCACACTCGAGCACTCAGATGCGAACCAGCTTTCGACCGAGTAAAAGTGGCCCCAAATAAAGACGACGAAGCATACAAGATCCAAACTCGAATGTGGATAAACGGAATCAAGTTCAGCTAAAGGTACATATAAGAGAGGGCCCAGAGCCCACTGGAAGTTTGGGGTTACATAAAACCACTCGCCATCCCGAGGCAAGTTAAAACTTGAATGTCTTTCGTTCGAGCATCACTCGGAGGCCGAAGATTCCACTTCTTCCACAAAGGTGTCAATATCGACTCCCTTCGCAAGCTGAGTGGTGATCCCATGAACATCTTCATGATGTCTTCGAACTTGGCACTTTTTCGGTTGACGACCCGAATAATCTTCAGCTTCTCTTCATCCACCCATTTACAATGGATGCCAACGAGTGAAAGGGCAATGCCAACTCCGTCCCTCGCCGATGACTTCTTCCATGACTTGAGTTCATTGGGGATGGCCTTCACATGGTTCATGATGGTTTGGGCATCCTTCAGGGGTGCACTGTCAGTAGCTTTCTCCTGGTCTATCTCCCCAACGAGCGAATGGAGCCACTAGAAACAAGGAGTACGTAATCGATGTGAGCCTCCGTCCTGAGGAGAGACAAAGAAGCGCTATCCTTCAGAATGCCTCTCTTGGGATCAAGTTATTTCTCTATCCGCGTCGTCTCTTCTTCAACATCAACGGCGAAGCCTGCACTCAGTAGGTAAACAAAGGATGAGAAACGCCACTCGGAAGTTTCAGAGTGGCAATGGGGAACATTCGCAGGCTCAACATACCTTTGAGCTTCTCGCAGAGTTCCACACTGAAGTCCTCAATGAACTTCTCCAACTCACCTTTCTTGGCAGCGACTTTCTCAAATTTTTCCTCCCACTTAGCATAATGCTTCTTCAGCTCGGCAAGCTCCGTTGCAGTCCTCTCCGCACCAGCTTTCAAAAGCCGATTCTCTTCTTCGAGCGTCCCGACCGTCTTGATCTTGGCTTTGGCCGCCTAGGACTTCAGCTTGGCCTCCTTCCAAGCGGGCACAATCTCTTCATCTCTCTTGTCGAGGGCATCCTTCATGGTAACTGGAGAAATGGAGTTCTTCATCTTCTCTCAGAAAGGCCATCTCGCAAGACAGCGTGAGTCGGAGAAGCAAGATAACCGAAGCAGGAATCAGTCGGACAACAACAGCTTTCCTTCAGTTGTTCGCTTTTCCTGCTCTAGTCGCTTATTCTTGGCTTTTTCCACATTGAGGCTCAGTCGGAGTTCCAGCAACGCTTTCTTCACGGCATCATCACGCCACTGGGCCCGCAAGCAGTCCACCATCAACAAGTACAAGTAAAGCATAATATAATATCACAACTCTAAGACTATCGCCGACTGCTTCAATCGATGGTAGTCTCGGAAACTACACCTAGTGGGTTCTCTCAGCGCGCTCCCACTAGAGAGATAGAGGATAAGGGCTCCACACTGAACCAGCCTCTGTCAAACAAGACACGGAAACTGAGACTAGCGCCGACTGCCTTAGTCGATGGTAGTCTCGAGTACTACACCCAGTGGGTGCCCTCAGCGCGCCCCCACCGAAGAGATAGACGAAAGAAAAGGGCACCGCACCCTAATAGCCTCTTTCGAACATATAAAGAAAATGATACTACTATTGACTGCTTCAGTGGACGGTATCCTTGGGGACTACACCCAGTGGGTGCACTCTGCGCGCCCCCACTAAAATCAAACATCCACAGGTGTGCCTCCGAGCATGTCCACTCGGGATTCCCACTCAGGAACAGATTCAGAAACAAGTACGAAACAAATGCGTATGTTAAGGACTCACCCGAATGTTCTGTGCCATGGCTTCACTCACGTCATATGCCACCTTCAGTCACCCAACCATCACGTTCAGCTGAGTCAATGCTTCCTTGCACGCCCCCTCCTGATCCTCTGGGTTATGGTGGAGCTGGAAGATGATGCAACCCTTGGGGAGAGGCGATAGAGTGGTTAGCGGATAGAGTTCGATTGATGCCCCAGTCGAGGTGTGATACGTGATGACCCACAAGTATAGGGGATCAATCGTAGTCCTTTCGATAAGTAAGAATATCGAACCCAACGAGGAGCAGAAGGATCTGACAAGTGGTTTTCAACAAGGTAAAATCTGCAGGCACTGAAATTGTCGGTAACAAGTGATTGTGTGGTGAGATGATTTGTAGCAAGAAACAAGTAACAAAAGTAGAAACGGTATAGCAAAGTGGCCCAATCCCTTTTGTAGCAAGGGACAAGCCTGGACAAAGTATTATAGGAGGAAAAACGCTCCCGAGGACACACGGGAATTTCTGTCATGCTAGTTTCATCATGTTCATATGGTTCGCGTTCGTTACTTTGACAGTTTGATATGTGGGTGGACCAGCGCTTGGGTACTGCCCTTACTTGGACAAGCATCCCACTTATGATTAACCCATCTCGAATGACTCCGCAACTATGAAAGAAGAATTAAGACAAAGTCTAACCATAGCATTAAACTAGTGGATCCAAATCAACCCCTTACGAAGCAACGCATAAACTAGGGTTTAAGATTCTGTCACTCTAGCAACCCATCATCTAATTACGACTTCCCAATGCCTTCCTGTAGGCCCAAATAATGGTGAAGTGTTATGTAGTCGACGTTCAAATAACACCACTAGAGGAAAAACAACATACAACATATCAAATTACCGAACGAATACCAAATTCACATGACTATTATTAGCATGACTTATCCCATGTCCTCAGGAACAAAAGTAACTAATCACAAAGCATAATCATAATCATGATCAGAGAGGTAATGAGTAGCATCAAGGATATGAACATAAACTCTTCCACCAAACAATCCAACTAGCATCAACTACAAAGAGTTATCAACACTACTAGCAACCTTACAAGTACCAATCAGAGTCGCGAGATAGAGATTGGTTACAAGAGATGAACTCGGGATTGGAGATGAGATGGTGCTGATGAAGATGTTGATGGTGACGAGTCCCCTCCGATGAGAGGAGTGTTGGTGATGACGATGGCGACGATTTCCCCCTCCGGGAGGGAAGTTTCCTCGACATGATCGTCCTACCGGAGCTCTAGATTGGTTCTGCTCAAGTTCCGCCTCGTGGCGGCGGCGTAACCACGAAAAAGCTCCTCCCTGATTTTTTCCTAGACGAAACCCTCCATATAGCAAAAGAGGGGAGCAAGTGGGCCAGTGGCCTGCCCGCAAGCCCTCATGGCGCGGCCTGGGGGGTGGGTCGCACCGTGCAGGCTTGTGGGCACCCCCTAGTGCCCCTCCAGCACTTCTTTGGCCCAATATATTTGATAAATCAGGAAAAAATCCTCGTTAATTTTCACGGCGTTTGGAGTTGCGCAGAATAGGTATCTCAACTTTGCTCCACTTTCAGGCCAGAATTCCAGTTGCCGGTATTCTCCCTCTTCATGTAAACCTTGCAAAAATAAGAGAGAAAAGGCATAAGAATTGTACCGTGAAGTGAAATAACAGCCCAAGAGGCGATAAATATCAACATGAAAACATGATGCAAAATGGACGTGTCAATACGTCTCCAACGTATCTATAATTTTTGATGGTTTCATGCTATTATCTTGTCAAACTTTGGATGTTTTGCATGCCTTTTATATATTTTTTGGAACTAACTTATTAACTCAGTGCAAAGTTCTAGTTCCTGTTTTTTCCATGTTTTTGACCCCTTTCAGAGGAGATTTTGAAACGGAGTCCAAACGGAAGAAAATCCCCGAAAAGATTTTTTTCTTGAACGGAAAAAAATCGGGGAGCTTGGGAGCCAAGGCAGGGGAGCCCCAGGGCCCCCACAAGCCCCCACCCTGCGGCCGGGGGGAGGCCGCGTCATCCAGGCTTGTGGGCCCCCTAAGTGTCCCCTGACCTAGGGGTTGCACTTATAAATTCCCTAAAAATTCCAAAAAATTAGGAGATCATCGCAATCACTTTTCCGCCGACGCAAACTTCTGTTTCCGCAAGATCCCATCTGGGGCACGTTCTGGTGCCCTGCCGGAGCGGAGATTCGAACACGGAGGGCTTCTTCATCAACACCATGACCTCTCCGATGATGCGTGAGTAGTTCACCATAGACCTACGGGTCCATAGCTAGTAACTAGATCGCTTCTTCTCTCTCTTGGATCTTCAATACAAAGTTCTCCATGATCTTCATGGAGATCTCTCCGATGTAATCTTCTTTTGCAGTGTGTTTGTCGAGATCCGATGAATTGTGGATTTATGATCAGATTATCTATGAATCTTATTTGAGTTTCTTCTAATCTCTCTTATGCATGATTTCATATCCTTGTAATTCTCTTCGAGTTGTGGGTTTTGTCTGGCCAACTAGATCTATGATTGTTGCAATGGGAGAAGTGCTTGGTTTTGGGTTCATACCGTGAGGTGACCTCACCCAGTGACAGAAGGGGTAGCGAGGCACACATCGTGTTGTTGACATCAAGGGTAAAAAGATGGGGTTTTCATCATTGGTTTGAGATTATCGATCTACATCATGTCATCTTGCTTAAGGCGTTACTCTGTTCGTCATGAACTCAATACACTAGATGCATGCAGGATAGTGGTCGATGTGTGGAGTAATAGTAGTAGATGCAGAAACTATCGGTCTACTTGTCTCGGACGTGATGCCTATATGTATGATCATTGCCTTAGATATCGTCATGACTTTGCGCGGTTCTATCAATTGCTCGACAGTAATTTGTTCACCCACCGTGATATTTGCTATTATGAGAGAAGCCTCTAGTGAACACTATGGCCCCCAGGGTCTAATCCACACCATATTTTCAGCCTTACACTTTTTACTTCGTTGCACTTTCCGTCGTCAGATCTCACTTTGCAAACAATCTTGAAGGGATTGACAACCTCTTTGAAGCGTTGGGTGCAAGCTTGTTTGTGTTTGCGCAGGTACTTTGAACTTGACGAAGCCCTCCTTCTGGATCGATACCTTGGTTCTCAAACTGAGGGAAATACTTACTGCTCCTGTCCTGCATCATCCTTTGCTCTTCAAGGGAAAAGCCGACGCAAACCAGAGAAGTAACAAGAAGAATTCCTAAGCGCCAGGGAAGGACTTTTGTTGCCGAAGTAGAAGAATTTCTGGCACCGTTGCCGGGGAGGAAGATCAAGTCAAGAACTCATCCAAGTAGGTGTCGCAAACTCATCTCTTGCATTTACTTTGTTTGCCAGTTGCCTCTCGTTTTCCTCTCCCCCACTTCACCAATTTGCCTTTTTCGTTTGCCTTTTTCGTTCGCCTTTTCGTTCGCCCATTTTCTCGCCTGCTCTTTGTCGCTTGTGTGCTTGCTTGCTTGCTGAAGTCACCATGAACGAAAACACAAAACTTTGTGACTTCTCGAATACTAATAATAATGATTTTATTAGTACTCTGATTGGTCCCGCCACTAGTTCGGAGTCACACGAAATCAATGACGCTTTGCTGAATCTTGTTATGAAAGAGCAATTCTCTGGCCTTCCTAGTGAAGATGCCGCATCCCAACTCAATACCTTCGTTGAGCTTTGCGATATGAAAAAGAAAAAAGATGTGGATAATGACGTGATTAAATTGAAGCTTTTTTCCTTTCTCGTTGCGAGATTGCGCAAAAACTTGGTTTTCTTCTTTGCCCAAAAATAGTATCGATTCTTGGGATAAGTGCAAAGATGCTTATATATCCAAGTATTTTCCGCTCTAAGATCATCTCTCTCTGTAATGATATCATGAACTTCAAGCAACTTGATCATGAACATGTTGCACAAGCTTGGGAGAGAATGAAATTAATGATTAGAAATTGTCCCGCTGATGGCTTGAGCCTTTGGATGATTATTCAAATCTTTTATGCTGGATTGAATTTCGCTTCTAGAAATATCTTGGACTCCGCCTCAGGTGGAACGTTCATGGAAATCACATTAGGGGAAGCCACAAAGCTCTTAGACAACATAATGACAAACTACTCTCAATGGCACACTGAAAGGTCACCTACTAGTAAGAAGGTACACGCTATAGAAGAGATTAACTCGTTAAGTGCTAAGATGGACGAGTTAATGAATTTGGTTGCTAGTAGAAGTGCTCCTTTGGATCCTAATGATATGCCCTTGTCTTCTTTGATTGGGAGTAGCAACGCTGGCTTGGACGTTAACTTTGTTGGTAGGAATAACTTTGGCAACAACAATGCTTTTAGAGGAAACTATGTTCCTACACCTTTTCCTAGTAACTCCTCTAATAAATTTGGCAACGCCTACAACTATACTCATGGAAATTACAATAGATTACCCTCTGATCTAGAGAGTAATATCAAAGAGTTCATCAACTCTCAAAAGATTTTCAATGCGTCGATAGAGGAAAAACTACTCAAAATTGACGATTTGGCTAAGAGCGTTGATAGAATTTCTTATGATGTTGATGCTTTGAAAGTTAGATGTGCTCCTCCCAAAATCAACATGGCTGAAACTTTGAAAGCTATGCGTGTTTCCATGATTGAGAGCCAAGAAAGAACCGCCCAAATTCGTGCTAGACATGAATGGCTTAAAAAGGCGTGTTCTCGTGATGAGAATCACAAAGATCTTAAAGTGCTTGGTGTGACTCCCATTGAATCTTTGTTTTCTTGTGTCAAACCTAATGATTATGGGGCTGGATATGAATCCACTTTGGTTGAAAAGTGCCCCAATGATTCAGAGTCCATCTATCTTCATGCTAAAAGCTTTAAAAGTGGAGTAGAAGATGTTAAAACTTTGAGTACTAATGAAATTACTACCCTAGATTTCAAGGAGTTCAATTATGATAGTTGCTCCTTAATTGAATGCATTTCTTTGATGCAATCCATGTTGAACTCTCCACACGCTTATACCAAAAACAAGGCCTTTACCGATCATATCGTCGAAGCTATGATAAAATCTCTTGAAGAGAAACTTGAATTGGAAGTCTCTATCCTTAGAAAGCTTCATGATGAGTGCGAACCTACCATCAAAATCAAAATCAAAAACTATGAGTGCAATGCTTTGTGTGATTTGGGTGCTAGTGTTTCTGTGATTCCAAAGTCTTTATGTGATGTTCTGGATTTTAATGAGATTGAAGAGTGTTCTCTTAATTTTCATCTTGCTTATTCTACTGTCAAGAAACCCATGGGAAGGATCAATGATGTTCTTATTATTGCAAATAGGAACTATGTACCCGTGGATTTCATTGTGCTTGACATTGATTACAATCCTACATGCCCCATTATTCTTTGTAGACCTTTCCTGAGGACTATCGGTGCTATCATCGATATGAAGGAAGGGAATATTAGATTTCAATTTCCTTTAAGGAAGGGCATGGAACAATTTCCTAGAAAGAAAATAAGATTGCCTTATGAATCCATGAGGAGAGCCACTTATGGTTTGAGCACCAAAGACGAGGATACGTGATTCTAGCGCTTCTATGCCTAGCTAAGGGCGTTAAACAATAGCGCTTGTTGGGAGGAAACCCAATGAATTTAACTTTTTCTTTCTGTTTTGTTGGGTCTACACCATCACAATTATGTTGTGATTGTGTTTGTTGTGTTTCCTTTTGTGTTTGAGCCAAGCAAAACCTTTATGACTAGTCTTGGTAATGGTTGTTTGATCCTGCTGGAAAAAGACAGAAACTATTTGCTCACGAGATGATTTTTAGTTTTTATTTAGAAAGAGATTTTGAGTTGATTCTTCTGGATGCTAATTTATATGCTTTTTCCCCAGGCCTTCGTAATGTTTCAGATTTTTTGAGGTACCATAAGTATACGAACTATACAAATTGCTACAGACTAGTCTGTTTTTGACAGATTCCGTTTTTTGTTGAGTTGGTTGCTTGTTTTGATGAAACTATGGTTAGTATAGGGGGTACTAGCCATGTAAAAGTGAGAATACAGTAGCCCATAATCAATATAGATAGAATACAAGTTTTCTACAGTACCAAAATAAGTGGTAGTTTGTTTTCTTGTACTAATGTTATCACAAGTTTCTGTTTAAGTTTTCTGTTGTCAAGTTTTCAAGTTTTGGGTGATGTTCTCATGGACAATGAGATAAGGAGTGGAAAGAGATCAAGCTTGGGGATGCCCAAGGCATCCCAAGCCAAATTCAAGGACACCAAAAAGCCTAATCTTGGGGATGCCCTGGGAAGGCATCCCCTCCTTCGTCTTCAGTCCATCGGTAACATTACTTGGAGCTATATTTTTATTCACCACATGATATGTGTTTTGCTTGGAGCGTCTTGTATCTAGGAGTCTTTTCCTCTTATTGTGTTAAAATCATCCTTGCTGCATACCTTTTTGAGAGAGAGAGACATTCACTCATCGTGATTTTTGCTAGAATGCTCATAGTGCTTCACTTATATCTTTTGAGCTAGATACTTTTGCTATATGTGCCTCACTTATATGTTTTAGAGCACGGCGGTGTCTGATTTGGTAGTTGGCTTATGCTATGAAAGTAGTCCCAAATTTGATAGATATCCAAAGAGGATGCAAAAAAAACATCCATCTTCATGTGCATTGAGTAGAAAGAGAAGTTCCGATTCCTCTCAATTAGTTTTGAGACGTGGATTCGGTAATATTGAGAGTTATGTTAGTAGGGTGTTGTGAATCTAGAGATACTTGTGTTGGAGTTAGTGATTCCAGTAGCATGCATGTATGGCGAACCGCTATGTTAGGAAGTCAGAGCATAATTGATCTATTGATTGTCATCCTTTGTGTTGAGGTCGGGATCGCGCGATGGGTTACACCTACCAACCCTTCCCCTCGGAGTATGCGTTTAGCACTTTGTTTCGATTACTAATAAAAACTTTCGCAACAAGTATGTGAGTTCTTCATGACTAAAGTGAGCCCATGGTATAGATGCACTTTCACCTTCCACCAATGCTAGCCTCTCTAGTGCCGAGCAATTGTCGCCGGTATACAAACCCACCAAATTCCTTCCTCAAAACAGCCACCATATCTACGTACTATGGCATTTTCATAGCCATTCCGAGATATATTGCCATGCAACTCCCACCGTTCCGTCTCATGACTAGTGCCGTCACTCTCATATTGCCATTGCATGAACGTAAGATAGCTAGCGAGATGTTTCAACATCATACGCCATGCTAGATCGTTGCACATCCCGGTACACTGCCGGAGGCATTTCCTATGGAGTCATCATTGTGATCTTTGAGTTGTCAGTAAAAAAAAGTGTGATGATCATCATTATTAGAGCATTGTCCCATGTGAGAAAAAATAAGAGGCCAAAGATCCCAAAAACAAAAAAAATAGAAAAAAGAGGCCTAAGAGCCCAAATGAAAAAAAAGAGAAAAAGAGAGAAGGGACAATGCTACTATCTTTTTCCACACTTGTGCTTCATGATAGCACCATGTTCTTCATTATTGAGAGCTTCTTGCTTTGTCACTACCATATGCTAGTGGGAATCTTCCAATGATGGGCTTCCTCAAAATTGCACTAGGTCTTCGTGAGCAAGCAAGTTGGATGCACAACCACTAGTTCTCCTTTTGAGCTTTCACATACTTATAGCTCTAGTGCATCCTTTTGTATGGCAATCCCTACTCATTGACATTGATATCTATTAATGGGCATCTCCATAGCCTATTGATACGCCGAGTCAATGTGACCATCTCCTCCTTTTTGTCTCATAACCACCACCACACTCTATTTCACCTATAGTGCTATATCCATGGCTCGCGCTCATGTATTGCGTGATAGTTATAGAAAGTTTTAGAAACTACGAGTGCGAAAACAATTACTTGGCCAATTCTGGGGTTGTGCAAGATTTACATTAGTTGTGTGAGGATGATGGAGCATAGCCAGACTATATGATTTTGTAGGGATAACTTTCTTTGGCCTTGTTATTTTGAAAGTTCATGATTACTTTTCTAGTTTGCTTGAAGTATTATTGTTTTCATGTCAATAGCAAACTATTGTTTTGAATCTTACGGATCTGAACATTCATGTCACGCTAAAGAAGTTGCAAAGGACAACTATGCTAGGTAGCATTCCACATCAAAAATTCATTCTTTATCACTTCCCTGACCGAGGACAAGCAGGAGTTAAGCTTGGGGATGCTTGATACATCTCCAACATATCTATAATTTTTGATGGTTTCATGCTATTATCTTGTCAAACTTTGGATGTTTTGCATGCCTTTTATATATTTTTTGGAACTAACTTATTAACTAAGTGCCAAGTGCCAGTTCCTGTTTTTTCCATGTTTTTGACCCCTTTCAGAGGAGATTTTGAAACGGAGCCCAAACGGAAGAAAATCCCCGAAAAGATTTTTTTCTGGAACGGAAGAAGATCGGGGAGCTTGGGAGCCAAGGAAGGGGAACCCCAGGGCCCCCACATGCCCCCACCCCACGGCTAGGGGGGGAGGCCGCGCCATCCAGGCTTGTGGCCCCCCTGTGCGTCCCCTGACCTATGGGTTGCGCCTATAAATTCCCTAACAATCCCAAAAAAATCAGGAGATCATCGCAATCACTTTTCCACCGCCGCAAGCTTCTGTTTCCGCAAGATCCCATCTGGGGCACGTTCTGGTGCCCTGCCGGAGGAGAGATTGCGATGACCTCTTCGATTGCGTGAGTAGTTCACCATAGACCTACGGGTCCATAGCTAGTAACTAGATAGGTTCTTCTCTCTCTTGGATGTTCAATACAAAGTTCTCCATGATCTTCACAGTACTGGAATCAAGTTCTTTGCCGTCAGCCAGTTCTTTGCCGTCTGCTGGCTGACAGCAAAGAACTTCTTTGCCATCAGTTGACAGAAGGCAGACGACAAAGGACTGACACATGTCAAAAATACTATTTGCCATGCGTGGGCCCTTTGCCGTCTGCCAGCGGATGACAAAGAGACCCAGGGCAGACGACAAAGAGGACGGGTGGGTCCCTTGCCTGCCATGTCCGAAATCCGGGGTACTTCGCCATCCGCAGGCCTTTGTCGTCTGTCGTGGGGCCCTTTGCCGTCAGGGGCGGACGACAAAGGGGCCACCCTATAACGGCCGTTAACCCCCTCGTCCCCATAGTCTCTCTCTCCCCCCGACCACTCGCTCACTGTCTCTCTCCACGGCGCCCCCCTCCCCGCGAGAGCCCCTCCCCGCGGTGACCACCCCCCCCGCCCCGCGGCGAGCACCTCCCCGCGAGAGCCCCTCCCCGCGGCAACCCACCCCCGCGGCGACCCACCCTCGCGGCGAGCCCCCTGCTGCGCGCCCCCTGCCCCCCTGCCGTCGTCCACTGCCGCCGCCGCTGCCCCCTGCCGTCATCCACCGCGGTGAGTTGAGTTATTCTTCTTTTTCTTATGTTAATTACTTTAGTTAGTTTATTAGGTTAGTTTTTTATTATATAAAAAAGTTAATTACTTTAGTTAGTTTATTAGGTTAGTTTTTTATTATATATAGGGTAATTTAGTTAGTTTATTTGGTTAGATTATTAGGCTAATTAGGTTAGTTACTTAGGTTAGATGAAAAAAAGAGGAAAAGCAGAAGGAAAAAAATGAAAAAGAAAAAAAGAAAAGAAGAAAATAATTAGAAGAAGAACGAAAAGAAGAAGGAGAAGAAGAATAGCAGGAGGAGGAGGAGGAGGAAGAGGAGGAGAAAGAAGAAGAAGAAGAAGAAAAATAGGAGGAAAAAAGAGGAGGGGGTAGGAGGAGAAAAAATAAGAAGAAGAAGAAGAAGAAGAAGAAGAAGAGAAGAAGAAGAAGAAAAAGTGGAGAGAGGAGAAGAAGAAAGAAGAGTAAAAGGGAACCCTGGCACCCCGAAACTGACCCTCGACCCCCGACCCCTGACGCCCGACGCCACTGACCCCCGACCATCGACCCCCGATGCCACTGACCCCCGACCCCCGACGCCACTGACCCCCGACGCCACTAACCCTCGACCCCCGACGCCACTGACCCCGACCCAGACCCTCGGCCCATGACTCCCGACCCCCGACGCTCGACGCCACCAACCCCGACCCCTGACGCCATTGACACCCGACGTCACTGACCCTGGACCACCGACGCCACTGACCCCCCACAACCGACGCAACTAAGCCCCCGACCCCCGATGCCACCGACACCCGACACCACCGACCCTCGACGGCACTGACTCCCGACGCCACTAAGCCCCGACCCCCGACACCTCTTCTGCCTTCTTTTGAACGAGAAGGTGCTTTTTGGCCTTCCAAAGGCCCACGAGGTCATAGTTTTGTAAATTATGAGTTAGGTCACATTTTTTCCGATTATGTTAATTATAAAAACATCGTATTTGTGTTGATCATGTGAATTTCAATGTGCAGCTGTTCGACGACCTCCACGTGCGTTGGACGAGCTCCGCCCTTGTGTTTGTTGGTGAGCACAAATGACTTCTCCTCGTACCCCCTTAATTTGCTCTGTCCCGGTCTTCGTGCCGATGAAACTTGATAGCTATAGGTTTCTTCAATCATGAGTATGCGTGACCAGTATGCGTCTCCCGTTCGAAAGGGCGACATCTATAAATATGCATTTCTTTGTATATTTATAACCGCCATCCATTGGAATTGTCCAACATTATCCATGGACAGCCCGAGTATGTGTAGATTGGGTTTGTTTTCCCGTATGCTATGCTCCGGATACGATGCGGAATTTCGTCAGTGCCTCCCCTGTTGTTCTCCAGGTACACATCCTCTCTGCTTATTGCCGAGACATGTATCAGGAGAACAGCGGGGAGGTGATGCCGAAATTCTACGTCGCATCTGGAGCAGAGCATGGGAAAAGGAACCCAGTCTACACATACTCGGGTGGGATTAGGACCTATCTTTACCTATTAGCATGTAGGTTGCATGGATGTAATAAAACTGACAAACTTGATTAGCGTATGAATAAAGATGATGAATTATATATTTATTTCTTGTGCCCCCATAGGTAGCTAGGCAACATGAGTGATCGTGCTTGGATGTACATTGGTCACCCTAGTCAGAAAGACATGACCCATGAATGGTTAAAAAAAACCAGGGGGTTTGTGAGAGCCGCATTTGCAAATGGCGAGCAAAAAACATGGTGCCCCCGTCCCAACTGCGACAACTCGAAAAAGCAGACAGAGTTTGAAATGGGTAAACACCTGCAGAAGTGGGGTTTTACGCCTAATTATACAGTGTGGACTTTTCATGGTTAGTCTGACCAACGTGCCAGAGCTGAGGTGATTCGTCGTTGCACCGACGAGCATGGTACCGGGATTGAAGACATGGTGGAAGACTTTGATGATGCTCGGGATTTGGACGATGAGATGGAGGAATCTGCAAAGGCCTTCTATCAAATGTTGGAGTCTTCAAAACGTCCTCTCCATGAGCAGACTGAGCTTTGTCAGCTGGATGCCATCGCGCAAGTAATGGCTCTGAAGGCTCAATTTAACCTAGGCAGAGCGATGATGACGATATTTGGACGCTTTCTACCCAAAAGGCCATGTACTGCCTGCAAACCTGTACCTGTCAGAGAAAATCCTCTGTGTACTTAAGATGCCCTATGAGAAGATACATGGCTGTGAGAATGGATGTGCCTTATTTAGGCTTGAGTATGCGGCCTTGAACTATTGCCCCATTTGCCATTCTTCCAGGTATATTGTGGTAGACAACGGCATGGGTAAGAAGAATCAGACCAAAATCCCCATTAGTGTTCTTCGGTATCTGCCAATCGTACCAAGACCTCAACGTCTTTTCATGGTCGAAGAGACGGCCAGACATATGACATGGCACAAATTGGGCAAAAGAACCGAACTAGATGCGGATGGGAACAAGATGCTGGTACACACTTCAGATGGTTTTGCGTGGAGGCACTTCGATGGATTACATAAGGATAAATCGGAAGATTCAAGGCAACCTAGAGTTGCTATCAGCACGGATGGGTTCAATGTGTATGGTATGACGGCAGCAAAATACAGTTGTTGGCCTGTATTTGTCATTCCACTAAATTTGCCACCCGGAGAGATTATGAAAAGAAAGAACAATTTCCTCACGTTGATAATTCCAGGGCCCAACTATCCGGGGAAGAATATGAATGTCTACATGCAGCCGCTTAAGGATGAGTTGCAAGAAGCCTGGTATAATGGGATCAAGACCTGCGACGCGGCTACTGATGGGGTTATAGTCCCAGGGTAGGGTCATAGGTCTACCCTATAGGTCCTACCCAAGGACTATCCTTCATAGAAGACAAGGCCCTTAGACAGTTCCGACTGAACTGAGGGCGCCCCCATCATGCAGTCGGTGACGATCCACTCGGAGCATATCTAACGTACCGACTAGAATCCACTCTGTAGATCCTAACCTCCCAGGACGGCAACGGTCATACGTTTTCATACACCATTATTAGCATTTAAAGCTTACGTTACTTGTAACATAAGCATTTACTCGCCACTTTTCCACCCCTGTCCACCGGACCATTATGAATGGCAGCGCACTCTATATAAGCCGCCCTTCCCCACTGGTGCAAGGGTTGGCACTTGCTGTAATCCTACAATTCACTCGACACAAATCTCCCAAGAGCACTGAGACGTAGGGCTTTTACCTCCACCGTAGAGGGGCCTGAACTCATACATCCTCGCCGTAGCTCAGGCTCTGCCCATATACTTTTGTACCCCATACTTCTACTGTCAGACTTATACCCATGATAGTTGGCGCCCACCGTGGGGCAGGCGTCTAAGCGACTTCTGGCGAGTTTGCGATTTCATCTTTTTCGTCATGTCGTCCGGCGGAGATCTGTGCATGGGTGACGAGATTCTCTTCGGTGCACTCTCCTTCATCGCCGACGATTCGGCATGGCTTCGGGATGTGCCCCTCGACGTCGAGGCGCTTCCGAGTCATGGGGCTACGCACTTCTGTGCCAGCTCCCGCGGCGTTCTTCTTCTCCCGCCATCGGCCCCGGTGTCGATCTTCGCCCCCGTCACGCGCCGCAACAAGCGATCCCGTCGTTCGCGGCTCCAGCGTTGGGTGCGACACACCCAAGGGCGACAAAACGCGTCCTCTCAAGTGGCGGTGCTCGAATGGGTTGTGTTCCCGCCTCCATCCCAGTGCTTAGAGTCAGTTCCGACTGAGCTACCTTCCGAGTATCCGGGTCGCGGGCCTGCAGCCGAAGTACTTATGGCCGATTCCCCCAAAAGTCCCCTCGGGACTGGTCGGAACGAGCGTGAGTTCGGAGAATTATCCAGCGCTCGTCATGAACACCATCGTTCTTCCAGTCGATGCACTCGCCAGAGCAACGTCGAGGTGTTCCGCACACCCATCCTCAACTTGGCTGCAGCTGCCAGGATAGCCGATTCTCTCTAGCCAACTGATTCAGAGGCTGGCAGAGGAATCGAGAAGATCCGTGCCTTGTTGCATACGGCGCAGCAGAAAAATTCGGCGGTCTCCCAGTCACACAACAGGATCCACAACAGTTCTGTTCAAGCAAACACGCATCAGTCGGTTTTCAATCCCGACTCTCACCAGCAACACAAAGGGGGCAGCCGTTCCAGGGACCCAAGTCGGAATCCGCTTCACGTTCGGTCTCATCCTGAAGATCGTCGCCGTTCGCGTACTCCTCCGTGGAGTGGTCCTTACGGGCCCCGGCATTACGATGACCGTCGTTCGGGCGGTGGGGCGCATGATCCAAGACCTGATGCGAGAGGGTACATCACCCAGAAGAAGGTCGACAAAAGTCGAGCGCACCGTGATGGTCACGATAGAGACCGTCCGAGTGGAAGCAGGACCGTTGTTTCTGGCCCCGAGTGCTTCAGTCGGGCCATCCACTCAGCTGCCATCCCTCCCAACTTCCGATTGGCGACAGGAATCAGCAAATTCACAGGAGAGTCCAAAGCAGAAACTTGGTTGGATGACTACAGAGTGGCGGTCCAGATCGGTGGCGGAGATGACCATGTCGCCATGAAACATCTGCCACTGATGCTCGACGGTTCGGCGCGAGCTTGGCTAAACCAGTTAGCTCCGTCAAGCATCTACAGTAGGGCAGATTTGGCCCGAGTCTTGATCAGGTCCTTCGAGGGAACGTGCAAATGCCCTGCTGGTCTCGTAGAGCTTCAGCACTGCGTCCAAAAGCAAAACGAGCCTTTGCGCGATTTCATCCAGCGCTGGACGACCCTCTACCACACGGTGGAGAACGTCACAAAGCACCAGGCAGTCTGCACCTTCAAGGCAGGCGTTCAGTACGGAGATCTGTACCTAAAGTTTGGTCGGAGAGCCGACATCTCCAGGAGCAAGATGATGGAGATAGCCGCGCGCTATGCAAATGGCGAAGAGGAGGACCGCATACATAGCGGCAAGCATAAGTCAGTCGCCGATGGAGATGGGAACAACAGTCGGAAGCAGAAGCAGAAAGCTCAATCCACTCCGCAGGCAGAGGCAGCAGCCATTACAAATGCCAAGTTCAAAGGCAAGGGGAAAGCACAGTACGCCCCCAAGAAGAGGCAGTCAGGAAACTCCATCCTAGATCAACCGTGTTCGATCCACACGAAGACGGATGAAGAAGGCAATGTCATATTGCCGAAGCATACCACTCGGCAGTGTCGCCTCATGATCCAAGGATTCGGCGAAGGACAGCCGAGTGAGAAGGACACCGAGCAGGATGATGAGGACAAGGAGGATCTGTTCCCCCAAGTCCATGCAACGTTGATGATTTTTGCTGATGTGGAAAGCAAAATTCGACTGTAGCTGGTCAACAAGGAGGTAAACATGGCAACCCCATCCACTCCCACGTTCCTCAAGTGGTCATAGACTGCGATCACCTTTGATCAGTCAGACCACCCAGCACACGTACCCACCCCAGGGAGACAAGCTCTGGTCGTCGACCCGGTGGTGGAAAGAGTTAGGCTGCGCAAAGTCCTCATGGACGGCGGCAGCGGCCTGAATATCATGTACGTCGATACTCTCAAGGGAATGGGCATTCCGATGTCCAAACTTAGCGAGAGCAGTATGCAGTTCCACGGAGTCGTCCCGGGAAGAAAGGCCAAATCACTCGGCCAGATTGCGTTGGATGTCCTCTTCGGCTCTGACAAGAACTTCCGCAAAGAGAAGTTAACATTCGAAGTGGTAGACTTCCAGAGTGCATACAATGCGATTCTGGGTCGTCCGACATATGCGCGTTTCATGGCCCGTCTATGTTACGTCTATTTGAAGGTGAAGATGCCAGGTCCCAAAGGTGTGATTACTGTCACAGGCAATCGGCAACGGGCCGAGGAGTGTCTATAGCAGGGGTCGAGGATTGCTCATCATCACATGGCTATACTCGAGCTGGATGAGTACAAGAAGACCGCCGACACTGCTGACCTGGTGCGTTCAAATAAGCCAGCTTCCGAGTCCGCATTCCAGTCGGCGGGAGACACGAAGAAAGTCAGCATCCACCCAACGGACGACACCGCCACCCCGACAAACATCTCCACCACCCTTGATCCAAAATAGGAAGCCGAGCTCATCCAATTCCTCCGTGAGAACTGGGACATTTTTGCATGGAAGATTGCTGACATGCCAGGTGTACCCAGGGAGTTGGCTGAGCACCGACTGCACGTGGATCTAACCGCTAGGCCCGGCCGAGAACGCCTGCGTCGGTCCACCTCGCACAAGAGGAAAGCAATCGAAGAGGAGGTGGCTAAACTTTTGGCAGCCAACTTCATTCACGAGGTGCACCACTCCGAGTGGCTCGCTAATGTTGTCATGGTGCCCAAGAAGGACAGGTCTCTCCGTATGTGCATCGATTTCAAGCATCTTAATAAGGTCTGTCCGAAAGACCACTTCCCGCTCCCCCGCATTGATCAAATCGTCGATTCAACTCCGAGTTGCGAGCGCTTATCCTTCCTTGATGCCTATTCGGGCTATCATCAGATCCATCTGTATGGTCCAGATGAATTAAAAACAGCCTTCATCACCCCATTCGGGTATTTTTATTACATCACTATGCCATTCGGTTTGAAGAATGCAGAAGCAACTTTTATGCGCATGATCCAAAAATGCCTCCTAGACCAGATCGGTCGAAATGTGGAGGCATATATGGATGATATCATCGTCAAGTCACTCAAAGGTTCCGACCTGCTGACTGACTTGGCAGAAACATTCGCCAACCTACGTAGGTATGATATCAAGCTCAACCCAGCCAAGTGTTCATTCAGAGTTCCCAGCGGGAAGTTACTCGGTTTCTTCGTTTCCGAACGAGGGATCGATGTCAACCCCGAAAAGATCGGGACCATTGTTCGAATGGAGCGACTGGTAAGAGTACATGATGTTCAAAAGCTCACAGGTTGCCCAGCAGCTTTGAGCAGGTTTATCGCTCGACTTGGCGAGAAGGCGTTACCTGTGTACCGACTCATGAAGAAGTCAGATACCTTCGAGTGGACAGACGAAGCCCAAATAGCATTCGACGACCTCAAAGCCCTGCCTTCCACCCAGCCGGTTCTTAGTGCCCCGCTAAGTAAAGAACCCCTTCTTCTGTACATCGCGGCTACAAATCAAGTCGTCAGCACCGTTCTGACAGTCGAACGCGAAGAAGAAGGCAAAGCGTACAAGGTTCAGCGGCCAGTATATTATGTTTCCGAAGTCCTGACTCCATCCAAGCAGAGGTATCCCCATTATCAGAAGCTTATTTATGGGATCTACATGACTGCAAAGAAGGTGGCTCATTATTTCCAAGACCACTCGGTGTCTATCATATCCGATGCTCCGTTGTCGGAAATTCTTCACAATCGGGACACATCACGCCGAGTGGCAAAGTGGGCAATGGAGATGCTATAACGCGAAATCAAGTTCGAAGCCAAGAAAGCTATAAAGTCTCAAGCTCTTGCTGACTTCATAGCAGAATGGGTAGAACAACAGCAACCGACTCACATCTACTCGGCTCATTGGACCATGTTCTTTGATGGATCCAAGATGTTGAATGGCTCCGGCGCCGGCGTAGTGCTCATATCCCCAAAAGGTGATAAACTCAAGTATGTGTTGCAGATCCATTTTGATTCTTCCAACAATGAAGCAGAGTACGAAGCTCTCCTTGACGGGTTGCGCATGGCCATCACACTCGGCGTCCGTCGCCTGATGGTCTATGGCGACTCAAATCTAGTGGTTAATCAAGTAATGAAGGAATGGGATGTAAGGAACCCCACCATGACTGCATACTGCAACACAATAAGGAAGCTCGAGAGGAAGTTCGAAGGTCTGGAACTTCACCATGTTCCCCGACTGGAAAACCAAGGAGCAGATGAATTGGCAAAACTTGGATCCACTCGGAGACCGGTCCTGAGTGATGTCTGCTTCGAGCACCTACACCTCCCCTCGGTAAAAGAAGACCCTTTTACAGAGGAACCAGTACAACCGAAGAGCTCAATAGATCAGACTGAAGTCAAGGTCCCTGCTGTGGTTGATTTGATCATGGAGATTCTAGCTGTCATTCCCGAATGGACTGTGCCATTCATTGTGTACATCATGAGGCAGGAGTTACCAGAAGACGAAGTCCAAGCTAGGCAGATCGTTCGAAGGTCGAAGTCCTTCACCGTCATTGATGACCAGTTATACAGGGAAAGCGTTTCAGGCGTCCTTCAGCGGTTTATCTCTCCTGAGGAGGGGCAGTTAATCTTGGAAGAAATTCACTCGGGAACCTGCGGTCATCGTGCCTCCTCAAGGGCAATCGTTGCCAAAGCATTCAGAGCTGGTTTCTTCTGGTTGCAGGCGAATGAAATGGCAAAAGATATGGTCGACCGTTGCGAAGGTTGTCAGTTCTATTCAAACAAGTCCCATAAGCCAACGTCTGCGCTGAAGACAATTCCTCTTGCTTGGCCATTCGCCGTGTGGGGATTAGATACAATCGGACCATTCAGAACAGGCCAAGGAGGATTCGCTCATCCGTTGGTAGCAGTCGACAAGTTTACCAAGTGAATTGAAGCCAAGCCTATCAAGAAGCTTGATGCCCTTATGGCCATCAAATTTATCAGAGACATCATCGCCAGATACGGGGTTCCGCACAACATAATCACCGACAATGGCACAAACTTTGACTCGGACAGGTTCAAAGGTTTTTGCACAGGCCAAGGTATCCGAGTGGATTTTGCATCCGTGGCGCAACCCCCAAACAAACGGGCAAGCAGAGCGGGCAAATGGACTTATTCTTCAAGGGTTGAAGCCTCGACTCCTGCGAGAAGTTCGACATGCCGCCGGTGCATGGGTCACCGAGCTGCCTTCGGTGCTGTGGGGCCTCCGCACAACTCCGAATAGATCGACAGGGCGATCCCCATTTTTCCTCATTTATGGAGCAGAGGCAGTCCTTCCGAGTGACTTGCTTCACAACTCTCCACGAGTCGAACTCTTCTCCGAAGCCGAAGCATAGCAAGCTAGGCAAGACGGAGTGGACCTTTTAGAAGAGGAGCGCGAGATGGCACTGATCCGTTCAACAATTTATCAACCAGACTTGTGGCGATTTCATGCGCGGCACGTCAGGAGCCGCACGTTCCAGGCAGGCGGCCTGGTGCTCCAAGTGGATCAACAGAGACCACACAAGTTGGCTCCCGCCTGGGAAGGACCGTTCATCATTTCTAAGGTGCTGAACAATGGAGCATATCGACTCTACAACCTCGACAGGGAAATGGACGAGCCGCGAGCATGGAATGGAGAGCTACTGGAGCACTTCTACACATAACCCCCGACGGAGACAATGTAAAGAACAAGTATCATCAAAGTAATACAAAGCAGATTGATTTCTTGCCGATTCAAAATTCTTCCGCGTTTGCACACTCCGGTCTCAGAAACTAACTCCGAGTGCACACTAAAAGTCACACTCGATGACTTAGCTGCGACCCAGAGTCGCCTAAGTAACAACTCGCTCCGAGTGTGCACGAAAAGTCACACTCGGAGACTTAGTTGCGACCCAGAGTCGCCTAAGTACAAACTCGCTCCGAGCGTGCACCAAAGGTCACACTCGGAGACTTAGATGCGACCCAGAGTCGCCTAAGTAAACAACTTGCTCCCAGTGTGCGCTAAAAGTCACACTCGGGGACTTAGCTGCGACCCAGAGTCGCCTAAGTAACAACTCGCTCCGAGTGTGCACGAAAAGTCACACTCGGAGACTTAGCTGTGACCCAGAGTCGCCTAAGTACAAACTCGCTCCAAGTGTGCACCAAAGGTCACACTCGGAGACTTAGCTGCGACCCAGAGTCGCCTAAGTAAACAACTCGCTCCGAGTGTGCACTAAAAGTCACACTCGGGGACTTAGCTGCGACCCAGAGTCGCCTGAGTAAAACCTCGCTCCGAGTGTGCACTAAAAGTCACACTCGGGGACTTGGCTGCGACCCAGAGTCGCCTAAGTAAAAACTCACTCCGAGTGTGCACCAAAAGTCACACTAGGAGACTTAGCTGCGACCCAGAGTCGCCTAAGTAAAAACTCGCTCCGAGTGTGCACTAAAAGTCACACTCGGGGACTTAGCTGTGACCCAGAGTTGCCTAAGTAAAAACTCGCTCCGAGTTTGCGCGAAAAGTCACACTCGAAGACTTAGCTGCGACCCAGACTCGCCTAAGTACAAACACGCTTTGAGTGCGCACTAAAAGTCACACTCGGGGACTTAGCTGTGACCCAGAGTCGCCTAAGTAAAAACTTGCTCCGAGTGCGCACCAAAAGTCACACTCGGGGACTTAGCTGCGACTCAGAGTCGCCTAAGTAAAAAGCTTCCTCCGAATGAATACTCGAGATACACTCGGAGGCTTAGCAGACCCTCATTGAGGCTCTTGTGGATGTGAAGAAAACTGACAACTAAATGAGTAACAACTCGCTCCGAGTGTGCACTAAAAGTCACACTCAGGGACTTAGCTGCGACCCAGGGTCGCCTAAGTAAAAACTCATTCCGAGTGTGCACCAAAAGTCACACTCGGGGACTTAGCCGCGACTCAGGGTCGCCTAAGTAAACAACTTGCTCGAGGTGTGCATTTAAAATCACACTCGGAGACTTAGATGCGAACTAGAGTCGCCTAAGTAAAAAAGCTTCCTCCGAGTGGGCACTCGAGATACACTCGGAGGCTTAGCCCACCCTCATTGAGGCTCATGTGGATGTGAAGACAACTGACAAGTACATGCTCCGCATGGTTGCCATTGGCTTCACCAAGAGACGCCCAAACAAAAACCACGAGCCAAAATCGTGTCAAAAAAAACTTAGCGAAAGAAGAGCAAAAGATCTGATTCGAATTCAAGCTGGATCTGCGATCAGTCGGCTCGGTGTGAATCAAGTTTATCCACACCGAACCACGAATGAACCGGCCAACAGCAGTGGCCAAAGTTTAATACAGAGTCCACTCGGCATACCGAGGTAAATGTGCGTTCAGCATAAAATTTATCAAGCGCCGCCGGGACTGGCAAGCTCAACAAAGGTGTCGAGGTCGATTCCATCTGCAATCCGAGTGGCTGTGTCGAGGAAGGTCTCCATGAAATCTTCAAATCAGAGCTTCTTGGTGTTGGCGACCTGCAACGTCTTCAGCTTGTCTTCATGAGCTTCCTTGCAGTGCACTCGGACCAGAGACAGCACTCGGCCAGAACTTACCACCAAGCAGTGAGACCATCTCCTTCGCCCAGTCGCCGACGTAGTTCTTCTGCGCTCTGCACCGAGTGTTCATCACCTTCAGCTGGCCCATCCATTCGGACCTCTTCCTCTTCATTTTTTCTACCTCGGCTAGCAGTGCCTTGTTAGCCTCCCGAGATTCCTCCAAAGATTTCTCTCGGTCAGCAAGAGCCTTCTTCACGCGGGCCAGGTCATTCACAGCCACCTCCAAGTCCGCTGCAAGTTGAGTCTTCTCAGCCTTCAGAGCATTGTACGCCGATCCCATTTCACAAGTCTTCTGTCAAAGAGACACAAAGGGAGGATCAACCACATTCAACAAGGAAAAAGTCTCGACAGATATGACAAAACAATCAAAGCTCAAAATTCTTCAGACCCGTGCCGATGCAAGAAATCGACAGCGGTCTCCGGGACTACACCCAGTGGGTTCACTGAGAGTGACCCCACTGGCATGAGGCTCGAACAGGTCGGCCCTATTGACCTCTATAGCAAACCAACAACACTATGAGATTACTATTACTTGACCCGAGTAACACTACTCTCGGGGACTACACCCAGTGGGTGCACTCGGCGTGTCCCCACTCGTACCATTCGGGCATATCAGCTCTGATCTGTACAGATTATGGAAAATACATATAAAGACAACTGCCGGCGCAAGCACTCGGCAGAAGTCTTGCGGACTACACCCACAGGGTTCACTCGGAGTGAACCCACTGCAAAATCATCCTACTGTATCCGAGTGTATCGCTGAAACCCCCAGTGGGTACCAAGAGGAATGTAAACACTTACTAGCGCACTTACTCAGATATCATCCCGAAGCTCTAAACTCTTCTTGTACAGGGATACGATGGAGTCATACGCTCCCTTAGCGTCGCCCACCATCAACTCTACTTGTACCATGGCGTCCTTGGCAGCTCCTACTTGATCTTCCGACAGGCGTCGGGCATCATATTGAACAGCCGACGGACCCGGAAGGCTCCCTGGGCATCCCGAGCTCTGGTCTAGTCGGTTCCGTCGTGAGGGACACCGTCTCAGTCGGCGGCACCGTCTCAGTCGGCGGCATGTTCATGGCGGGATTGGCAGCAGGTTGGATAACCCCAGGGACAGGCGCCAAAGCTGACTCCAACCTATTTTGGTCGTTGTCGTCTAGATGGATCACCTCCGAAGGAAGCCGGGCTGAACAAAATAAAATTACGGAAAAAGGTCAAGATCAAAGACACCACTCGCAAAACAGTGATACAACTCTCGGAGTCGTGACAACGTACCTTGCTGGGACGTGGCGACATTATCAGTGTCCATGCGATCATCATCCTGACGTGGCAGAGAGGTGGCGGAGGTAGCAGCTCTATTGAGTGAAATCCACTGGACGGGTAAACATGAATTCCCAAAAAGAAGAGTCCAATCGGATACTGAAGGAAAATGGAAGAACAAGACACTTACGCTGAGGCGACAGGAACAGCGATCCTCATCCGAGGCAAAGCTTTCCGAGGCTTAGACCCGCTGGGTTTAGCCACATTGGATGGCTGATTCACGGGCTCGGCAGAAGCACCCCTGGTTTTCTTCACACTCCGAGCACTCAGGGCCACGGGAGGAGCCGGCGGAGCATCCGGGGCCGCGGGAGAAGCCGGCGGAGCAGCGGGGTCATGACGGCGCATGGTTCGGTCTTCCGGTGGTGAGGGTGACGAGCTCTGCTCCCCACTCTCGTCCTCCTCCTCTTCCGTCTCCTCCTCCGTCTCCCCACTGTCAGAGACATACTCGGCGCTATCCGTGCTGCCCTCCATGCTGCCTTCCTCTTCCTCGACTGGATTCCCATTCGAGACTGCAGAATGCCAGTTTGTCCACTCCTGCACAAAACACAGTCGGCAACGTCAGTCAGCGAGACAAGAAAAGCAATAAAGCTGAGAAGGTTAAAAGCACTCGACAACATGTACTCACCTCATTCGGAGGAGGATTTTCGGCGCGGAAGGGCTTCACCCGCCGAGCTCCCACGGGGTTATCACACGTGCCTGTGATGCTGCAGACCCACGCGCTCACAGTCTCCCCGCTCACGTCCTCTGGATGAGACCGAGTGGTATCCGAAGGCCCGTGTAATGCCACATAGCGTGGCCTCGGGCCTGCAGCGGCTGGATGCGCCAACCCAGAAAAGTCTCCAGCAGGTCCATGCTGGTGGCTCCCCTCCGGACAACGGCAATCAGCACGTCGACCAAAGGCTGGATCTGGGTTCTTTCTCCCTTAGAGAGCGCTAGCTTCCTGGGAGGGCCCGGACGGTCTAAACTGAAAGGTGGCAGCCCATCGAAGCATTCGGACAAGCAATGTCCTGGCAATAGAACCAGGATGATTGCCAGTTCCTAACTCACTCGGATAGCTGCAGAGAGGGATAGCTACTCTTTGTTTTCTTCTGAAAGCCTAAACCCCCGCAGAGCTGGAGGATGTGTGTCTTATCATTCGACTGGCTAAGCTTTTTAACAGTTTGAGATCTAGCGGAGAAGACATATTTAAAGAGCCCCCAGTGGGGAGGACATCCTATGAAGCACTCGCAGAGGGTGATGAATGTGGAAAGGTGAGCTATCGCATTCGGAGGAAAATGATGGAGCTGCGCCCCAAAGTAATTCATGATACCTCGGAAGAAGGGATGGGGAGGCAAGGAGAAACCTATGGCCACGCGGCTGAGCAGCAGAACGCGCTCCCCCTCCTTCGGCGCCGGCTCCGTCACGCCTTCCGGCAGCCTCCAGGACATGTTGACGACCATGCCATGCTCCACCAGCTCGAGCACGTCGTTCTCCATCACCGAGGAGGGGAGGAAATCCCCCTAGATCCAGCCCGCCGGCAACGCCCGCTTGCGCCGGTGAGTGGAGGCCGCCCCCTTCTTCTTCTTCTTCTGCGCCTCGAGCTTGCTAGTCAGCCCCTTCGTCATGGAGAGGGCGACGGATCCGCACAGGAGGAGGGGAAGGGGGTGGCTGGAGTTGCGGGAGGAGTGAGATTAATGGGAGGAGTATGAGTTGCGCAACAGGAAGGTCCATCGGGGAAGCTTTAATAGGCCTCCGACTGAGTCACCTACAGGTGGGCCCAGGATCTTATCCCCCCAATCGGCCGCTGCAAGATTAGTGGAGAAGATAACGGCGCGGTAATCGAGGAGGCGAAACCTACTAGATGGCGATGTCGTCATTCCCGCTGAGCGCGTAGCAACCGAAATTTGAGGATCCCGGAAAATCCGGCGCTGTCAGTACGACCAGTCATGTCGAAAGATTCCACAGAAGCTTTCGGTCCCTCACGGTTCGTTTCACTGGCATATTCACTCGGATCACTAGCTGAAAGGATAAAATGGATCGAGGCAAACAACGCTAAAGTCACCTCAATACCAATCGGTTCCAAACTCCAGACATCACTTCATCGTTCCAACCCCAATCCATTCGGGGACTGTTGATGGGGTTATAGTCCCAGGGTAGGGTCATAAGTCTGCCCTATAGGTCCTACCCAAGGACTACCCTTCATAAAAGACAAGGCCCTTAGACAGTTCCGACTGAACTGAGGGCGCCCCCATCATGCAGTCGGTGACGATCCACTCGGAGCATATTTAACGTACCGAGTGGAATCCACTCTGTACATCGTAACCTCCCAGGAGGGCAACGGTCATATGTTTTCATACACCATTATTAGCATTTAAAGCGTATGTTACTTGTAACGTAAGCATTTACTCGCCACTATTCCACCCCTGTCCACCGGACCATTATGAAGGGCAGCGCACTCTATATAAGCCGCCCTTCCCCACTGGTGCAAGGGTTGGCACTTGTTGTAATCCCATAATTCACTCGACACAAATCTCCCAAGAGCACTGATACGTAGGGCTTTTACCTCCACCGTAGAGGGGCCTGAACTCATACATCCTCGCCGTAGCTAAGGCTCTGCCCATATACTTTCGTACCCCATACTTCTACTGTCAGACTTATACCCACGACAGCTACCAAAACAAATTTAAAAATGCATGTGTGGTACATGTACTCGACGCATGATTATCCGGCATTTTCCCTATTCGCTGGCTGGTGTGTGCATGGAAGGTTCCCGTGCACCACATGCAAGGCAGCTCTTAAGTTCCGTTGGTTGTAGGCTGGTCGCAAGTATTCTTGCTTCGACATGCATAGACAATTCCTGGATCCTGACCATAAGTTCAGAAAAGACAAGAAGAATTTCATCAAAGGTAGAGTTGTCAAAACACTGCACCAGCTGCATTGACAGGCCAACAGACCCTTGATCAGTTAAACGCTCTCGAGCCTGAACCTTTGCGTCCAGGATACTTCAAAGGATATAATATGGAACATGCCTGGACTCACAAGTCATGCTTATGGGATCTGCCTTACTTCAAAGACCTCCTTTTCCCACACAACATTGACGTGAGGCACACTGAAAAGAATATTGCGGAGGCCATTTTTGGTACATTGTTCGGCATAGAGGGGAAGTCAAAACATAATCCTAAGGCTAGAATCGACCTGGAGGCTCTATGTGATAGACCGTTGCAAAACATGCGACAACGGAAAGGAAAGCAAAGCATAGCGAAGCCAAAGGCATGGTTCAATCTTGAAAGGAAAACTATGAGGGAAATTCTATTGTGGGTGATGTTCCCCGATGGATATGCTGCGAGTTTAAAGAGGGGAGCGAGTCTTGAGAAAATGAAAATATTTGGGCTCAAGAGTCATGTTTGGCACATATGGATTGAGCGGGTAATGTCGGTGATGTTGCGTGGCTTTATCCCTGAGGATGAATGGCTAGTACTGGCAGAGCTGGGCTATTTCTTCCGTTCTCTTTGTGCGAAAAAAACTATCGCCTGGCGTGCTAGATGAAATGGAAGAGTTGGCGCCGTAGTTGATCTGGAAATTAGAAAAGATCTTTCCACTGGGCTTCTTTAATCCAATGCAACATTTGATTTTGTATCTCCCGACCGAGGCAAGAATGGGGGGGGGGGCGTTCAAAATCGATGGTGCTACTCAACTGAGAGGATGCAGAAGACGATTCGAGCTAAGTCTAAAAATAAACGTAGAATTGAAGCATCGATGGCCGAGGCATTCATTACTGAGGAGGCGGCAAACTTCGTGACAGCACACTACGAAGCCAAAAATCATCATTCGCGTAACCCGAAGCCTCGGTACAATGATGGCGATCGAAAAACAGTTCGATCCAACCTCAGCCTATTCAAAGGTAAGCTCGTACCATCCGGTGCTTCGAAAGGGAAATCGTTGGATGTCGAACAATGGCGGACCATTTCATTGTATATATTCACCAACCTAACAGAAGTGCGGCCGTACACCGAGTAAGTTCTCGGTAATTTATTGTTCCGCAACTTCTAATTGCTTTAAACTACTCTTATTCCCGGATATTTGATATAGTCGATACGTCTCCGAATTCTCGGATGGAGCGGTCATCGAAAAGGATTCCGTCGAAGAGTATGAGCTTCTCGCAAAGCATGGAAGCGACTATCCCGGTTTCATCTCTTAGTTCAAACAAAGGGTAATTAATTACCATTAAGGGCCCATTTCATTTCTTGGTCTAATTTGCGGCTAATGCATCCATTCTTTCGTATTAAACTTGTACGCTGATGCAGAGTCTATGGACGCCGACTTGAGACAAGTTGCTAATGGTTTTGACTATAAGGTCCGTTCATTTGACAAATACAACATCAACGGGTATCACTTTCGTACCTTTGGCAAAGAGCTATATATGCCCGACCTAAAGAGTACAAATTGTTCTGTCTCTGCTATCGGCGAAGGAGACACCAAGTATTATGGAAGAGTTGAAGCAATTTATGAACTTCTATTCTATGGTGAAAACCCACCGACCGTCGTAGTCTTCAAATGTTATTGGTTTGAGCCGAGGGAGACTAGAAGGACTCATGAACATATAGGACTAGTCGAAATCAACCAAAACACCCCCGTAAATGTTCCCGATGTCTATATTACGGCTCAACAGGCGACACAAGTTTTCTATCTACCGTGGGCCTGCCAAACTGATCCAAATCTCAAAGGTTGGGATGTCGTTTATGAAGTGCCACCACATTTTAGACCACCTACTCTCAATGAAGAGGATTACGAACCTCACATTAACCCAGACACATATGAAGGAGAATTCTTCCAAGAAACACGTATGTCCAAGAAACGTTTCAAGAACCGCTCTACTTCACCCGAGAACATTGAAGTAGACAGTGACAGTGAATCCGTCTTAACCCCTGAGCCCTAACAGGAAGAGATGGAAGTAGAAGAGGTTACTGCTGCGGATGACCTATCACTTCTTGACCGATTACATAATGGTGGCCTTCCACATGTTCTTCGTGATAGTGATGATGATGATGCATTTATTGATGATAGTGATGATTATGATGCATTTATTGACCCCGAGGTATATATAGACGAGCACGACTGTTATTAGTTCATGTCAGGTATTAAACTATTATACTATATATAAATTTTGAGTTCATGTTAGGTATTCAATTTTTATTATTCATGTTGGTATTTATGATGATGATACACTTAAATTATATACATTTTATTACTCCTGTTGGTATTTATGTTGTACTAATTTCATTTACTCTTTGTCATGACAGGTGTTGAAAGATGGTGGGAAAGGGTCAAAAGCACTCCGCGGCTCCTTCTTCGTCGACGGGTGATGGGATGGGTACTTCCATTCCTGCCATGTACTTCCATTCCGCGGCCTCTTCGGAGAGTGTTGCTCTATACCATGCAAGGAGCGCCCCCCGTGAGAGGAGGTGGACCCCCCGTGAAGCCGAGAGGCACTAAAGGTACACGTTGTATTCATGTTGGTATTTATGTTGTACTCATGTTGTATGCATATTGGTATTTATATACAATTTATTAATCATGTTGGTATTTATGTTGTACTAAAGGTACACGTGGCCGCGGGAGAGGTAGGGCGGTGGCTACATTGTACTATGCAAGGAAGGAAGGAGAAGGAGGAGGATAAGAAGAAGGAGAAGAAGGAGGAGAAGAAGGAGAAGGAGCTCCTGCTTCTCCTTCTTCTTCCTCCTTCTCCTTCTCCTTCTCCTTCTTCTTTTCTTCTTTTCTTCTTCTTCTCCTCTTGCTTCTCCTTCTCCTCCTCCTCCTCCTCCTCCTTCTTTTACTTCTTCTTCTCTTTCTCTTCTTCTACATAGCTTAGACTCATCCACGAAAGGCTAAATTGGCTAATTATCCTACGAAATGACACAATTAGCATAGTTAGCTCCAAAATGACCTATTTAATAAAAAATGACCTACAGTTAGCAAATATCTCTCCTAAATGATATAATAAGACTTACGTAGCTGCAAGTTGACCTATTCCCCCTAACTTAGGTATTAAATGGCCTATAATTGGCCTAGCTAGATCCAAAATGGCTTAATAAGCATAGTTTGCTCCGGAATGACCTACTTTACGCAAGTTAGCTCCGAAACGACCTATAGTTAGCTAGGGTTCCACCTAGCTGACATAATTAGCTCAATTAGCTCCTAATTGGTCTATTTAATAAAACATCACCTATACTTAGCTAATTAGCCTCGAAATGACATAATTAGCTCCAAAAAGGCATTCTTAGCCAATTTAGCCCGAAGAAGGGGACAAGAGGAGAAGAAAGAGGGAAAATGAAAGGATGGAAGAAGAAGAAGAAGAGAAGAAGAACAAGAAGGAGAAGGAGGAGGATAAGAAGAAGGAGAAGAAGGAGGAGAAGAAGGAGAAGGAGCTCCTCCTTCTCCTTCTTCCTCCTTCTTCCTCCTTCTCCTTCCCCTTCTTGTTTTCTTGTTTTCTTCTTATTCTCGTCTTCCTTCTCCTTCTCCTCCTCCTCCTCCTTCTTCTTCTTTGACTTCTTCTTCTCTTTCTCTTCTTCTACGTAGCTTAGACTCATCCAAGAAAGGATAAATTGGCTAATTATCCTACAGAATGACATAATTAGCTTAGTTAGCTCCAAAATGACCTACAGTTCGCTAAGTTCTCTCCTAAATGATATAATAAGGCTTACGTAGCTGCAAGATGACCTATTCCCCCTAACATAGGTATTAAATGGCCTATAATTAGCCTAGATAGATCCAAAATAGCTTAATAAGCATAGTTTGCTCCGGAATGACCTATTTTACCCAAGTTAGCTACGAAACGACCTATAGTTAGCTAGGGTTCCACCTAGATGACATAATTAACTTAGTTAGCTCCTAAATGGTCTATTTAATAAAACATGACCTATAGTTAGCTAATTATCCTCAAAATGACATAATTAGCTCCAAAAAGGCATTCTTAGCCAATTTAGCCCGAAGAAGGGGACAAGAGGAGAAGAAAGAGGAAAAATGAAAGGAAGGAAGAAGAAGAGGAAGTGAAGAAGAAGAAGGAGAACGAGGAGATTAAGAAGAAGGAGAATAAGGAGGAGAAGAAGGAGAAGGAGCTCATCCTTCTCCTTCTTCTTCCTCCTTCTTCCTCCTTCTCCTTCTCCTTCTTCTTTTCTTCTTTTCTTCTTCTTCTCCTCCTCCTTCTCCTTCTCTTCCTCCTCCTCCTCCTCCTTCTTTTACTTCTTCTTCTCTTTCTCTTCTTCTACGTAGCTTAGACTCATGCAAGAAAGGCAAAATTGGCTAATTATCCTACGAAATGACATAATTAGCTTAGGTAGCTCCAAAATGACCTATTTAATAAAAAATGACCTACAGTTAACTAAGTTCTCTCCTAAATGACATAATAAGGCTTACGTAGCTGCTAGATGACCTATTCCCCCTAACTTAGGTATTAAATGGCCTATAATTAGCCTAGCTAGATCCAAAATGGCTTAATAAGCATAGTTTGCTCCGGAATGACCTATTTTACCCAAGTTAGCTCCGAAACGGCCTATAGTTAGCTACGGTTCCACCTAGATGACATAATTAGCTAAGTTAGCTCCTAAATGGTCTATTTAATAAAACATGACCTATACTTAGCTAATTATCCTCGAAATGACATAATTAGCTCTAAAAAGGCATTCTTAGCCAATTTAGCCCGAAGAAGGGGACAAGAGGAGAAGAAAGAGGAAAAATGAAAGGAAGGAAGAAGAAGAAGAAGAGAAGAAGGAGAAGGAGAAGGAGAAGGAGGAGAAGAAGGAGAAGGAGCTCCTCCTTCTCCTTCTTATTCCTCCTTCTTCCTCCTTCTCCTTCTCCTTCTTCTTTTCTTCTTTTCTCCTCTTCCTTCTCCTTCTCCTCCTCCTCCTCCTCCTTCTTTTACTTCTTCTTCTCTTTCTCTTCTTCTACGTAGCTTAGACTCATCCAAGAAAGGCTAAATTGGCTAATTATCCTACGAAATGACATAATTAGCTTAGTTAGCTCCAAAATGACCTATTTAATAAAAATGACCTACAGTTAGCTAAGTTCTCTCCTAAATGACATAATAAGGCTTACGTAGCTGCAAGATGGCCTATTCCCCTAACTTAGGTATTAAATGGCCTATAATTAGCCTAGCTAGATCTAAAATGGCTTAATAAGCATAGTTTGCTCCGGAATGACCTATTTTACCCAAGTTAGCTCCGAAACGACCTATAGTTAGCTAGGGTTCCACCTAAATGACATAATTAGCTTAGTTAGCTCCTAAATGGTCTATACTTAGCTAATTTCTCTCCGGAATAACCTATATATACACTTCTTCATCTAGTATTATTCTTCTAACTTTCTTATTTGTAATTTTGCAGATTACCTTCACTTCACGGGAAGCTTGGATTATATTGATGGAATGCTTGAAGATGATTTCTTGTACCATGGCTTGTATTGAAACTATTGAGTATATGTATATAAGTAAACTTTGTATGCATGTGGATGAAACTGGTGTAATATATGGTTTGGTAAAGATGCAACTTTCATAATATGTATGCACTATTGATGAGAGTTATTTTAATATGGTTATGAGTATGGAAAGAAATTTATTTATGTCAAATATATATATATATATATATCGTGCTTATTGTTAAAATGTTGGATATAATAAAAAATAAATTAAAAAGGGGTTGGTTCCCCCCTTTGCCGTCTGCCCCCACATGGCAAAGGGGTGTAGGCAGACGTCAAAGGGGGGAATCTGCCCCCTCTCTCTCCCCTGTTTGCCGTCTGCCCACACATGGCAAAGGGGTCTAGGCAGACGGCAAAGCGGGGAATCTGTCCCCTCTCTCTCCCCTCTTTGTCGTCTTCCCCCACATGGCAAAGGGGGTGGGCAGACGGCAAAGGGGTGAATCAGCCCCCTCTCTCCCCTCTTTGCCGTCTGCCCCCCACATGGCAAAGGGGGGATGGCATACGACAAAGAGAGGAGGCATGCCGTTAACACTTAACGGGGCCGTTGCAGTATATGCCCTCCCAGTTAATTTGCCGTCTGCCCCCTCATGGCAAAGATTCTTTGCCGTCCGCTTTACAAAAGCAGACGGCAAAGAACCTCTTCACCGGATTTTTTTTACCATGTAGTTTGCCGTCTGCTGACCGATGGCAAAGCCTTTACCGTCCGCCGTGGCAGACGGCAAATTTCTGAATTTCAGTAGTGTCATGGAGATCTATCTGATGTAATCTTATTTTGTGGTGTGTTTGTCGAGATCTGATGAATTCTGGATTTATGATCAGATTATCTATGAATCTTATTTGAGTTTCTTCTGATCTCTCTTATGCATGATTTCATATCCTTGTAATTCTCTTCGAGTTGTGGGTTTTGTCTGGCCAACTAGATCTATGATTCTTGCAACGGGAGAAGTGCTTGGTTTTGGGTTCATACCGTGCGGTGACCTCACCCAGTGACACAAGGGATAGCGAGGCACGCATCATGTTGTTGCCATCAAGGGTAAAAAGATGGGGTTTTCATCATTGGTTTGAGATTATCCCTCTACATCATATCATCTTGCTTAAGGCGTTACTCTGTTCGTCATGAACTCAATACACTAGATGCATGCTGGATAGCGGTCGATGTGTGGAGTAATAGTAGTAGATGCAGAAAGTATCGGTCTACTTGTCTCGAATGTGATGCCTATATGTATGATCATTGCCTTAGATATCGTCATGACTTTGCTCGACAGTAATTTGTTCACCCACCGTGATATTTGCTATTATGAGAGAAGCCTCTAGTGAACACTATGGCCCCAGGGTCTACTCCACACCATATTTTCAGCCTTACACTTTTTACTTCATTGCACTTTCCTCCGTCAGATCTCACTTTGCAAACAATCTTGAAGGGATTGACAACCCTTTGAAGCGTTGGGTGCAAGCTTGTTTTTTTTTGCGCAAGTACTTTGGACTTGACAAGGCCCTCCTTCTGGATCGATACCTTGGTTCTCAAACTGAGGGAAATACTTACTGCTCCTGTGCTGCATCACCCTTTCCTCTTCAAGGGAAGAACCGACGCAAACCAGAGAAGTAACAAGAAGAATTCCTAAGCGCCAGGGAAGGACTTTTGTTGCCGCAGCAAGGTGCTCTCCTGCACAATGGGAGTCTTGGCCTTGTTGCTCACTCGCTTGGGAGTCAGAGCCTGCTTCAACACTTCTCCAACTAAAGAGGGAACGCCAGGTCGAGTTTAACCACATTTCGTGGCTCTGCACATGTTCACAAGACATTCGAAAGGCCACTCGTATGGCTAAAACCCGAGTGTCGAATGGATCACCAGGAAAGCTCAAGGGTTACATTAGACGAAGCGACATCAACGTCGGCTCTAACTTTTTCAGAGGTCTTGGGTTCCAGCGAACCAGTTGAGGTATCGGCCCTCCAACGGAAAAAACGAAAATCCAATCATCACTCGGAAGACAGTGCTCAAACTGGGATGGATCACTCGGCGGGAATACTTACACTGAAGCCACGGATAAGTCGACCTTACTGCACGACAGAACAACCTTGCAAGGTTTGGAGCTCGTGATCTTAGGCTGCTTGGCGACCTACTCCGGCAGCGTCTCGAGATCGCTCCGACCCCGTTTGGAACTACGAGTCAGCATCTAAAACGGAGATATGGTTTACAAGATATGAGCAACACAAGATGATATGCCATGAATGCAAAAAGCATGCCAATGACAGCCACAACTTGTTAATCTTGAATGCAACAAATATCATCAAACTACATGCAATTCTAGGCAAGTTTTAATGAGCAGGAACAATGAATAACAATTCCACAAAGTCCCCATATGTAATTTTGAATTCGTTACAGATCTGTCTAAAACACAATTTTAGAGTTGTTAAACAGGAAAATAAATGCTGCCATGTTATTCTACACATGTTTCCACCCAAGTTACATATATGAAACATTTTAATTGGAGGTACGGTTAATTAGTTTTGACCCAAACCGTTTCTAACATGGCATTGTACCCAAATTTAATTAAACAACCAGTTAAAACATGTTAAACATGGTTGAAAGCTGGATATTGTGAAACTACACAAAATTCTAACCATTTTACATGTATGAAGTTTTTAAATCCAATGCATGGTTTATTTATTGTATCATCACGCAAAACAATGCGAACAACATATTTAAATATTTTTAGTCGGGCGGTCGAGCTCTAGCGGGTGGTGCTCCGGTGGCCGCCTGGGGCGGCGCGGTGCTTCGACCGTCACGGAAGGAGGTCGGCGCAGAGGCACACCGGTGTCGGAGCCTCGGGCTCGGGAGCGGGCAACTTCGGGTCCCGAGGGGCCTGCTTCGGGCCTAAGTTTTCCGGTGCGAAGGTGGAGGGAGGCAGGGGCACCGGGAGGCCGGCGGTTGGCTGGCACGGGGGTCGAGGCGACCAGGTGACGGTGCCCGGTGGTGCGACTGCTCGTGGTTCGCCAAATTGTGGTGGGGGAGGGGGTGTGATGTGGAATTTGAGGAGGTGGGAGCTTCCATTTTGGATAGGGGCGTGCTTAAATAGGCACGCGGCCTAGGGTTGGAGTTTTTAGCCCGTTTTCGGACTGTTGGATCGCGATTCAATTGCTCCGATCATGGGGTTAGGTTAGGTGGGCTATGTGCTATGTGGAGTGGTAGTGGGCTGATATGAGAGGGAGTTTGTCGCCCATGACACGCGTTCTAAAAAAAAAAAATTCCAATATTAAACCGATGAGTTGCCACTACGGTCGATCGTTCGGTTATCAAACACACTCCGAGTGCGATGAAATTTTGCAGACAGCCTAGCTACATTAAAATAAGGCTGCACACTTTTAAAAACAATATTTTCCCGATGTCACAGGTGCATGCGTGTGTGGTGTGTCTCGAAACAGTCATAAACAAAAAGGAGAGAACTGACAATTAATAACGGATGCAGGTTTTGAAAAATGACGACAACTGAGTGCCGATCTATGAAAATCATGCGCATGATGAGGTGATGAATTCTACAAACAAAGAAAACACACGACGATAACGGGAAGCAAGGGGAATCTTCTCGAGGGTCGGTTCTGGGCTATTGCATAATCACATGCATGTGACTGGATGTATAGGGAAGAATTAGATACATGATTTTGGAAGTAAAAAATGAGAGATGAGTAGTCAGTGACTGCGGAAGCGCGTGCTCGCATTCGCGTGCATTTTAGGGGCCAAATTTGTAGGTTGTGGGTGTAGTTGCTCTAAGAGAATCTATAGCTGGACCCCTTTTTCTCATCTCAAAACACCTTGTGAGGCCATCTGATTAGTGCCCGATTAGGAAAAATTGACCGAGTCAAATGCCATAAATGGGCCTCAAATGCCTAATCTAACCATCCTAAATATGGGGCGGATATGGGGATCCCGGGCATGCCCGCCACATCAGCCCGGCCCACCACGTACCCCACAAATACACCATTCCGGAAATGCTAGACATCCGGGACTTCAGTCTTCATCCACTCCACTTCTAATCCCCACCCTGGATCGCAGGCGAGCGACAAAAGGAACTCCTATGAATCTAACATCGATGTCGAGGAGGTGGCCCTCCACATCGCGTTGAATCGATCGCTGTAGGACCAAGGCGGCCCCAACAACGGCGGATCATCATGCTTTGGGCATGTCGCCCATTGGCGGAGCGGCAGCAACGTTGCAGCCCCTTCCTGCGAGGCGTGCAACTCCAGCCGCTCAAGCTCTGGTCGCTCCCATTATATCCAGTCTACTCTAGGTCAGGTACGCCGCCCACCTCCACCACCTTCTGCTCTGGAAATGGTGTCCGACCACTGCTGGGTCCTCGATCCTGCATCAGGGACAAGGCATACCTAGAAGCTGGAGTTTGAGGCAAGTGCAGCCTGGCGTGGGCGATAATAGGAGGAAGCATTGGCCATGCGGCGTTTGACCTCGAGCACGTCGGCCAACTCTTAGGACGCGCTCCTCACGGGTGTCCTTCATCGCTCGCTGACGATAGCCAAGACAAATGTGTGATGCCTCCGCCGAAAGAAATTCGATTTGCTCCAATTAGCCATTCGGTTATTAGAATGCAAGGCAGCGAAAGAGGCGACGACCAAGGAAAAAGTGGCCCGCTACATGAACTAATAGGACCGCTTGCTCCGCACACTACCCAACACGCGATGCAGCTCCGATGAGGACGACAGTGATGCCTCCACCTCTTGCTTTTATGACGACCCGCCACTGCATGATGATGTCTATATGGAGGAGGGGCAGAGTCGCATGGACGGCCATGTTTTGTCTATTTGGGGTCATACAGATAGAAAATATGTTTGTAGTTGAAGTATGTTTAAGTAGTTTGTAGTTTGGATTTGCTGATAAACTGCTCTTGTTGTTTGGTGATGCAATCTCATCAAATGAAATGTGGTTCATCTATAATATTAACCCAACATTGCATGGATTGTATGGATACGAGGGTTAGGATATGAGGGACACACGGATGAGGAAGGCAACAAATGAGGTGCGCCCGGTCAGCGTCCATGTGCGCGCGCTTATGAGGGCCTATATAAACAAGTTTCGGTTCTATATGATCTTATGCGCGCGCTTATGAGGGCCTACAACCGAGGACGTATTTCGTCCAATTTTCCTATTTGTGGTCACATAGACAAAAAATGCGACCCAACACACATACTCATCCCCATTTCTCGTCTGTTTTGTGTCTACTTGACCCCATCTTTGGACCAAATGTGTTCGTGACTTGGGGTAGAAGAGGACATAGACGGGCGTTCTACGCGTCTCCCGGTCCAGCCCATGTGTGGCTTGAACCAAATGTCAGCCACCCAACTCTCTCTCATCCTTTCCTCTGTTGGCCCACCAACGTGCGAAGTACTACTCCTCTCTCCTGGTCATGATGGGTCTCGCAGTGCTGCCTCTAGAAGAAGGGGCTCGAGTGGGCAGGGAGCGTGAGGAGGCGACAAGACCTCCAGGTGTTCTGGCGAACAGATGCGATGTGTGGGGACCCCGACTTATGGGTCGAGATTGTCGAATGAACGTGCTCAGTGATCCCCAAGATCAATGCTCACCGAACACACAGAAACTGATTAACAAGAGTCTTACATCCATATATACTGTTTGATACAATAAATGACCATCGCGGCAAATATTCATATATAGGGCCTTGAGGGCCAACACGACAAACGTGACCAATAGCGGAAATATTGGTCGAAAGCGTGAACCCATGCGATTAGCCTTAACCTACAGGCATTCTGACTGGGAAGCATTCTAGCTCGCATGAACGTCACCAAGTTACTCTTCAGCATGTCTTGTTCTCTCATACATGGTGAATGAAATAACGAGTGGCAAGACAATGAGTACTTTGAATATACTCACAAACAGCCCATGATAGGGATAATGCAGTTGGTAGGATAACAAGTAATATGCAATATTGGAGGATAGCAGCTTAACACTAAATTAACATGATCATAGATGGATGTGCAACATAAGCTAGATGGTATTCAAAAGAAAAGGTCAAAGATATCAACATATCTATTAAGGGCTGAACACTTCGGGTTCACCCGATATGCCAAGTCACCAAACTTGGTCATATCAACTCTTTTTCAGAAATCACCATTAAACACGCACACACTTGGTTTTTGCAGAAACTACTGGACCTAGTTTAAGCAGCACCACCCAGCTGTCCTTGACCATGGACATGGCTATTCGAATAGTTTTACACTTACAGAGGTTGTACGCTATACCCACGAGATCCGGGAAACTTCCGTGTCATCCACGACTCGCGGTATATAACATACCCGAGGTAAGTATCAATAAATGCCTTTCCCGTGAGGATCCTAGACAAAGAGGTCCATTCGATTGGTACTCAACCCACATGATGTACGTATTACGAGCACCAATTATGGGCAATATCATCCATGCTGGGACCAATACTGTGCCCGCAACCTGTAAAAACAACATAGTCGTCCTACCTGGCATGACCCTGTCATGAGAGTGACCACACATCACTCCCGCCACTAGTAATGTGGCTCTTTGCTAGCATCGACCAGAGTAATCAACAAAGCCCCATCCCATAAAGGGGTAACATTGTTGCACATGTAAGGTTGGGACGGTCGACACATCATAAATCTATTAACATTTCCGAAACCACTCACGCCGAAAACCCGGTGCACCACTTCACCAAAAGTGGCTACCTAACTCATCATCACCCTCGGGTATTAGTGGCACCCGATGGGGTTTTCATAAACCTTTGATTTTTACCATCATCACGCTCATGCTACTACTATGCTTAGCTCTACTTGTCAACATGATATTAGCGTGACCCTCATAGGTGGTAGGATCATGCTCAAAATGCAAGTGCTCTGGAGGAGCCTTCGGTAACATCAATTCAATGATTTACCGAATACTAATGATAACATGCAACTGAAATATTTGCTCTACTAGCATGCAATATATCATATGCTCAGACATGGTCAAAGGGCTGCTTGCCTTTCCTCACATAGGTCATCGGGATCTTCGAGGTCTTCTGGTCCAACTCCGAGTACTCCGTCTCCTCCGTCCACTATCACCGGAAACAACATAGTAAGCCATACAGCATGCAGAAACAAAAGTGCTACATAAGTAGGAGTTAAATTTTTTCTTGGACCCCTCTAGTCATAAGAAAAATACCTGAAGCTTGGCATACCAGGCTTGGATCATGAGGGAATTTTGAATGGATGAAAGGAAGAATAGGTGATCCTTATAGAAGCCTACAGAAAATAATATGATAAAATGAGTGGAGGCACTCATTTAACAGAGCATAATTTTAGAAACATTTAGAAAGTTGTTTCACTGGATTTGGAGTTGAGGTGAATATACTAGGAATTTTCTAATACTGGATAAATAGAAAAACGAAGCATTGTATTTATCGCAACCGAAATATGCCAGATAAAAATGTTGGCTATGGCTCCAAAAAGGGGCATGATATTAGAAGGCTGTGGACTTTTGAATCACTCCATTTGGAGTGGATTTGAATCCTATAGGATTTTTTAAAGGGGGTTAGAAGCACCCCAAATCTGTGTCTAAATATAGTATAAACTTTGTTTGAAATTTTTTGCAAAGCACACGTGTGGATAGTATAAATCCTATAGCCGAAGGTGTATTCTCCTAAGTGTGCCTCTGCGCGAGGGAAACGCCCACCAGCCAGTGCTTGGCCACTTACCATAGGGGACCGGCTTGTGTGTGGCTTATAAGCGGGACTAGCTGGCAGGCCCTTCTCCCACCTCCCACCTGGACAGGGGAGGGGATGGGGAGCCTGGCCGAGAACGCACCGGCGCTTTCCCTCGACGGCACCGGCCGCCTCCGGTGGGGCCCTGGCCACCTGCATGCTCAGGGAGGCGTGCCGCACCCGCCTTAGACCATAGCTTCGTCGGGGAAGTAGCGGGGAGAGCGAGATCCAGGCCGCGGCGGAGGAAGGCGACGGGTGGCTGTGGGGAGCGGTGCTCCGGCCACCAGGAGGAAAGAGGAAGGAGGGGTAGGAGCTGCGGTGGTGCAGGGTCCACCGTGGACCAGAGAGGGAGGGAGGAGGAGCTCGAACGAGCCTGGACACGAGCATGGCCGAAAGTGGCCATGGCGGCCATGGAAGGAGGAGGGACCTTGGGAGGAGAGGGGTCTCAAGGGGGAGCTCTAGAGGCACTAGGGAGAGAGGAGAGATACAGGAGGAGAAGTGGCTCAAGGGAGAAGGGATAAGAGATGGGGAGGGAGAGAGAGCTCCCTGTGCATGGATGCCACGCGCCCGTGAAGGATCTAGGAAGCTAGCTGGTGATGGCGAGTGATTGGAACGGTCAAAAGGAGTTGCCGAGACATGCTGAGACATGGTGTGACTGCCTCATTCAGGCTATGGGGCAAGGATAAGCTTCAGAGCACCAGTTTTGCATGCCAGGGTGGTGGTCACCCTGGACACGTGTGCCTACACTAGCAACTTGACAAGTCAAAGGTGTCCGGGATGTGGGGTTTGTTATCTAGAGGGTGAGTGAGGAGTTTGGTCTCTAGTGGAGTTAGTTTGAATGGTCTTTGACTGAGGTCAAGTTTGTAGCAGCAAAATTGGAGCTAAGAAAAATGATTTTCATAGGGGAAGTCTTGGGGAAAAATTATGTCTCGCAGTGTTGGCTATGCAAGTACTACAACTTTGCCAAGTTTGAGCTCAAGCAGATGAGGGTAGCTAATACTTGTTGTAAAAAGCCACATTTCAGCGAGAATTCAAATTGTAGATGTGTTGCTCATTTTGCCCACATGAGAATGTCGCCTCTTGGTTTGAAATGAATCCTTGGGATCCTAGGGACCCTCTGGAAAGAGGTGGGGGCTTTGGCTTAAGCAGAAGTGGGAAAAGAGAGGTAAAAATGGTGATCCAAGCGTAAAAATGAGTAATAACTACGTGGAGTCTCTCTCCAATAATTTACCAGAGGCCATGGCAAAGCTACTCGAGGTAAAATGTAACTATATGGAGTTGTGGTAGAAAGTTGACCTCAAGGGTAAAAGTGGGAGGGGCCAAAGTAGTCATTAAAATGAGTGCACACAAGGTGTTTGATGAGTGTGAGGGCAACCAGTTGAACTTCAATGGATATGAAACTTAACATGATCAAATAATAGATGAAAATAAGCTTAGACACCAAATTTGGGATTTGGTGGAGAAGGTTCCCAATGTATACTTGGAAAACCCATGAAATGGGAAGAAATGGCCTTCAGCTTACAAAGCTATTCAAATCAATTCCCATAAATCAAATATTTGGTGTGGGGGAATTATTTGAGCATTAAGACATGCCCAAAAAGTTTGGGGTCAATTGGAGAAAGTTTATAATGTAAAGTTTCCCAAAGTCAGAAATCAACAAAGAGGATTTTGAGGGGCTTGAGACAAGTTGTTCAATTCTCCTTGATGTACCACTTGGTGTGGATGCACTATTGAAGTATCAGAAGATGTCCACCGTATTTGAGCACAATTGGAGACACTTGACATTGTAGAGTTGCTTGAATTTGGATCTGGACAGATAAGGTTTTAGAATAATTAGGGGAATCAAATCAACTTGTATTGAGATGAAACTTGGCAAGATCATCACATATATCATATCTGATAAGCTATAATTTTACAGGAATTTATTGAGGATATTTCTTATAGAAATATTCCAAAATCTTGAAATAGGCAGGAAGGGTTTGCCCAATATTTTGAACATGACCGTGTGTTGCAACTCGTATATATGGAATATATATGTCCACTGAGTTTCCCTAAATTTGCTCAAATAATTTGGAAGCAATAAAAATAACTTTCCTTCATAAGAGACCATTTCTGGCCTCACAGGAAGGCACTTAAATAAAATAGGAAAATAGCTATTAAAATAATAATATTGTGGTTTTGGGAAGTCATTTTGATAATGGGTTTTAAATAAAATAATATTTGCAAAATAAATTCCCTAATTTGAGGACTTGTAGTACTAATCCCATGTGAGGGTTTTTAAAGCTTAATTCAAAGAAATGCTTTTTGGTGAAAATAATATTTGGTAGAAATAGTTTTTGGTCCTAAACACATGGCATGATCATTAGGCAGGAGTTTTGGGGCTAAGGTAGTGAGTCTTGAGAGTAACAGGAATTATTGAGAATCAAACATAAGCATACAAGCAAGCAAGCAAACAATAGTCACTTCAAGCATCACAAGCATTCACAAAATTCTTAATTGGTCCTAATATTTGAGAAAAGTCAAATCAGTCAGGAGAGTTAAAGCAGGGTGATATAGTCCTTACCCCATTAAGAAAATCTTGTCCTCGAGATTTCTACGCTTGGTGTTGGAGAGGTACAAAATCTTGGGTCGGAGGTAGTCTTCATGTCCCCAGGTTGCTTCTCTGGGTCTTCAGGTGCTTGATGATACAGCTTCGAATGCTCCACTCGTGCTTGTCTCACCGTGAGCAGGGTTCTGGCAATAAGTTAGGATTGACTGAAGGTCAAGGGCTTGGTGTACTAAGTTCCTGCAAGATAATGTGTGTGGGTTTTGGTCTCGGGGCTGTTCAAGCCAGTTGGTGACATCTAGATGTCTCGTGTTAGAACATACGGTCAAGATCTTTGCATAGCTCCCTGCTGAGAGGGAAGTCCTTGACTCCTTAAGGCAGGCAAGCTATAGTCGTAGGTGGTCTTCGTCCTCGAGGGTGTTGCAATGGCCTTCAAAGGCTTCTCGCGAAACGGTTTGGGTTGGGTCTCGCCCATGAGTCTAAGCTCGGAGACTCATAGTCCAGAATAGCTCCTACCATCTCGGAGGGTTCGCGAGGGGTTCTGGATGAGCTCGCTACCCAAGAGTATAGACCAGTCATCCACTCCCAAGGTTTGCGGCTAGGCAAGCGGGTGAATCACCTTTAGCAGGTTTTCACCTTGATCCAATTAGGACTCTCATCCTTGATTTGGACCAAGAAGAGGCTCTTTGATTCCTCTTGCTTGTCCAAAGGTTTCATCGGCTTGAATCGTTCAGGCTTCTTGACATCATTGATGTAGTCGGCACAGGATCGATGGTTGACGTCTTCTGCTTCTTTGTAATTGTCGTGGTTTCCCAACCACGGTGGTTCTTCTTCTTGTCTTGGGTAGGATAGACTTTTGATGTCTTTAGGTTGCTTCGAGAAGCCCACCTTATCGAGATAACACTGTACCCTCGAGAGGTATAGCGATCGGCGTTCCTGGGGATCGTCCAAATATGACTAAGGTGTTCTTCCTCTTATTGGGTGAATAAGTATGTCATCCGTGAGGATAACAACATATTTCCCCAAGCACGACATAAGCACAATTATCATGAGACAGGTGAGGATAACGGGGTCTTATTATGGGTGGTCGCCGGCCAAGGGGTTTGTGGTCCAACATGACCTAGTCCTTCATGCCCATGTTTGTCATAGACAGGATTGGTGGTGGTCGGGGCAGAGTTCTGGCCATATTCCAACGACTTAGTGCCGTTGCCTATGGTCATTATCCGATCACCTTATGGCCCAGTGAAGCTTTAGGGTGTGAATGAACTTAGGATGTGGGTGAACAGTCATCATCATATCTTAAGCACATTCCCTAGATGCCAATAGTCCGACCTCTTACTATGGAAAAAATCACCCTATCTCATAAAAGATACCATCTCACATGAGTCAACTCCACAACACTCATGCTAGTCAACACGAGGGTTGAGGGAATAACTAAACCCAAACACTACAAGTATTGTACAACATACATTGCACATGCGTCCCTATGAGGGAACCTCGGGGAAGCATACAAGTTGCTAAGCTTGAACTCGGATGCTACAAATCCAAATGTCGAGCCAGATCATTCAATGGACAGGGTACTGGATTTCTATATTAAGGAAACACGTAGTATTCTGAATCAAGATCTGGTTTCCTTTCTATTAGTCCGATCAAGTGGTTCATCAATCTGGTCAATCATTATTGGACCCATCACTCCTACAAATCCAATACTGATGGGGTTCTACATAATCGCTTAGAGTCCTCATAGTTCACATTTTACTTCAAGGATTACATCATAGTATATCCACCAACTTCCAATATCATGGCCAACTAATCTCTAAGGTCGTGCTTATATAGGTCCATAAGTTATTTCTACAACTCCAATTACTTCTACTCGTTATCCACCGAGAAACATGATGTCATGATCAAGATCATCGGGCTAAATCCAATTTACTCTGAACCATGTGGTCTCTGTCATCATCGATACTCTATTGTGATTACCTATTTAAATCCAAGACTCAAGTCCAATAAGAACTCTTACTCGATACGTCAAGTCATTATGGTAAAATCAAATCACGTCAACTACTTGATAAAGTCAATTATACCACCAAGAATTATTGCTCGCGATCATAATCGTCTTACTGAATCTGAACTTACTCCAGGAACATGTAGGTTATGCTACTATATCATGTTGTTCCACCAAATTCACCTACCTTTATAAGGTTCTTACGATCCACCAAGATAGTCTAGCTATATCCTCCAGACAACTATCATCATCACAACAACCTTAGTCTAATACTCTCATATCCGAGAATGGTCCTTCTTATGGCATCAGGGTTATGGTGCTACCTTAAGAATGAAGGATACTTGTTCACTGTGATCTCTTGTTGCATAAGGAACCCGGTGCTAACAGGAGTTTATCGGGGCTCGATGGGTGTTCTCGCAAATCCATGTATTGGACACGCGACCAGAAATTTGAGCCGGAAGGGCTTGTGGAGGTTAGCCTGGGCTAGGGAGGGTTTCCGATCTTGAGGGAACACTACAAGGAATATGCTAATACACGACACTATTTTTTCGTCGCTACATCGTCACGGTTTTTAATTTACGATGATCTCACGACGAAAAACCAAGCGTCGAAAACGGAGCGTCACAAATGAACAACATCGATGTTTTGATCAAAATCGTCGTAACTTTTACGACGATTCCTGGATTGTCGTAACCTTTACGACGATCCTAAATCGTTGTTGGCAATCAAACCCAGTCCTACGTGGCAGTCCTATGTGGCAAAATTACGACGAAATCAAAACGTCATGGTCGAAATCAGCCCAACCCATTTCAATTGGTCACATGGGCTGTATTTTTTTGGGCTTTTTCTTATTGGGCTTATTTTTGGGCCTTAGCCTATTTATAGCCACTTATAATTTTATTTTTTTCGAATTTTGATTTGTGGCCTTTTACTTTCTATTGATTTTCTTTTTTGGCCATTTTATTTTTGTACTGGTCAAATATTGGGCCTCGAGATTTTTACATTTTGATCCGTCACATTATGAAGGAACAAATATATCTGATCCAATACAGGTGACAACACAACTTATAATCAACCTAAATTTAATACTAATATATTGTGTTTTTGACCACTTTCAATCCAAGAATGAATTTCGAATAGAACTAAGAACACATAAAATTGATTAAATATACGACTAAATAAATCTATTACAATCTTTACAACACACATGTGCTACAATATGCTACTCTAAACTGAGTAAGACTTCACAGCTTCACACTCGGGTTCACAATTCACGACTTCACACTTCACACTTGAGCTTCTGTAAAAGAGGAACCAACACAATTTTAAGTACAATACAACAATTGATACTCATCAAGGATAAAAACAAAAACAAGTAATATACTCAAATGTGAAGGCAACATGAAACTAGTGATACGAAACCATGAAGAAAACACTACAAAAAACAGCATCATGTTGGTTTCGTTTAGCATGCTTTTATTATCCATAAGAAAGGCTCATCTGTGTAAGAATAAAGTTTCCTATAACTACCTGAGAGGCTGGGAAGACCATCTTTTCTTAGCTCGAGACCTGAACGGGCTCGACTACCTGAAAGGCTTTGGAGTACCATTGTGTGCTGCTTCCTGCTGCTCTAGAGCCTTAGACTCGAAGTATTCCAGTCAGGCAGCAGCATCCTGTGCAAATATGGGTCATCAGATTTCCTTGTTGCTATGAGAAAGGCAAATCATTGGAAAAAAAACTGAAGACTAAGTGGAAAAATTCATCATCAGGAAGTATTTTTCTTTCTGTTTACCTGTGTCCAAAGATCGTCTGATTACCAATTTTGGCAGGGCAGTATCATCATAATATTTCTAGGCCATCTCAATCAATTCATCCGGGGACTGCACAGAAAAAACATCTGATCATAAAGCATACTATAACGTTAAAGAATGGGAAGAGCATGTTGAGAGACATAAACGCCACCGATATAGAGTACCATATCAGTATGTTTCATGTAGCAACGCAACAATCAACAAATGGGCAAATTCTTCACTAACTGCTGAGGGGCTAGGCATCCTTATAGAAACATAATTTATGAACAAACTAACTACAATGATAGTTGAGTCACAGCAAGGCCACCCGTGGACTAATGTAAATTTTCGTTTGGACATCTACTTGGTGTGCTGTTGTTTGGACTTTGGAGAAGTGGGATCTAGTACAAAATTAGTTCATTTCTCCTGAAAACATTTGAGGAAACTCCAATGCCAACATGATGAGGGAAAAACCTTAGCATGAAGTCCAGTTTCAGATTCTTTTAGTCTTCGGAAAGCAGCTTCTGTTAGCGCTTTCTGCAAAATAGCCTCTTTATCATCCTTTGTGCCAGCAGTGTTGTCTGAATGTGCATATCTGATGAAGTATTTTCTTTTCTGGATGCATTCTTTCCACTCTTGTGATTTGACTTCTTCTTGATCTCCTTAAGCTGATCAAATTGTTTTCCCAGGCCTTTTACTGTAGGAACATGCTTAGTCTCATCGCCTTTCTTACCATCGTCCTTCTCAGAAGTTTGATTCTATAGATGTTGTACCCAGCAAGCACGAAGCTCCCATCTGATTGGTCTTGTTTCCCTTGGAGCCTCACCTTCAAGATTCTGCATGCTATCTGTAATTATTTTCCGAACAAAATTGTGGTAGCCTCGTTCTCTTCAGGATCAGAACTCTGCAACCGCTGAACTGCTCCACGTGATTGAGCACATGACTTTTGAAAACAGCATCCTTAAGCTGACAAAGAGAAAATCGGTCATCACTGGTTTTATCTAACCAATACAGTGGCACAGAAATAAAATAAAAAAGGACCAAGTGCACGGGAGCTGAAGTAAATTACTTGGAATTGGTTTTGGGTGAACTCGTGGTGTTACATAAACACAAGGAAATAACCGTATATCATACAAATGTTGCCAGTACTGACCTGTTGACACTGAGATCATTGCTACCTCCCTCCGGCTGATCTTCAATGTGAATGTCCTGGTGTGCTGGAACAACGGTTGTCAGTTGAGCATCCAGTGGAACTTGGACAACAGCTGTACACCCACAATGCTTCACAACAACCACACCAAGAGTAGAAGTATCATGTAAACAAGATGAAGTACTTCTTTAGACCGGAGTCTGGAAGCAAGATTTCCAAACTGGAAAGAAATGAGAATTAAAGAGCAAACTTCCAAATTGCAGATGCCAATTCTATTTGATATGAAACAAGCATACACCCCCACTTGCCCAAAAATACTGGTTCAGATTCTGAATGTTTCACATGTTGAAGCGCATCTGATTACATTTTGTTTTTGGTTAGAAACAAGCATTAGCGAATCTCACCTTGTTGTGCTCAACAGAAGCATCCATGCCAAGCCAAATCTCTTCATCAAAAAGACCTCCAACCACTTCTGCCTGAGATTATGATCCTCTCCGCACTTGCCATCATTATTTTCTTCTGGAAATGGTCCCAGCAATATATTTAAACATGACACCACTGATTGAGCCATGTCATTTATATCATCGACAGCTGCAATAACTGCATGAACTATGTGCTTAAATGCTCGAACTACCATCTCGTGTATACACAGTGACTGTATGTGCGGGAGCTTATCAGAAAGCTCAACCTGAAACACAGCAAAATAAAAGAGTACTTTGGTTGTGATTTTTATCAGCTGTTTTATGTTAATTTATTTATTCAGCTAAATGACGATATGTTCTTGAACTTGACCGAACTACATGGTATGTACCAATTGTCCCAGTGAGCGCATCTGGAGGCCTCTGGTGTGCATGAAATCTGTCAATGTCCTTCCATCAACAGGAGAAAGCTCAAGTTAGCCAAAGTATGCTACCTCATAACAGGATAAGGAAGATAGTCAAAATACCGTGCCGTGGACGTCGTCGGAGTACCTGGCCGGCGACGGAGAGGGGTCGCCATCGGGGTCGCCCATGCACTGCTCGACCAGCTCCGCCGACAGGCTGAGCGACGCCACCACCTCCTCGGCACACCTGTGGGAGTACCTCTTCTCCCGCATGGAGCACCGGACGCGGTAGTCGGCCACGAAGTCTCCCCACGCCACTCGATGCACGCACAGCTGCCGGAGGTTCTCCAGCACCACGTCACGCCCGTGGTAGCCAGCGCCGAGGTCCCCCTCCGGGTCCGGCGCGCAGTAGCGGCATCTGGAGGGGACGGATAAGGGTGAGAGGAAGGGGAGAGGGAGGGAGGGAGGGTTGCCTTTAGCTTGAAGGAGAGGGGAGGGGGGATGAGGGTGCCCTTCTTCTGGAGGACCTTGTCGATGTTGTTGCCGGCGGCGCCGACCACATCCCCGATACGATCCGGCACCAGGCGGGCACGCGGGGGGTTTCCCTGGAGCTTTTTGGTGTGGGTGCGGGTGGAGGGAGCTTGGTGCCGGGATGCAAGGAGATGGGGACGAGGGAGGAGGTGGCGGCAGCGAGGAGATGGGTATGAGGGAGGACCAGATCGGGAGGGGGGCGGGGACGGGGAGGAGGTGGCGGTGGCGAGGACATGGCGAGGATGGGTCGATGGGATCTGAGCTAGGTTTGGGCTGCGGGTGGGGTTAATTTTTTTCATTTTTTAGATACATGAATGGATGGATGTGAGATGGTGAGGTGGATGGATGGACGGATGGACGCCATGTCATTGATCCGTGGAAAGAGTTTTGATTGGTTAGAACATGTTACAACATTTTTATAATCATCGTAAAAGTTATGATGATCTCATCTTATGCGGTTACGACGTTTTTGACATACATCGTCGTAATTCATATGTAGATTTGATCCCCTGAAACGGTTTACGACAATCTCGGATGAAATCGTCATAGATTTATGACGAATTCATCAACGATGTTTTAAAAAACGTCATGTATGAGCATATTTCTTGTAGTGGAAAGCATAACTCCTACCGGTTGCATGTGCTTAAGCATGGTATAGTTAGTGTCTTCAATGTCAGCTCTCCGTCGAAGTGGATCTCTCGTGCATCTTGTCTTGCTGTCCTTCAGTTGTTGAGAGGGGTGAGAGAGAGAGAGAGCAGCAGCAGCACAGATGAGAGTGCCAAAGGGGTGCTACAGTGCGAGTGCAAGCAAACAAGTGTTGGAAAAGTCAACTCAAACATCAAGATGAGGCAGGTGATATAACCGCATGCTTGTTGCCTAGAGCAAAAGTGCAACTTATACCAAAGAACAAACAAACAACACACAACGTGGTCCCATCCGAACCATTTCAAGGACTCAACTTCGTGTAGGGGATTTACGACTCATCCTACCCTAGGGGTTCTTGGACTTGACAGTCGTGCTTGCTTCATGTCCCGATGAGGAGTCCACTAATTCTTCTGGACCGTCTCATGGTGTTGCCACGTCTCCTGTGGTTGCTTGCCGAAATGACTCGGGTTGAGTTGAAAGAATTATTGATGACTTCTCATGTGGTGAGTTGCCGACGAAGGTGGTTCTTCATGGCTGTCGTTGAGAGGGTCTTCGGTTGTCTTTATAATCTTGCCATTGTTTTCTTGCCTTCCAAGGCGTCGAGAGTTCCAAGCTGACAACTTTTATGCAATGACATCAGCAAGGCATGATAGAGTTCCGACCCGTCAGTCACATTGATCATAATATTGACACCTAGAGCGGGGGATGAAGAGAACCGTTTTCCTGGTCACTATGGTGAGTCACACCAAATGACGAGGTTCTCATCCACCGGTGGTGGTTGACACAATCTTGATATTGACAGGGTCGCTCTATTAGCGATGCAGATCATGGTCTTGCACTTATTATGTCATGATCATCGTAGGTGAAGGATGCATCACTCCTGAACATCGTCGAGGGTGTCGCCATCTTCGGGTCTCGATGGACTTGTTCCTCATGGAGGTACTTCTGTTGGTGTCGTATGGTCGTAGCTTGTCATCCTTGTCCTTCAGTACATGGGTGGTTGCTTGGAAATATTTCTTCCTTCCAAGTTTCCCAAGAGGATTTTAAGTAATCCCGTGGTCAGGCAAAAGGGTGCTAGCGACCATTTGCAGGTTTTGAAAAAGAAGACGAGGAGTGTCAAGAAAATAAGAGTGGGAATGGTAAGGAAAAACATCCTTCCTTTGAAATTTAGGAGAGTTGAGAAAGATACAGGTTTTGCAAGTACTTCTGTAGGGTCTGGAAAGAAGTTTTATCCTAACTAAAGTCCATGCTATCTAAGGGCTTCCTACAGTCGGGATGGCTTTGATACCAGCTCTGTGGGGACCCGACTTACGGGTCGAGATCGGCAAATGAACGTGTTCAGTGATCCCAGAGATCAATGCTCACCGAACACACATAAACTGATTAACAAGAGTCTTAAATCCATATATATCGTTTGATACAATAAATGACCATGGCAGCAAATCTTCATATATAGGGCCTTGAAGGCCAACACGACAAACTTGACCAATAGCGGAAATATTGGTCGAAAGCGTGAACCGATGCCATCATATTTAACCTACACGCATTCTGAATGGGAAGCATCCTAGCTCGCAGGAACACCAAGTTACTCTTCACCATATACTATTGTCTCATACCTGGTCAATGAAATAATCAGTGGAAAGCTAATGACTACATTGAATGTACTCGCAAACAGCCCATGATATGGATAATGCAGTTGGTAGGATAACCAAGTAATATGCACTGTTGGAGGACAGTAGCTTAACAGTAAATTAACATGATCATAGGTGGATGTGCAACATAAGCTAGATGGTATTTAGAAGAACATGTCATAGATATCAACATATCTGTTAAGGGTTGAACACTTCAGGTTCACCCGATATGCCAAGTCACCAAACTAGGTCATATCAACTCTTTTTCAGATATCACCATTAAGCACACACACGCTTGGTTTATGAGGAAACGACTAGATGTAGTTTAAGCACCACCATCCAACTATACTCTACCGTGGACACGGCTATTCAAATAGTTCTACACTTTCCAGAGGTTGTACACAGTACCCACGAGATCCGAGAAACTTTCGTGTCATCCACGACTCGCGGTATATAACATACCCGTGGTAAGTACATCATCAATGCCTTTCCCCTAACGATACTAGACAAAGAGGTCCACTCGATTGGTACCCAGCCCACACGATGTATGTCTTACGAGCACCAACTCTGGACAGTATTATCCATGCGGGGACCAATGATGTGCCCGGAACACGTAAAAACGACATAGTCGTCCTATCTGGCACAACTCCTTCACGAGAGTGACCACACATCACTCCCTCCACTAGTAATGTGGCTCTTTGTTACTATCGACCAAAGTAATAAACAAAGCCCCATCCTATAAACGGGTAACGTGGTCGCACATGTAAGATTGGCACGGTCGACACATCATAAATCTATTCCCATTTCCGAAACCACTCAGACCAAAATACCCGGTGCATCACTTCACCAAAAGTGGTCACGTAACTCATCATCACCCTCGGGTATTAGTTGCACCCCACGGGGTTTTCATAAACCTATGATTTTTACCATCATCATGCTGATGCTACTACTATGCTTAGCTTTACTTGTCAACAAGATATTAGCGTGACCCTCATAGGTGGTAGGATCATGCACAAAATGCAAGTACTCCGGAGGAGCCATCTTTAACTTCACTTCAATCATTTACCGAATACTTATGATCACATGCAACGGAAATATTTGCTCTACTAGCATGCAATATATCACATAAGTCCTCGGGGTCTTTGAGGTCCTCCGGTCCAACTCCGAGTACTCCGTCTACGCCGTCCACTATCGTCGGAAACAACACAGAAAGCCACACAACAAGCAGAAACCAAAGTGCTACATAAATAGGAGTTACATTTTTCTTGGACCTCTTAGGTCATAAGAAAAATACCTGAAGCTTGGCATCGGAAGTTTGGATCATCAGGGAAATTTGAATGGATGAAAGGAAGAATAGGTGATCCTTATAGAAGCCTACATAAAATATTATGATACAAATGAGTGGAGGCAGTCATTTAACAGAGCATAATTTTAGAAACATTTAGAAAGTTGTTTCACTGGATTTGGAGTTGAGGTGTATATACTAGGAATTTCCTAATACTGGATAAATAGCAAAAGGGAACTTTTAATTTATTGCAGTAGAAATATGCCACATAAAAATGTTGGCTATGGCTCCAAAAATGGGGCATGATATTAGAACGCTCTGGAATTTGGAATCACTCCATTTGGAGTCGATTTGAATCCTCTAGGATTTTTAAAAGAGGGGGGTTAGAAGCACCCCAAATCTATATCTAAATACAAATACAGTATAAAAGTTGTTTGAAAAAAATGTGCAAAGCACACCTCTGGATAGATCTTATTTTTGGGACCTGGAGAATTTTGAATCAACCAAATTGGAGTTAAAATGAATTTATTAGAGTTTTTTGAAGTTTCTGCCAAAGGAAAAACAAAAGAAAGGCTACCAAAGTGGTTATAACGCGCTTAGGGCGCTAGGTAGACGGTGGGCCGGCCCAGCAGCTTGGGCTGCCAGCGAAGGGCAATGTCGAAGGCGTATTATGCTGAGTGCGCCTCCGCGAGAGGGAAACGCCCACCAGCCAGGGCGCGGCCACTTAACACAGGGGCTACGCTACTGTGTGGCTTAAAGGTGGGCCCACGTGGCAGACACTTCTCCCACCTCCCGGCTGGACAGGGGAGGGGTAGGGGAGTCCAGCTGAGCGCGCACCAGCGCTTTCCCTTGACGGCACCGGCCGCCTCCGGTGGGGCCCTGGCCACCTGCACGCTCAGGGAGGCGTGCCGCACCCGCCTGAGACCATAGCTCTTCCCGGGAAGCACCGGGGAGAGAGAGTCTGGTCGCGGCTGAGGAAGGTGACGGGTGGCCGTGGGGAGTTGCGCTCCGACCACGAGTAGGAAAGAGGAAGAAGGGGGAGGAGGTGCGGGCGTGCAGGGTTCACCGCAGACCAGAGATGGAGGGAGGAGTAGCTCGCATGAGCCTGGACGCGAGCATGGCCGAAAGTGGTCATGGCGGCCATGGAAGGAGGAGGGAGCTTGGGAGGAGAGGGGGCTCAAGGGATTGCTCTGCAGGCACTAGGGAGAGGGGAAGAGATGCAAGAGCAGTAGTCGCTCGAGGGAGAAGGGATAAGAGAGGGGGAGGGAGAGAGAGAGAGAGAGCTCGGGAGCCCTCGGGAGCTCCCCGTGCATCGATGCCACGCGCCCCAGAAGGAGCTTGGAAGCTAGCTGGTGACAGGGAGTGCTTGGAACGGTCAAAAGGAGATGTTGAGACATGCTGGGACATGGAGTGGGGCTGTGGGGCAAGGTTAAGGTGCAGAGCACCAGTTTTGCATGCCAGGTTGGTGGTCACTGTGGCCACTTGTGCCTACACCAGCAACTTGACCAGTCAAAGGTATCTGGGATGTGGGGCATGCTATCTGGAGGGTGAGTGAGGAGTTTGGTCTCTAGTGGAGTTAGTTTGAATGGTCTTTGACTGAGGTCAAGTTTGTAGCGGCAAACTTCGATCTAAGAAAACAGATTTTCAAAGGGGAAGTCTTGGGGAAAATTATGTGTGGCAGTGTTGGCTATACAAGTACTACAACACTGCCAAGTTTGAGCTCAAGCACATGATGGTAGCTAGTACTTGTTGTACAAGGCTACATTTCAGCCAGAATTCAACTTGTAGATGTGTTGCTCATTTTTCCAACATGAGCATGCCACCTCTTGGTTTGAAATGATGCCTTGGGATTCTAGGGACCCTCTGGACAGAGGTGGGGGCTTTGGCTTAAGTAGAAGAGGGATAAGAGAGGTAAAAATGGTGATCCAACGGTAAAAATAAGAAATAGCTACATGGAGTCTCTCTCCAATAATTGATCAGAGGCCGTGGCAAAGCTACTGGAGGTAAAAACTATATGGAGTTGTGGTAGAAAGTTGAGCTCAAGGATAAAAGTGGAAGGGGCGAAAGTAGCCATTAAAGTGAGTGCACACAACGTGTTTGATGAGTGTCAGGGCAACCAGTTGAACTTCAATGGACATGAAACTTAACAGGATCAAATAATATATGAGAATAAGCTTGGACACCACATTTGGAATTTGGTGGAGAAGGTTCCCAATGTATACTTGGAAAACCCATGAAATGGGCAGAAATGACATTCTGCTTACAAAGCTATTCAAATCAATTCCCACAAATCCAATATTTGGTGTGGGGGATTTATTTGAGCAATAAGACATGCCCAAAAAGTTTGGGGTCAATTGGAGAAACTTTATAATGTAAATTTTCCCATAGTCAAAAATCAACAGAGAGGGTTTTGAGGGTCTTGGGACAAGTTCTTCTATTCTTCTTGATGCACAACTTGTTGTGGATGCATTATTGGAGTATCAGAACATGTCCACCAAATTTGAGCACAGTTAGAGACACTTCACAATGTAGAGTTGCTCAAATTCGGATCTGGACAGATAAGGTTTTAGAATAATTAGGGGAACCAAATCAACTTGTATTGAGATGTAACTTGGCAAGATCATCACATATATCATATTTGACATGCTAGAATTTTACAGAAATTTATTGAGAATATTTCTTATAGAAATATTTCAAAATCTTTTCTTCATAACCATGTGTTGAAGGAAGGGTTCTGAAGGGGTTTTCCCAATATTTTGTTCATGACCATGTGTTGAAACTCATATATATGGAATATATATGTCCACTGAGTTTACCTAAATTTTCTCAAATAATTAGAAAGCAAGAAAAATAACTTTTCTTCATAAAAGACCATTTCTGGCCTCATAGGAAGGCATTTAAATAAAATAGTAAAATAGCTTTTAAAGTAATAATATTGTAAATTTGGGAAGTCATTTTGATGGGTTTTAAATGAAATAATTGGTGCAAAATTAATTCCCTAATTTAAGGAGTTGTAGTATAAATCCCATATGAGGGGTTTTGCAAGCTTAATTCAAAGAAATGTTTTTTGATGAAAATAATATTTGATAGAAATAGTTTCTGGTCCTAAACACATGGCATGATCATTAGGAAGGAGTTTTGGGGCTAAGGAGGTGAGTCTCGAGAGTAATAGAAACTATTGAGAATCAAACGCAAGCATACAAGCAAGGAAGCAAACAATAGTCATTTCAAGCATCACAAACATTCATAAATTTTTTAATTGATCCTAATATTTGAGAAAAGTCAAATCAATGAGGAGAGTTAAAACAGGGTGTTACACGATGGAAGGGCCCATCGATCTACGGATGCGGCGACGCTGGTGAGGGTGGAGCACGAGTGGCAGTAGGCGACCTGGCGAGCGGCGGGTGCTGGTGGGCGAGCGTGGCGTGCGAGCGAGCGGGCGGTGGTGGGCGAGCGCGGCGGGCGGCTGGATCTCTCATGGACGTGAGCACAGCTTTCCCTTGTGCGGTCAGGCGGGCGCAACGGTAGGTGCAGACAGCGTATGAGCACTCTAGCACGATGCCGTGGTGCAGCTGTGGGCGAGCAGGGCAGGCTGGTAGCAAGCGCGGCAATCCTGACTGCTACTTCGGTCGAAGAATCTAGCACAGAGAGCTGTGCTACGATGGACATGAATGTGCGAGTGAGCTTTGCATGGGTAAGTGACTGCGGCGAGCGGGCGTGCGGGCGAGCCTGGCGACACGGTAGCGGACAGGCAGGCCCTTGCGAGTTTTCTAGGGGCAGGAGCGTTGCACAGCTAGCTAAGGCAGTAGGGCACGAGGCACGCGCGGCGAGCGGGCATGCCTGCCGGAGACGGGCTAGCTCATGCGGGTGCAGACGAGCTCAGGACACGGGACCACATGCTAACGAGCATGTGCAGGAGCAAGAACGACAAGCGCGGTTGATGTGCAGGCGTACGTGGTCTGGGTGCGGGCGCACGGCCAAAAGCGGCACAGACGCGATGGAGCAGTAGTCTACTAGAGCTAGTCACGGGCATGGGCGATAGGGCGTGGCAGACAGGAGACTGCTGCAGCTGTAGGGTGCCAGCGCGCAAGCAAAATGGCATGGCGTGCGACGAGCGCGGCTGGACAACGCAAGTGCGGGCGACATCGTGCGGCCTGCGGCGTAACTTCTCGCGCGGCGAGGTTTGTGATGGGGGCGTTGAGTCCACTGTTCGATGGATGGACAATATGGGATAGATCAGCCGCATTGGGTGCATTGGTCGACGGATGGACAATATGGGATAGATCGGCTGAGTTGGGTGCACTGGTGGACGGACGGACAAAAACGGACACGGACATTCATTTTCCTACCTCAAACAAATGAAATTTGGACTCAATGGGAAGACCCAAATGGACACGTTTGTGAGCTAGTGTTTGTTTTTGTCTAGCCTGACCCCAAATATAGATCAAATTTGAGCCACAAATGTGTCTCGACAGATAGAAACAGGCATGCTCTAATACGTCTCGAACATATTTGTAATTTTGGTTGTTCCATGCTATTATGTTATCATTTTAGAACACTTTTTATACACTTATCTACCAATTTATATTATTTTGTATCACTAACCTATTGACCCATTGCATAGTGACAGTTGTTGTTTTCTGCATGTTTTTCTACTTTTCAGGTTCCATTATCAAACGAAGCCCAATTGACCTTAAACTTTTTGTGAATTTTTTCTCAACCAAAACAAGACCATGGAGAATCAGAAGAAGGCCGAAGGGTGCACGAGGCCCCCACAAGACAACAGGGCGCGACCTAGGGGTTGCCCCGATGGCTTGTGGCCCCCGCATGGCTCTCCCGACTCCGTTCTCTACCCTATAAATTCTTATTTACCCTAAAAACTTCATGGAAGGTCCCGAAACACTTGTACGCTATCGTAAGCCTTTGTTCTGACGGGAGGCCATCTAGAGCACTGTTTGGGCACTCTGTCGGAGGGAGGATCGATCACGGAGGGATTCTTCATCAACCTTGTTGCCTTCATTATGATGTGTGGGTAGTTCACCACAGATTTACGGGTCCATAACAGTACCTAGATGGAAATCTCTCTCTTTTTGATCTTTAATACAATGATCATCACATCTTTGATTTGATCCATATGATGTAACTCTTTTGTATGGTGCGTTTGTTGGGATCCGATGAATTGTGGGTTTATGTTCAGATTATTCATGTAACTATTTGAGCCCCCTGTGATATATAATATGATTCTTATGTGCATGATTATGATAGCTTCGTAATTCCCTCCAATCTATTGAAATAGTTTGTCCAACTAGATTGATATTTCTCCGATGAGAGAGGTGTGTTGTAGTAGGTTCAACCTGACGTGTTTCTATATCCCAGTGATAGAAGGGGACAAGCTGCGTCTTTTTGTTCCTGCTACAAAGGTTAAAATGATGGGGGTTATTCATATTGGTTGAGTTTACTTCATCTACATCATGTCATCTTACTAAAGGCATTACTTTGTTTATCGTGGAGTTAATACGTAGAGAGGCAAGCATAGAAGTGCTCTTGAAGTGAAGTAATAGTAATAGGTGCACGCAGCAGTCGGTCTACTTGTTTATGGACGTGATGCCTATATCTACATGATCATTGCCGTGAAAATCGCATAAATATCTACTCTTCAATCAATTGACCAATAGTAATCTGTTTACCCACCGTATGCTATTTTCATGAAAGATGCCATTAGGGAAAGATATGGCCCCGGGTCTTTTCACAACATATTGCTAAAACCTACAAGACCTTGCTGACATTTATTTGCTTTTATTTTATTTTATATTTTACAATTATATACAAACCTCATTCGCTTGCAAATAAGGATACCAAGGGGATTGACAACCCTCTTACCCGCGTTGGACGCAAGCTGATTGTTCTTTTATGTGCAGTCGCTAAAGACAGTTGTTGTTGATATTCCTATTCCACTACTGGAATTCAGAATTTTGTCGTCTGCCTTGCCTTTGTCTTCTGCTGATGCATGGCAAAGGTACTCTTTGCCGTCAGCTGTCACAGTGCTGACGACAAAGAGGTGGCTGATGGCAAAGGTTTAATTTGTCGCCGGACACCTCTTTGCCGTCCGCTCACGGACGATAAAGGAGCCTTATGCGGACGCAAAGGGTAGGCTGACGGCAAAGCCCCCCCCCCCAAACGGCCGAAACCCCACCCCCACCCACCTCGCCCCTTTGCCGTCCGCCACCCTCCCTTTGCAGGCGGCAAAGGAGGCATGACCCTAACGGCTCCAGTGCCTCTAACGACACCCAACCCGCACCCACTCCCTGCCCGCCTACCCCCTCTTTCTCTCGCGCGCCGTCGTCTGCCAACCCGTCGCCGCCGTAGCTGCCCTCCCGAGCCACCCGCGCCGCAGCCCTCCCGGCCGCCCCCTCCCACCTCCCTCCCGACCGCCGCCCCCTCCCACCTCCCTCCCGGCCGCCGCCCCCCTCCCACCTCCCTCCCGGCCGCTCCCCCATCCCACCTCCCTCCCGACCGCCGCCCCCTCCCACCTCCCTCCCGGCCTCCGCCGCCCCGTCCCACCTCCCTCCTAGCCGCCGCCCCCTCCCACCTCCCTCCCAGTGGCCGCCCCCGTACAACCTCCCTCCCGGCCGCCCCCTCCCCTCCCACCACCCTCCCGTCCGCCGCCCCCCTCCCACGTCCCTCCCGGTCGCCACCCAGCCTCAACTCCCCCATGCCGGCGAGCCCGGCGCCTCCCCTCCGGTTAGTACTGTTTTTCATATTTTTTGTTTTTTCCTGTTTTTTCTTCTTATTTTTTGCTAGAATGTCCGAATAATAAAAAGAAGAAGTAGAAAAAGTAGAAGAATAATGTGTAGTTTAGTGCTAGGTTTATTTTTTCTTCTTCTGTTTTTTATGTTAAATTAGATAGTTAGTTTATTAGGTAGAAAAAGTAGATAGAAAATAAAAAATAGATAGAAAAAAAGTTAGAAAAAATAAGAGAATAATAAACTAGAAGAAAAAAGAAGAAGAAGAAGAAGAAAGAGGAGAGGAGGAGAAAGATAAAAGAAAGAAGAAGAAGAAGAAGAGGAGGAGAAGGAGGAGGTGGAGAAAAAGATGAAGAATAATAATAATAAGATGATCAAGAACAAGAAGAAGAAGAAGAAGAAGAAGAAGAAGAAGAAGAGGAGGAGAGAGGAGAAGAAGAAAGGAAGGACCCAGACCCCCGGCGCCCGACGCCTCCAACCCCCGACCCTCGCCCCCTACCTCCGACGCCACTGACCCCCGACCCCCGACTCCCGACCCTTGACTCCACTAACCCCCGACCCCTGACGCCCGACGCCATTGACCCTCGACTCCACACGCCACTGACCCTCGACCCCCGACCCCCGACGCCCGATGCCACTGTCCCTCGACTCCCAACGCCACTGACCCTCGACCCCCGACCTCCTAGCCCTGACCCCCGACGCCACTGACCCCCAACCCCGACCCCCGACACCTCTTCGACCTATTGTTAACCGAAAAGACCCCAACCCCCGACGCCAGTGACCCGCGACCCTCGACGACACTAACCCCCGACCACCGACACAATTAACCACCGACCCCCGATGCCACCGACACCCGACAAGACAGACCATCGACGCCATCGACACCCAACACCACCGACCATCGACGCCACTAAGCCAACGGGGGTCATAGTTTTGTAAATTATGAGTTAGGCCACATATTTTCTGATTATGATAATGATTAAAACATCATATTTGTGTTGATCGTGTGAATTTCAATGTGCAGTTGTTCGACAACCTTCACCCCCTTGCGTTTGTTGGTGAGCACAAATGACTTCTCCTCCTACCCCCTTAATTTGCTCTGTTCCGGTCTTCGTGCCGATGAAACTTGCTAGATATAGGGTTCTTCAATCATGAGTATGCGTGACCAGTATGTGTCTCCCGTTCGAAAGGGCGACATCTATAAATATGCATGTCTTTGCATATTTATAACCGCCATCCTTTCGAATTGTGCAACGTTATCGATGGACAGCCTCTATACGTGTAGATTGGGTTCGTTTTCCCGTATGCTGTGCTCCGGATCCAATGCGGAATTTCGTCAGTGCCTCTCTTTTGTTCTCCGGGTACACATCCTCTCTGCTTATTGCTGAGACTTGTATCAGGAAAATAGCGGGGAGGTGCTGCCAAAATTCTACGTCACATCTGGAGCAGAGCATGGGAAAACGAACCCAGTCTACACATACAAGGGTAGGATTAGGACCTATCTTTACCTATTAGCGTGTAAGTTGCATGGACGTAATAAAACTGATTAGCGGATGAATATAGATGATGAATTATATATTTATTTCTTGTGAGCCCATAGGTAGCTAGGCAACATGAGTGATCGTGCTTGGATGTACACTGGTCACCCTAGTCAGAAAGACATGACCAATGAATGGTTAACAAAAACCAGGGGGTTTGTGAGAGCCGCATTTGCAAATGCCAGCAAAAAACATGGTGCCCCTGTCCCAACTGCGACAACTGGAAAAAGAAGACAGAGTTTGAAATGGGCAAACACCTGCAGAAGTGGGGTTTTACGCCTAATTATACGGTGTGGACTTTTCATGGTGAGTCTGACCAACGTGCCAGAGCTGACGTGATTCGTCGTCGCACCGACGAGCATGGTACCGGGATCGAAGACATGGTGCAAGACTTTGATGATGCTCAGGATTCGGATGATGAGATGGAGGAATCTGCAAAGGACTTCTAGGAAATGTTGGAGTCTTCAAAACGTCCTCTCCACGAGCAGACCGAGCTTTATCAGCTGGATGCCATCGCCCAAGTAATGGCTCTGAAGGCTCAATTCAACCTAGGCAGAGAATGCTACGACGCGATGATGATGATATTTGGGCACTTTCTTCCGAAAGTCCATGTACTGCCTGCAAACATGTACGAGTCAAAGAAAATCCTCCGTGTACTTAAGATGCCCTATGAGAAGATACATGCCTATGAGAATGGATGTGCCTTATTTTAGGCTTGAGTATGCGGCCTTGAAATATTTCCCCATTTGCAATTCTTCCAAGTATATTGTGGTAGACAACGGTATGGATGAGAAGAATCAGACCAAAATCCCCATTAGTGTTCTTCGGTATCTACCAATCATACCAAGACTTCAACGTCTTTTCATGGTCAAAGAGACAGCCAGACAGATGACATGGCACAAAATGGGCAAAGGAACCGAACTAGATGCGGATGGGAACAAGATGCTGGTACAAACTTCAGATGGTTTTGCGTGGAGGCAGTTCGATGCATTACATAAGGATAAATCGGAAGATCCAAGGCATCCTAGAGTTTCCATCAGCATGGATGGGTTCAATGTGAATGGTATGATGGAAGCACAATACAATTGTTGGCCTGTATTTATCATTCCACTCAATTTGCCACCGGGAGAGATTATGAAAAGAAAGAACATTTTCCTCACGTTGATAATTCCAGAGCCCAACTATCCGGGGAAGAATATGAATGTGTACATGCAACCGCTTAAGGATGAGTTGCAAGAAGCCTGGGATAATGGGATCAAGACCTACGACGCGGCTACCAAAACAAATGTCAAAATGCATGTGTGGTACATGTACTCGACGCATGATTATCCGGCGTTTGCACTATTCGCTAGCTGGTGTGTGCATGGAAGGTTCCTGTGCACCACATGCAAGGCAGCTCTTCAGTTTCATTAGCTGCAGGCTGGTCGCAAGTTTTCTTGCTTCGACATGCATAGACAATTCCTGGATCCTGACCATAAGTTCAGAAAAGACAAGAAGAATTTCATCAAAGGTAGAGTTGTCAAAAACACTACACCAGCTGCGTTGACAGGCCAACAGATCCTTGATCAGTTAAACGCTCTCGAGCCTGATCCTTTGCATCCACGATACTTCAAAGGGTATAATACGGAACACGCATGGACTCACAAGTCATGCTTATGGGATCTGCCTTAATTCAAAGACCTCCTTTGCCCCCACAACGTCGACGTGATGCACACTGAAAAGAATATTGCGGAGGACATTTTTGGTACATTGTTCGGCATAGAGGGGAAGTCAAAAGGTAATCTGAAGCCTGGAATCGACCTGGAGGCTCTATGTGATAGACCGTTGCAAAACTTGCGACAACGGAAAGGAAAGAAAAGCATAGCGAAGCCAAAGGCATGGTTCAATCTTGAAAGGCCAGCTATGAGGGAAATGCTATTATGGGTGAAAATGCGGTTGATGTTCCTCGATGTGTATGTTGAGAATCTAAAGAGGGGAGCGGGTCTTGAGAAATTGAAAATATTTGGTCTCAAGAGTCATGATTGGCACATATGGATTGAGCGGGTAATGCCGGTGATGTTGAGTGGCTTTATCCCAGAGCTGAGGTATTTCTTCCGTTCTCTTTGTGCGAAAGAACTATCGCCTGGTGTGTTAGATGAAATGGAAGAGTTTGCGGCGGAGTTGATCTGCAAATTAGAAAAGATCTTTCCACCGGGCTTCTTTAATCCAATGCAACATTTGATTTTGCATCTCCCGACCGAGGCAAGAATGGGGGGCCCGTTCAAAATCGATGGTGCTACTCAACTGAGAGGATGCAGAAGTCACTTCGAGCTAAGTGTAAAAATAAACGTAGAATTGAAGCATCGATGGCCGAGGCATTCATTACTGAGAAGGCGGCAAACTTCGTGACAACACACTACGAAGCCAAAAAATCATCATTTACATAATCCGAAGCCTCGGTACAATGATGGCAATCCAAAAGAGTTCGATCCAACTTCAGCCTATTCAAAGGTAAGCTCGCACCATCCGGTGCTTGGAAAGGGAAATCGTTGGATGTCGAAGAATGGCGGACCATTTCATTGTATTTCTTCACCAACCTAACAGAAGTGCGGCCATACATCGAGTAAGTTCTCGATAAATTATTGTTCCGCAACTTATAATTCCTTTGAACTATACTTATTGCCGTATATTTGATATAGTCGATACGTCGCCGAATTCTCGGATGGAGCGGTCATCGAAAAGGATTCCGTCGAAGAGTATGAGCTTCTCGCAAAGCATGGAGGCGACTATCCCGGTTTCATCTCTTGGTTCAAACAAAATGTAATAATTACCATTAATGGCCCATTTGATTTCTTGGTCTAATTTGCGGCTAATGCATCCATTCTTTCGTATTAAACTTGTAGGCTGATGCAGAGTCTATGGACGCCGAGTTGAGACAAGTCGCTAATGGTTTTAACTATTAGGTTCGTTCGTTTGACAAATACAACATCAACGGGTATCACTTTTGTACCTTTGGCAAAGAGCTATCTATGCCCGACCTAAAGACTACAAATTGTTCTGTCTCTGCTATCGGCGATGGAGGCACCGAGTATTATGGAAGAGTTGAAGCAATTTATGAACTTCTATTCTATGGTGAAAACCCACCAACCGTCATAGTCTTCAAATGTTATTGGTTTGAGATGAGGGAGACTAGAAGGACTCATGAACATATAGGACTAGTCGAAATCAACCAAAACATCCACTTAGATGTTCCCGATGTCTATATTATGGCTCAACAGGCGACACAACTTTTCTATGTACCGTGGGCCTGCCAAACTGATCCAAATCTCAAAGGTTGGGATGTCGTTTATGAAGTGCCACCACATTATAGACCACCTACCCTCAATGAAGAGGATTACGAACCTCACAATAACCTAGACACATATGAAGGAGAATTCTTCCAAGAAACACGTATGTCCAAGAAACGTTTCAAGAACCGCTCTACTTCACCCCAGAACAATGAAGTAGACACCGACAGTGAATCCGTCTTAACCCCTGAGCCCGAAGAGGAAGAGCCCGAACAATGAGGTTACTACTGCGAATGACGTGTCACTTCTTGACCGATTACATAATGGTGGCCTTCCACATGTTCTTCCTGATAGTGATGATGATGATGCATTTATTGATGATAGTGATGATCATGATGCATTTATTGACCCCGAAGCATATATAGACGAGCACGATTGTTATTAGTTCATGTCAGGTATTCAACAATACTATATATAAATTATGAGTTGATGTTAGGAATTCAATTTTTATTAGTCATGTTGGTATTTATGATGATGATACATTTAACTTATATAGATTTTATTACTCATGTTGGTATTTATGTTGTACTAATTTATTTACTCTTTGTCATGACAGGTGCTGAAAGATGGTGGGAAAGGGTCGAAAGCACTCCGCGGCTCCTTCTTCATCGGTGGGTGGTGGGATGGGTACTTCCATTCCTGCCTCGTCTCTTCGGAGAGCGTTGCTCTCTACTCTGCATGGAGCGCCCCCCGTGAGAGGAGGTCGACCCCCCGCGAAGTCGAGAGGTACTAAAGGTACATGTTGTATTCATATTGGTATTTATGTTGTACTCATGTTGTCTGCATGTTGGTATTTATATATTTTTTATTACTCATCTTGGTATTTATGTTGTACTAAAGGTACTCGTGGCCGCGGGAGAGGTAGGGCGGTGGCTGCCACGCCTTCTCAGGTGGAGGTTACACGGTCTCCGCCACCACCCCAAGATGATTCACCTGAGCACAGGATTTCTAGGGTGGATTCGTCTGAGGTGGAGGCTACATGGTCTCCGGTTCACGAGCCTCGGGTCGACGAGCCTTCGACCGACGAGACTCGTGTCCCGGAGGCTTCGTTCCAGGCGACTCCGGAGCAAAGCAGGGATGAGGGTACGTCCATAGAGACCCAGTGGGATACCTGGGCTGAGCCAAGTGGCCATGCTGATAGCGACGAGGAGCTGGGTGAGGGGGCTACCATCTACCAGCGTGGTAGTTCGGGGCTCCCCCTCGTGCCGGCGACACGCGAGCAGAGGTGGTCGATTAAGCCAAATGAGGAAAAGTAAGTTAATTTACTCTTATTTAACCTTTTTCCTTCACGTTTTCTCAAATATCTAATGTTTTGGCTTTAATTTGTCATACTGCAGGGGTTGGATTGTTGCCAAGGGTGTCCGCAAGCCCAACAGAGTCCATGGTGTGCTTTGCCGTCAAAACTTCCCAGGGTTTGTTACGTTTCCCGGTCGGGAGCGACAGGTAGGAATGACCTGGGAGCACTAGTTGTTTGCCCTGGCCCCTCCGTAGGTGGAGATCGACGGTGTGTTGTGCCACACGAGCGCCGACATGGTGATCCGACAGTTCTGGGTAATTTCTCCTTCACACAATTATAAACCAATCATATATAGTTATTGTACTAATAGGTGTTGTCTCATTTGCATCCCTACTACAACTGTGAAGAGGGATACCAGGAGGACGCGGCAATGGTTATCGAAACCGAATGTCGCCGCCTACTTCAAAACTTTCGGCATGAGGCTCGGGTGCAGGCTGTTCGAGACTACTATGCCTCGCGGCGTATTAGGAAGGACAAGGCAAAGTGTCATGATTCTAAGATGGAGAAGGAGCATTAGATGAAGGTAATTACATATTATTAAGGCTTTGTAGTTAGTTTCCTTGATTTGGTTCTTACACGTTCAAATTTCTCTTTATAAACTTAGGTGCCCCCGAGATGGTTTGCGGATAAGATGGATTGTTGGGAGGCCTTGGTGGATCAGTGGTGCTCCGAAACGTGGGAGGCTAGCCACAACAACGACAAGAAGAGGCGTGGCAAAATGGTTGGTGTGCCACACCATCAAGGGAGCGTCAACTTAATCCAATTTGGTGAGAACTGGGTATGTGGTTTGCTTCATGCCTCATGTAATTCATTCTTAATGCTATCTTGAGCCCTTTACTAATAAAATTTTCCTCTCTCTCTCTTTTAGGCGCGTCACAATAAAACGGAGGTGCCACAGATGTACGACATGTATGCGATGGCCCATACTGCCTCGTACAAGAAGGTCAAGGCATTCTCTGAGTCTGACCTCAAGCATCCAGAAAACTTCACAAACATCTCCTCCCACCACAAGCTCGTGAAGTGCAGAGATCACGGGAAGGCAAGGAAAGGGGAGGACTTTAACCCGAGCGAGGGGCCTACTGATCTAGAGCTGGTGATGATAGTTGGCAACAGGAGGCCCCATGCCTCGATCCCCATCGGAGACGACCTTATACGTTGTCCTAGCACTCTCCGGCAGATAAAGGCACGCCAAACGAGCTCCTGCCCTGAGATAACACCTCGTCCACGGCCAGTCGAGCTCGCCATCGAGGTTAGTTTAATGGACTCAACTATCTTTCTCCATTATGTTGTGCGTTGGAACCAATATGATTACAATGCTAACAATGAGTTGTGTTGCAGGCTGCTATTCTGAAAGAGAGAGAGGCAATGCAGGCGGTTTTGGAGGAGAAGGATAAGGAGATGAGGGAGCTGGAGGAGAGGACGACTGCATTGGTGGAGGCGGAGAGGGCACGGAATGATGCGTCTAACAGGGCCATATACGAGCTCTTCGTGGTAAGTTTCTTCTTCATATTATTTCAAATCTTGCATTTTAATGTCCGTTTCATTAATAACTAAAAAGTTTGAATTATCGAAACCAAATGAACAGTCTATGTGCTAGAAGACCGGCCAAGTCCCTCCGGCGATGCGAGTCATTAGTATGGCGGGGACGGTGAGTTTCATTTCAGTGCAGTGAACTTAAGAGTATCCTCATGCTAATGACACATTGCAAACAATGTTTGTTGCAGAATATCTCCCGAAATGCATCGTATGACCCTTTTATAGTGGAGCCTTCTCTAGGGCAACCTTCTCCAGGTGAAACAAGCCAGAGCCACCGTGCTTCACCGCCGTGATGACGATAATGGTATGTTATTTCTAGTGTTTTGCTGAACAACCGCATAATGGTCCAATATGGCTTAATAATCATAGTTAGCTCCAAAATGACATATTTAACCCAAGTTAGCTCCAAAACGACATATAGTTAGCTTGGCTTCCACCTAAATGACATAATTAGCTTAATTAGCTACAAAATGACCTATTTACTAAAAAATGACCTATAGTTAGCTAAGTTCTCTCCTAAATGACATAATAAGGCTTACGTAGCTCCAAGATGACCCATTCCCCTTAACTAAGGTATTAAATAGCCTGTAATTAGCTTAGCTAGATCCAAAATGGCTTAATAAGCATACTTTGCTCCGGAATGACCTATTTTACCCAAGTTAGCTCCGGAATGACCTATAGTTAGCTAGGCTTCCACCTAAATGACATAATTAGCTAAGTTAGCTCCAAAATGGTCTATTTAATAAAAATGACATAATTAGCTCCAAAAAGGCATAATTAGCTAATTTAACCCGAAGAAGGGGACAAGAGGAGAAGAAAGAGCTAAAATGAAAAGAAGGAAGAAGAAGAAGTAGAGAAGGAGAAGAGAAGAAGAAGGAGAAGGAGACGGAGGAAGAAGAAGGAGAAGGAGGAGAGAAGCTCCTTCTCCTTCTTGTCGTTCTTGTTGTCCTTCTTCTTTTCTTCTTCTTCTCCTCTTCCTTCTCCTTCTCCTCCTCCTTATCCTCCTCCTCCTCCTCCGTCTTTTACTTCTCCTTCTTCTTCTCTTCTTGCTTCTTCTATTTCTCTTCTTCTATGTAGCTTAGACTCATCCAACAAAGACTAAATTGGCTAATTATCCTATAAAATGACATAATTAGCTTAGTTAGGTGAAAACATCATAAGAACCTTGGTTAGCTCATTAACATGACCAATTTAGCTCAAAAATGAAATAATAAGCTCAAAATGGCATAAGAACCTTGGTTAGCTCATGAATAATATATACTAGGTTGGCTTCCACCTGAATGATATAATTAGCCAATTTAGCTCCAATATGGCTTAATAAGCATTGTTAGCTCCAAAATGACATATTTAACCCAAGTTAGCTCCAAAACAACATATAGTTAGCTTGGCTTCCACCTAAATGACATAATTAGCTTAGTTAGCTCCAAAATGACCTATTTAATAAAAAATGACCTATACTTAGCTAAGTTCTCTCCTAAATGACATAATATGGCTAACTTAGCTCCAAGATGACCTATTCCCCTAACTTAGGTATTAAATGGCCTATAATTAGCTTAGCTGGATCCAAAATTTCTTAATAAACATAGTTTGCTCCGGAATGACCTAATTTACCCAAGTTAGCTCTGAAATGACCTATAATTAGCCAGGCTTCCACCTAAATGACATAATTAGCTTAGTTAGGTCCAAAATGGTCTATTTAATAGAACATGACCTATACATAGCTAATTATCTTCAAAATGACATAATTAGCTCCAAAAAGGCATATTTAGCTAATTTAGCCCGAAGAAGGGGACAAGAGGAGAAGAAAGTGGAAAATTGAAAAGAAGGAAGAAGAAGAAGAAGAAGAAGAGAAGGAGAAGAGAAGAAGAAGGACAAGGAGAAGGAGGAAGAAGATGGAGGCGGAGGAGAGAAGCTCCTTCCCCTTCTCCTCCTCCTTCTTGTCCTACTTCTTGTCCTTCTTCTTTTCTTCTTCTTCTCTTCTTCCTTCTCCTTCTCCTCCTCCTTCTCTTCCTCCTCCTCCTTCTTCTTTTACTTCTCTTTCTTCTTCTCTTTTTGCTTCTTCTCTTTCTCTTCTTCTACGTAGCTTAGACTCATCCAACAAAGACTAAATTGGCTAATTATCCTACAAAATGACATAATTTACTTAGCTAGGTGAAAACATCATAAGAACCTTGATTAGCTCATTAAAATGACCAATTTAGCTCAAAATGAAATAATAAGCTCAAAATGGCATAAGAACCTTGGTTAGCTCATGAATATTATATACTTAGCTTGGCTTCCACCTAAATGATATAATTAGCCAATTTAGCTCCAATATGGCTTAATAAGCATAGTTAGCTCCAAAATGACATATTTAACCAAGTTAGCTCCAAAATGACATATAGTTAACTTGGCTTCCACCTAAATGACATAATTAGCTTAGTTAGCTCCAAAATGACCTATTTAATAAAAAATGACCTATACATAGCTAAGTTCTCTCCTAAATGACATAATAAGGCTAACTTATCTCCAAGATGACATATTCCCCCTAACTTAGGTATTAAATGGCCTATAATTAGCTTAGCTAGATCCAAAATGGCTTAATAAGCATAGTTTGCTCCGGAATGGCATATTTTACTAAAGTTAGCTCCGAAATGAGCTATAGTTAGCTAGGCTTCCACCTAAATGACATAATTAGCTTAGTTAGGTCCAAAATGGTCTATTTAATAAAACATGACCTATACTTAGCTAATTATCCTCAAAATGACATAATTAGCTCCAAAAAGGCATAATTAGCGAATTTAGGCCGAAGAAGGGGACAAGAGAAGAAGAATGAGGAAAATTGAAAAGAAGGAAGAAGAATAAGAAGAAAAGGAGAAGAGAAGAAGAAGGAGAAGGAGAAGGAGGAAGAAGAAAGAGAAGAAGGAGAAGAAGGAGAAGGAGGAGAGAAGCTCCTTATCCTTCTTCTCCTCCTTCTTGTCCTTCTTCTTTTCTTCTTCTTATCCTCTTCCTTCTCCTTCTCCTCCTCCTTCTCCTCCTCCTCCTTCTTCTTTTACTTCTCCTTCTACTTCTCCTTCTACTTCTCTTCTTTCTTCTTCTCTTTCTCTTCTTCTACGTAGCTTAGACTCATCCAACAAAGACTAAATTGGCTAATTTTCATACAAAATGAATTAATAATCATAGTTGGCTACAAAATGACATATTTTATCCAAGTTAGTTCTATAATGACCTATACTAAGCTAAGTTCTCTCCTAAATGACAATATTAAGGCTATGTAGCTCCAAGATGACCTAGTCCACCTAACTTAGCTATTAAATGGCCTATACTTAGCTAAGTTCTCTCCGAAATAACCTATATATACTTCTTCATCTAGTGTTCTTCTTCTAACTTTCTTATTTGTCATTTTACAGATTACATTCACTTCACGAGAAGCTTGGATTATATTGATGGAATGCTTGAACATGATCTCTTGTACCATGGCTTCACAGAAGCTTGTACTGAAACTATTGTAGTATATGGATATATATGAAACTTTGTATGCATGGATGAAACTGGTGTAATATATGGTTTGGTATGGATGCAACTTGCATAATATGTATGTACTATGGATGAAAGTTATTTTAATATGGTTATGAATACAGAAACAAATTTATTTTTGTCAAATATATATATATATATATATATATCCTGATTATTGTGAAAATTGTTGGTTATAATAGGAAATAAAATAAAAAGGGGTTGTTTTCAGCCGTTGCCGTCTGCCCCCTCATGGCAAAGGGGTGAGGGCAGACGACAAAGAGGGGAGAGAGAGGGCTGGGTCCCCCCTTTGCCGTCAGCCCCTCTTGGCAAAGGGGTGAGGGCAAACGACAAAGAGGGGAGAGAGAGGGGCTGGTTTCCCCCTTTGCCGTCAGTCCCCTCATGGCAAAGGGGTGGGGGCCAGACGACAAAGAGGGGAGAGAGAGAGAGTGGCTGGGTCCCCCCTTTGCCATCAACCCCCTCATGGCAAAGGGGGGGTAGACGGCAAAGAGGGGAGAGAGAGAGGGGTTGGGTCCCGCCTTTGCTGTCAGCTCCCTCATGGCAAAGGGGGGCAGACGGCAAAGACGGGAGGCCTGCCGTTAACACTTAACGGGACCATCTGTGGATCTGCCGTCCCATTTAGTTTGCCGTCTGCCCCCTCGTGGCAAAGATTCTTTACCTTCCACCTTACAAAAGCAGACGGCAAAGACCCTCTTCACCGGATATTTTTTTGCCGTTTATTTTGCCGTCTGCTGACGGACGCCAAAGCCTTTGCCGTCCGTGGTTCCCCCCTTTGCCGTCAGCCATGGCAGACGGCAAATTCTCAGATTCCTGTAGTGTTGGTTCGATAAACCTTGGTTTCATAACTGAGGGAAAAACATACCCACTTTGTGTTGCGATAACCCGTTCCTCTTCACGGAAAACCCAATGCAAATCACGAGTATGAGTAAGGATTTATGGCGCCGTTGCCCGGGAATATCATCACCAACTATCAAGTAACTCCACACAAAATTTCAATCACTTCTTCCTCTTTTTATTTGTTTCTATCTTGTCTCCTATAAAAAATAAAAATACAAAAATGTTTATCTTGGCTTGCTTAGCTTGTCACTACATTGCATCTTCGCTCTCTAGTTTGCTTGCTATACTTGTTTATTTGCTCACGTAGTCACCATGTCTCAAGATACTACTAAGTTTTGTGACTTCTAAAATACTAATAATAATGATTTTATTAGGGCTCCTATACCACCCTCCAATAGTGTAGATATTTTTGATATAAATGCTACATTGCTAAAACTTGTCATGAAATATCAACTATTTGGAAGTCTTAATGAGGATCCCGCTTCACATCTGAACACTTATGTGGAACTTTGTGATATGCAAAATAAAAAAGGACCTAGACAATGATATTGTCAAACTAAAATTATTTCCTTCTTAAATTAGATATAAAGCAAAAGCTTGGTTTTCATCCTTGCCACGTAATAGTATTGGAACATGGGATGAGTGTAAAGATGCTTTCATTGCCAATTATTTTCCTCAAGATCATCTCCCTAAGAAATCAAATAATAAATTTTAAACAACAAGGACATGGACATGTTTCTCAAGCTTTGAATAGAATGAAGTTGATGATAAGAAATTGTCCAACTCATGGTTTAAACTTATGAATAATTATTCAAAATTTCTATGCGGGACTAAACTTTTCATCCAGAAATCTTCTAGATTCTGCCGCACGTGGTACCTTCAGGAAGGTGACCCTAGGAGAGTGCACTAAACTTCTGGAAAACATCATGGTCAACTATTCTCAATGGCATACCAAACGAGCTCCAATGAGTAAGTAGGTAAATTCTATTGAAGAAATCACTACTTTGAGTAAAAAAGTGGATGATGTTATGAACTAGGGGTCCAATAAAAATACTCATGTTGGTCCCAGTGATATGCCTTTGTCTACCATTAGTGGAAATAATAATGTAGCTATTGATGTTAACTTTGTCTCTGAAAATAATTTTAACAACAATGCTTATAGAGGTAATTTCAATACTAGGTCGTATCCCAGTAATTCTGCCAACAACCATGGAAATTCTTATGGCAATTCCTATGGAAATTCTTCTACAGATTCTAATAGGATACCATGTGATCCTTAGAACACAAATAAGTAATTCATTAATTCTGAAAAGGTTTTCAATACAATGGTAGAGGAAAAATTGCATATTGTCGATACTTTGGCGAAGAATGTGGATAGAATTGCTATTGATGTAGAAACTCTTAAAAATAAAACTTTACCTCCTAAGCATGATTTTAATGAGACCATTAAATCTATCCAAGTTTCAATCAATGAGAGTAAGGAGAGGACTGCTAATTTGACAGCCAACCGAGAATTCCTACAAAATGCTCTTCCACCCGGTTTTTACCATAATCATGATGAAGACCTTAAAATGATTGGTACTTATCCTCTTGAATATTTGTTTAATTCTTTGAATAATAATGATAAACGGGCTGGATATGAGTCAACTTTAGTTAAGGAGCGTCTCGTTTGCTTGGAGGGCGACGATCCTAACGATAAAATTAAAAAAACTAGGTTTGGAGAGGTCAAAACTTTAACTAGTGATCTGCCCACTATCTTGGATTACAAGGAATTTAATTATGATAATTTCTCTTTAGTATAATGTATTTCATTGCTCCAATCCATTATTGATCCCACCTAATGCTTATGAACAAAATAAAGCTTTTACTCAAAATGTAGTAGAAGCCATGGTAAAAGCTTATGATGAGAACCTTGAGCTTGAAATTTCTATTCCTAGAAATTTGCATGATGAATGGGAACCTACTATCAAAATAAAGATAAATAAATATGAATAAAATGCTTTCTGTGACCTTCGTGCTAGTGTTTCAACTATACCTAAAGCTTTGTGTGATGTGCTTGGTGTCACCAATATTGAAGAATGTTCCCTTAACTTGCATATTGCGGATCCTACCATTAAGAAACCCTTAGGGTGATATTGATTGCAATCCTACTTGTCCTATTATACTTGGAAGACCTTTCCTATGAACTATAGGTGCAATCATTGATATGAACGAGGGAAACATAAGGTTACAATTAGTATTAAATAAAGGGATGGAACACTTCCATATAAAGAGAATGAAACCACCTTATGAATCTATCACGAGGGTCACATAGGGATTAAATGTTAGGGATAACAACACTTGAAACTATGCAATATGCCTAGCTGGGGGCGTAAAACGATAGCGTTTGTTGGGCGGCAACCCAATAGTTATATTTATTTTTTCTTTCTACTTTCTGTTAGTGTGTGTTAACATCATTATTGCCACTGTAATAATTTTGTCTTTATGTTTTAATTAGTGTTTGTGCCAAGAAAAGCATTTTGGATAATTTGCATGATGAGTACAATTGATACGATGTAAAAACAGAAACTTTGACTCCGAGTGCAGAATTTCTCTGATTTTACTAGAGTGGATTTTGAAGTAGAATGTTTTACACCATACTTATATATAAATTCCTCAGGTTATCTTAAATTTTCATAATATTTGGAGTTATAGACATATGGGAATTAAATATATTACTACAGACTATTCTGTTTTAAACAGATTTTGTTTTTGCATGCATAGTTTGCTTGTCTTGATTATGCTAGTGGGTATAAGCCATGGAGAAGTTAGAATTCAGTACCTTATGATAAAATAAAAGAAGAATCAACTTATAATAGTATTTAAAAGTGTGTATTATGTTGCCTATACTAACGGTTCTCATGACGTTCTGTTGTGTTTTGTGTGATTCAACTTTTCAAGTTTTGGGTATTATCTCAATGGACAAAGGAATGATAAGCGGGAAGTTCCTAAGCTTGGGGATGCCCAAGGAACAAGTTAATATTCTAGGAAGTCTATAGTGGCTAAGATTTGGGATACCCCAGGAAGGCATCCCCTCCTTCGTCTCAATCCATCGGTAGGTTACTTGGAGATATATTTTTATTTGTCACATGATATGAGTTTTTCTTGGAGCGTTGTTTGCTTTTATTTACGTTTAGTTCCAGTCTGCCACTTTTATTGCTTTCGAGAGACTCCTATTTGATAGAGGGACACCATCATCATGATTCTTTAGAATACTCTATGTGCTTCACTTATATCTTTTGAGCTTAGAAGTTGCTCTAGTACTTTAATTATATCTTTTTGAGCATGGTGGCATGTAGATTTTATAGACATAATATGACCTCGTTCCTCACATATATTTGTTGGAGTGTTAGTAAATAGTGCCGGTAATTTGCATGGTTCATAAGACTAGATCAAAAATAATGATTGTTCAATAAGTGATAATTGAAACCATCATGTAGCACATACAAAGAAAGTGTGGTTAATGATATTACTGTGGTGATATGAAAAGATGTCTGTGCATAATCGTTAACTCAGAGAGGTGTTGATATTAAGAGATGTTAAAACTTCTAGAACATCCAAAAAATTAAAAGGGCGTGGTGATCATGTGTCAGCATTTCTATTCCTCGTTGAAAACATAGTGTTGTTTCGAGTCGGAGTCACGCTATGGTTAATTCCTACCAACCCTCTCCCTCGGGGCATGCGAGTAGTACTTTGATTTGTGATAAGATTAATAAAACTTTGCAATAAGTATATGAGTTCTTTATGACTAATGCGACACCATCGACGTACGCAATCTCACTTCCTCATATTTGCTAGCCTCTCCAGCACATCGCAGAGCCCATTCTCACCTCGAGGATTGGTGCAACTTTCGTGTGTGCATCCAAACCCCAAGACATGATACGCACGTTTTCACATAAGCCTTATTATATAATCCTCAAAACAGCCACCATGCGTACCTATTATGGCATTTCCATAGCCATTCCAAGATATATTGCCATGCAAATTACATCATCACTTCACATGACTAGTTCATTCATCATCATATTGTTTTGCATGTCATATAGAGTTGACATAGTATTTGTGGAAAACCACTGTTCATAATTGGATTGTGTCAAAGCCACCAAATATCATATGCTGAATACATGTCATTCTAGATCATTGCACATCCTAGTACACTATGGGAGGCATTCATATTGGAGTCGTGTTTCTTAATTCGTCATAGAGAGTTATCCATGAGTTTTAAGTAAATAAAAGTGTGATGATTATCATTATTAGAGCATTATCCCGGTGAGTAAACAAAAATGGGGAGGCCGAATGAGTCCACAATATAAAAAATAAAAAATGAATGCGAGAAAAACAGAGAAGGGACTTTGCTACTATCATTTACCACACTTGTGCCTCAAACTGGCACCATGTTCATCATCCAGTGAGTCTAATGTTATATCATTCATACTCTAGTGGGAATCAAAAACATTATAAACTTGGTTTGTATATTCCGATAACGAGCTTCCTCAAATGCCAAGGTCTTCATGAGCAAGAAAGTTGGATGCACATGACACGTAGCTTGAGTAGTGCTTTCATACACTTATAGCTCTAGTGCATCATTTGCATGGCAATCCCTACTCCTTGTGTCAATCTATATCTATGGGAATCTCCATAGCACATTGATACACGGAGTTGATACGAGACTATCTTCTCCACTTTCCAACCCCTTTGAAACCTACCACCTTACTCTATTCCACCGATATGCTATGTCCAATGGTTCACGCTCATGTATTGTGTGAAGAATAAAAAGTTGATGCATATTGAAAAGGTACGATCCAATTGCCTGAATTGGTTACCGTGGTGCTTGACATTTGAAGTTATGTGGTGAAGATGGAGCCATGGCTTTTTTATATAATAACAATGGATAGAGTTGAAACAATCCTTGAAGATCGTGCACTTTGAAAAAAAGATTCTTTTGCTGCTTATACTTATAAATATTGTTGTGTTAATATTGGTTATTTCATTGTTTCTCAATGAGCATACATGCATAAGAATACATCATGGATAGAATGTCACATCAAAAATGTTGTTTTTATCATTTACCTACTCGAGGACGAGTAGGAATTAAGCTTGGGGATGCTTGATAGATGTCCAATGTATCTATAATTTCTGATTGTTGCATACTATTATGTTATCATTTTAGAACACTTTTTATGAACTTATCTACCAATTTATATTATTTTGAGCACTAACCATTAACCTAGTTCCCAATTTGAAAGTTGTTGTTTTCTCCATGTTTTTCCACTTTTCAGGTTCTAGTACCAAACGGAGCCCAATTGACCTGAAACTCTTTGTGAATTTTTTCAGGACTAAAAAAGACTGTGGAGCATCTGAAGAAGGTCGAAGGGCGGACGAGGCGCCCACAAGCCAACTGGGCACGACCTGGGGACGCCTTGATGCCTTGTGGCCCCCGTATGGCTCTCCCAACTCCGTTCTCTGGCCTATAAATTCTTATTTACCCTAAAACCTTCAAGGGAGGTCCCGAAACACTTTTATGCCACCGCAAGTCTTGTGTTCCGACAAGAGGCTATCTAGAGCTCCCTTCCGGCACTCTACCAGAGGGGGGATCGATCACGGAGGGCTTCTTCATCAACCTTGCTGCCCTCATGATGATGCGTGAGTAGTTCACCACAGACCTACGTGTCCATGCACTACACGAATCACCTTGTTTGACGTCTTCCATAGCACACGACAAAGGACCAGGTCACGAACTGCAAATTCCTTTGGCATCTGCTGGCAAAGGGCCCCACTTTTGGCACTGAAAGTCACGTTAATGACATTCTTTGCTGTCTGCAAGGGTGCAGCGAACGACAAAGATCTTTGTCGTCGGTCTTCCTAGACAAGTACATGGCAAAGGGGCTAGACATCAAAGCATAGTTGTCAACCTTGTTCGGTGGCTAACGGCGGCCTTTGCCATGAGCTAGCACGTGTCTACCTTTGTCGTCTGCCAGCCCTAACTGTTGTCGTCTGCCAGCCTTGACCTTTGCCATCTGCGAGCGGGCCGTGTGCCAGCCCTAACCTTTGTCGTCTGCGTCGACGATGAAATGACCAAATGGGTCACACCTGGTGCTCCCAGGTTGCACAGGTTGTTGCCATGTTTGACCTTTTCCATCAGGTGGCAGACGACAAAGGCCTTTACCGTCGGCTGTCAGACGGCAAAGTGCCTATATTACCCTTATTTTATTTGTTTTCTGTTATTTACCTGCAATTCACATCACATATATAATACATAGAGCTTGCAACACATATATGATATATAGTGATCTAGGCCAGATCAAAAGAACCAATACATATTAAAAGAACCAATACATCCAAACTTTAATATTGTTTGATCCATATATACATACATATAGTTCCACATTGTTCATCAATCCAAATCAAAAAAACTAAAGCACCCCATCAGTGCGAGCTTCCATGCAGTGAATCCAATCTACAAAATGGGAGTAAGAAAGTTAGAAGAAGAAGAAGAATAAAACTAGAAGAAGAAGAAGAAGAAGAAGAAGATTAGAAGATGAAGAAGAAGAAGATGAAGACGATGATGATGAAGAAGAACATGAAGTAGTAGTAGTAGTAGAAGAAGAAGAAGAGAAGAAGGAGAAGAAAAAGAAGAAAAAGAAGAACACTAGAATAATAAGAAGAAGAAGACTAGAAGAAGAAGAAGAAGAAGAAAAAAGAGAAGGAAAATTATAAGAAGAAAGAAAGAACAAGCTCATCCTTCTTCTTTTATTCTTTCTTTTTCTTCTCTTTCCTCTTCTATTCTTTCTTTTTATTTTTATGCCATTTTCAGCTTATTATGCCATTTTGGAGGGAAATAAGCTAAGTATATGACATTTATGAGTTAACCATGGTTATTATGTCATTTTTTCCTAACTAAATTAATTATGTCATTTTAAAGGAAAACAAGCTAAGTATATCACATTTATGAGCTAACCATGGTTATTATGTCATTTCTAACCTAACTAAGCTAATTATGTCATAAATGAACTAAATAAGAAAATATGTTGTTTTGGTGGATAATTAACTAAGTATGTCTTTCTTGGGAAAAATAAGCTAAGCATGTGGCATAATAGGGCTAACTAGCATGTACGAAGCTAAGTATGCATTTGTTAAGCAGAACACTAGAGGAAACTTACCGTCGTTGTCATCACGTATATGAACCACCCGGGTTGCTCGGGTTGGTTTTACCTGGTGAAGGGGTGTGCGATGCGGCTCGGGAGTTATTTTGCACCAAAGATCATTTGCAATGTCTCGTTAGCATGATTACACTCAAATGCTAAGACTAGTAACTGATGACCATTCAAATGAAACTCACTATTCCCGCCACAGTAATGACTGCCATCGACGAAGGGGTCTGACCAGTCTTCTCGCACACAGACTACACATTTGGTTTTGACAAGTCAGTCATATTATTTAGTAATGAAATGAACATTACATGCATGATTTGTCTAATATGATGATTAAATTACTACAAGGAGCTCGTACATTGCCCTGTGAGCTGCCTCATTCCATGCCCTCTCTTCCTCCAAGAATCGAGCTATCTTCTCCTCTCCTGCCCGTTCCTTCTGTACCACCACCTGGTCCCTCTCCTGCAGAAGCGCCTGGGTTGTCGCTCTCTCTCTCTCTCCCGAAAGATCAGCTCGCAACACCACTCCTTGTTAGCATTGTAACCATTGATGGCCACACAGACAATGCAATGGAGGACAATTATCTGAGTTTATATAACTAACCTCAATGGCGAGATCGATTAGCCATGCACGAGTCCTTTTCTCAAGATAGGATCTTGTTTGGCATGCCTTGATATCCAAGAGAGAGAGAGGGCAACGTATCAACCCATCTCCAATGTCTGTCGAGCCATGGGGCCTCCCGCCTCCAGATATCAGCACGAGATCTCCATCCAAAGGTTGTTGGCTCGAGTTAATTTCCTCCCCTTTCCTCGTCTTCCCCTGCTTGTTGTACCTCACGACCTTGTGGTGGCAGGAGATGTTGGTGAACTTCTCTAGATGATTGAGGTTAGATTCAGAGAATGCCTTGGCCTTCTTGTACGAGGCAGTATGGGCCATGGCATAGAGGTCGTAAACCTTTGGCACCTCTATGTTATTGTGATGCTCCTAAAAGAGAGGAACAAAGTATTAGTAAAGGACTCAAGCTAGCATGAAGAATGAATTGCATGAATAATGAAGGAGATCGCATACCCAGTTCCGCCCGAACTGAAATAAGTTGTCGCTGCCTTGATGGTGTGGCACACAAACCATTTTGGCACACTGGTCCATCGCATTGTCATGGACGTCTCGCCATTGGCATGTGCACCACTGCCTCCCAACGCATTAGATATTTGAAGAAACGTGAAGGAAAAAGGTACAAAAAGAGTAAATGCACTTACTTATCCCCATTAGGCCTAGTCACTGGCCTCTATTCGCGGGTCACCTGCACGGGCGGGAGCCCTGTACCACCATGCTGATACACAAGGATCCCCTCCGCCACCCTGCCCTCACTATCAGTAGAGTCGTCCCCACCACCATCAGAATGAAAACCTGGTACCTCAGATTAATCCGGCAAAGTACCCCATCCATACGTCTCCTGAGACATAGCCCCTAGATACAGAGTCTCATGGGTTGAAGTCTCTGGGACCAAAATCTCCTAGGATGTAGCCCGTGGAACCAGAGTCTGATGGTCCGAAGCCTCTTGGACCGGAGTCTCATGGGCCGAAGGCCCATCGACTCGAGACTCATGGTCCAGAATCCCCATAGCCTCCGCCTCAAACAGGTCCACCCTAGCAGTCATATGATCGGGTGAATGAGCTGGGGTGGCGGCGAGGAAGGCGTAGCAGTCCGCCTAGCTCTCCCGTGGACATGTCATGTACCTCTCTGCTTCTTTCCTCCCCAACCTCCTCTCCCGATGGGAACGATGCCGATGAAGAACCACCCACGGGTGTCCCCATACGGTCTATCAATGCTCTTCGGAGAGATAGGGTGGAATGTAAGTACGTCTCCCACGGGCCGCCAACGAAGAAATACCAGTGGAGCACTCTCGACCTGCACCCATCATCTTTCAACACCTGCCATGAAAAATATTAAAATAAATTAGTACAACATAAAAAATTTGAATACGTGACATGAATAATAATATGTACATAATTTAAGTTGGGATGCATACAAACTAATAATAGTCTCGATCGTCTATATATGCCCCGAGATCAACAAATGCATCATCATCATCACTATCACGCGTGTGATCATGAATGACGTGCTCATCGGGTTCAGAAGCATCAACATGTAAAAGGCCTTTCCGTAATTGTTCTACCATTAACAAGTCATCCACAACAGTAAGCTCTTCTAGTTTCGGCTCAGGGGTGAAGTCGGATTCACTACCACTGTCTAACTCCATGTTCTCGGGTGCAGTAGAGCGGTTCTGGAAACGTTTCTTTGAAACATGTGTTTGTTGGAAGAATTCTCCTTCATATGTGTGTGGGTTAATGTGAGGTTTGTAATCCCGTTCAATGAGGGGGGGGGAGGTGGTCTAGGACGTTTTGAAGACTCCAACATTTCATAGAAGGCCTTTGTAGATTCCTCCATCTCATCTTCCAAATCCCGAGAATTATCAAAGTCTTGCACGATGTCTTTGATCCCGGTACCATGCTCGTTAGTGCAACGACGAACCACCTCAGCTCTGGTACGTTGTGCAGACTCACCATGAAATCTCACATTGTATAATCAGATGTAAAGCCCCCTTCTGCAGGTGTTTACCCATTTCATCCTCTGTCATTTGTTCAAAGTTGTTGCACTATCACACCTTGTGCTTGTACCACTTTGCCACTTCTTGTTTTCAAAATTTGGAACCAATTATAACTTTTTGAGTGATTGAGATGATTGAATTGGTTGCAACTTGCTTCTGTGCTTAATAGTGTTTTATCTAACCAAAACAACTTTGTGTCAAAAGATTCTACCTTTGAGCCCACGCCTTTTCCCAATGATCATTCCATGCGTATAGGACCAGAAACTATTTTTATAAAATAATATTTTAAGAAAAAGCCTTCCATTTGTTTTAAAGCTTCAATACCCCTGAATTGGGATTTGCACTACAAGTTCCTAATTTAGGAGAGATGTTTTGCCCCAAAGATTTTCTTTTGATTATATTATTAAAATAACTTTCTAAAACCACACAAAAATTATTTTAAAATTTATTTTCCTATTTTAATTAAATGCCCTTTTCGGAAGCCAGAAATGGTATTTCATCAGGAAAAAATATTTTCCTACCATAGAAATATTTGATAAAATTTAGGGAAACTCAAAGGACATATATTTTCCATATATGTGAGTTTCAACACATGGTCATGTTCATAGTAACAAGCAAAACCCCTCAAAACCCTTTCTTCCTATTTAAAGCTTTTGAAATATTTCCAAAGGTAATATTCTGAATAAATCTCAGGAAAATTCTTGCATGTCCCACATGTTATATGAGAAGACTCTGAAAGGTTTCATCCTCATCCAAGTTGATTTGATCCACCAAATAAACCCAAAACCCTTCGTGTCTAGAACCAAGTTGGAACAACTCTACATTGCCAAGTTTGCCCAATTGATCTCAAACTTTGCAGGAAGGATCCAACCCCCAAATAAGGATGCCACACCAAAATGTGCATTTGTGGGAGCTGGTTTACTCACCATGGTTCACAGAAACCTGATTCTGCACATTTCTAGAGTTTTGCATGTCTACATTGCCAACCATGCTCAAAGGAGCTTAAACTTGGTAAATCCTACTATTTTCATTTTTACCCCTCATTTAATGTTGTTAATTCTCACTATAGTTGGTGGAGTTTAACTTACTCAAAACAGCATCAAACACCTTCTGGTGATTTAGTAAAACAATTACTTTCATCCCTTCCACTCACTTCATTCACTCCAAGCTTTAAACACAAGTCTGTTGGTTAGCCCCACATCTGCTGTCGGAAGCCCCATCTCTAATTCAATGTAGAGAAAGAAAAAATCCCTAATTTCCCTTCTGGTTCATAACTGCGAGAGGCTGCCCCTCACTTTTGCTTTCACCTCCATGCTCCCCTTGGCTCCATAGTATCCCAGGAGGATCTCCAAAGGACCCAGGCACAACTAGTAACGGTGGGGGCGCACCAGAGTGCGCCAGCATGCTGTGGCAAGCCAAAACTGTGCTCTAGATGTGCCAGAGTGCATGCCCGAGACGCAGGAGGCAAACCCCGGCCAGGCCTGGCCCCCAAATGTTGTCTGGCTTTGACATCCGCGGCGACCGGAGCCGAAGCCTTGTCGGCCCCCTCCTCTCTCCCTTTCTGGTGGTCTTAGCGACGCGTGCCGGCGTGCAGCCGAAGTGGTCAGGTGGCGCTTGCCACCGCGACGTGAAATAGAGCTAGCCCTGCTCCTCCTCAAACCTCCATCAGGGCTAACACCTCACCCACGAAGGCCATAGACTCATTCCTGAGCCGTTTCCCCTCCTCTAGGTGTTGCCAAGACCTCGCCAGCGCACCACCCTTCGGTGTACTATGCCCCGCCTATTTAAAGGCCACCCCGATGTCTCTCTCCCCCTCTGGAACCCCTCTCCTGCCTTCAATCGATGACCCCCGAGATCGACTGAGGAGCCGTTGCGTCAGGGCTCCGTCGATCTAGGGACACATGCCCGCTCCGGCCTCCATTCCACCTCCCTCGTGACCGTAGCAAGCTCTAGCTTCACCTCCGCCACTTCCCCACTCATTTCCCATCGCTGAGCATCGGCACCAACCACCTCCTGACACACTCCACCGTGGCCTTCTCGTCACCGGCAACTCTAGCCACTTTAGCCACCCCCCTTAACACTCACCTGAATGGCGAGAGCACAAGGAGTCCATATGTTTGCTCACCTCCCCTCCCATCGATGGAGCTGGCGTCGGTGAATTCCACCTCCTTCTATCTCGAGGTTGAAGATGACCCCGACAGGGTGGCCCCACGTATCGGCGACAGTCTCTTCATCTCTATCCCTCTTGCAGTCACTCGCCACTAGGCCCCGCGCGTCAGGTCTAGACCTATCGACACGCACGTGCCTGGGCAGGCTGGCTGGCTGGGCCGGCCCAGCTGTTGGGAGCATCTCGCCGAGGGTGTTAGGCCCCTTTTCCTTTTTCTATTTCCGTGGCTTTCGCGAAAATTCCATAGGAAGAAATATTTCCCCAAACCTAATTATTTTTCCACCATAAATCTTGTAAAAATATGTAGAATTTAATAAAAGTATTTGTGTATTTTTTAGAAAAACTTTTATACACAGTTTTATTTTAAAACCTAGTTTTTAGTATATTCAGCCTATGTTAAAATCGATTTAAAACCTTTTTCACACCAAAACGAGGAACTAATACTTTTAGATGTAAAGTTAGTAATTTATAGAGTAGGTTAACATTTTAGGAGTGAGTTTTGTGCTCTGTTTTTGTTATGGTTCTTATTATTGCGATTACTATCGCGAGATAGATCACGTGGTTGACGAAGGAGTTGGACCCGAAGACTTTGTTGACCAAGGGAAGCAACCCTTGACCATGCCTATAATTTTTTTACTTCCATGCCATATGATTCCTTACTTATGCATATATTCCTGTTGGATCGGACACCCTCCTTTTGTTGGGACACCCCCCTTTTACTACAAGGAATATGCTAATACACGACGCTATTTTTTCGTCGCTACATCGTCACGGTTTTTAATTTACGATGATCTCACGATGAAAAACCAAGCGTCGAAAACAGAGCATCACAAATGAACAACAGCGACGTTTTGGTCAAAATCGTCGTAACTATTATGACAATTCCTGGATTGTCATAACCTTTACGACGATCCTAAATCGTCGTTGTCAATCAAACCTAGTCCTGCGTGACAGTCCTACGTGGCAAAATTACGATGAAATCAAAACGTCATGGTTGAAATCAGCCCAACCCATTTCAATTGATCACATGGGTTGGTTTTATTTTTTTGGGATTTTTCTTATTGGGCTTCTTTTTGGGCCTTAGCCTCTTTACACCCACTTTAGTATTTTTTTTCGAATTTTTTTATCATTATTATTTGGGCCCTCGCCTTTTAATGCCCAAATACATTTGATCCAGTTTCAGTTTTGGCCTTTTTTCATTTTTGAATTCAGCAATTTTTTGTTCCAGAACTTGGTTTCATTTCTACTTGTTGGGCCTTTTCAACCCAATTATTTGTCGAATATTAAATCCAACACTATTTCATTTTCAAATCAAGAAAACTCCAAGTCGAATTAAAATCATCCATCATATAACATCACATAACACATCTCCCAGGTTTTCATAACACAATAACCCATCTCATGGATACATTTCCTTACATAGGAATATAGCAAGAATGGCCAAAATTGTACAATACAACAATGACACATCTCCTAACAACGGAGTTTATTCCACTCTCCTATGATACGTAGGTTCAAATTTTTTTATGTTGTGTTGATTTGAATGTCCCAAGTAGGCATCATCGACATTCTCACCACTTTCTTAGCAACACAAAAAGAGACAAAACAAAAAACATTAGACCATAATATTACACCAGAGCACAGATCAGTAACTTCAAATCACAAAATATATCCATTATACTAGATGTCAGAGTTCTATAAAAGATGCTAGTTATAAAAAACCCATTATATGCATGAGTATGAACTTGAATTTAATTTTACTAGTCATCAACCCGGGCATCCGCACGGCCTAACATTTTGTGTTAGTGGATATAATTACAATGGTGGTATAAAATTGTTAACTCAGATCTTATATCAATATTAGTTCATGCTCATGCTATTTATGCTTATGTTATTTATCTTTAAGGAAAAACATAGTGTAGAATTATGTATCCTTGGAGGTCACATTCAACCTACACTCATTAGGTTGAAGAAGGGAGCAACTGTAGAATAGGCTTATTACAATGCTTAGTGAATGCAAAGTAATATATAATCGGACAAAAAAGTCCCCAAAAAAATCATGGTAGAGTTTTAGAAAAAAAAATAGTTCAACCCATAGTCGATGAGTAGTTCATGCGTGTAGGAATTATATGAAAGCATCAAACCTTACATGAGTTTATGTTGGATATGAAGCCCATGCTTTTATAATATCACGGTTACATTATTGACTGTAGACACAACTGGACATTCGACTGTATAATATAAATACCAAGATTTTATAAACTTTTTTAATGTATATGTACATCTGGACATTTGGCTGTAGATACATATCAGACATGCCGAGAATTTAACATTATAGGATTTTTTTCAGCCATCGACTACGTTTAACATCTACACATCGTCTCTTTTTGGCTAAAGTATACATGTCATCGCCCTATAAATTCGTACTACATATGTACTGAAGAACACGTCAAGGAGTTAAGTACTATTATCATATAGTATAAAACTCCACGGAAATATGGGATAACATGGGAAGTCGGGAGATAAAAAAGAGGTGAAATCGACTTGTGAAAACTTGTTTTCATGAATAATTCTCAGGTTCTGCATGGCACAATTATTACTTACAAATAGTGCTATGTAAGGTAGAAGGATTGGAAAATTGGAAAATAACTGTTGGTTAAGCTTCTACATGATGTGTTAATTTATCACCAGAACAGATCAGTGCATTTGTCAGCTGAACACAAGCCTTTTTAAAGCCTCAAACCACTGTTCTTCATGAGTTCAACCAAGTCCATATTTGTCAGCTGCTTATTGACACCTTCATGAGATTCATTCTCATGAAGGTGGCCTTGGTCTGATGTGGTTAGGAGGAGATATCGAAAAGGAGTAGTGGGAAAGTTCTAAGATTTGCTGACCATAGGCAATTATATGTTACATTCAACAACAAAAGCTATGGAAAAACTGACCTTGTCAAATTCACCCTCTCCTTTACTTGCATGCGACATGCTACAATAGTACATGTGCTAATTAGCTCAAGTGAACATTTGTTTTCCTGGAATCCAGAAAAAGTGTTATAATTTAAGTGCTCCAAATTCAATACAACAACATATGATTTCTTTGATACTTATAGCGACATCATTTTTACAAATTGCAAATAATTGTTACTTTAAGATGGATTTCAAATAATATTAATAAGTAATATAATTAAAACTCTAAAATATTGAAGGACCATCATACTATTATATTTTCAGCATAGGCTTGTCAACATGCATCGCATAGGGACTACCTTGAGATTTCTTTTTGCAAGTGACGTATAGAATTATATTAATTGCTCGATATAAAAAATAGCTACCATGCTGGTATTAAACAAAGCATGAACATGCAGACATGCATGCACTCACACACAAAGTTGCTCAACGGGCGTTCAAGTTAATTGCTACTGTATCATGCATGCAATTTAATAGGCCGACCGTTTATACACTGGATAAAAGCATGCTGAGGCGGTCAATTAGTTTACCGAGCAGATCTTATTAGAAAGACCATGCAAACTTCCTAAAAAAATACCATGCAAAAAAAGGAGATCTCATTAGAGATAAGAGAGCACATTGCTTACCAATCATCAAAGTACCCGCATACTTTTACCCGCATGTCGAGTGTGGATAATAGCAGATGTTTGGTCGCTACTGCCACACAGAGGCATGAGTACAGGATAACAGATCGGATATACTTTTACCCGCATGGACCAGTGAATATAGTCTTTTCGGGATGTGGTGATGGTTGCCGGCTTGCTACATTGAATTGTTGTTAAGGAAGGGAATAGGTAGCTGCTAGTTGAAATCCCATTTAGATGGATGTAGCATAGAAGTTTAGGCGATGTGAAAATAGCAGAGGAGACACGCGAGGAGGAAGATGAGAATCTCTCCCGGACATGTTCGTCAATTGGCGAGGTAGATGTTATTTTCTTGGCAGCCCGTGGAAGAGTTTTTGTTTCTTCCCAATCTTATGTGGGACGAGGCAGTGCATGCAAGAGTTTTTGTTTCTGCACAATCTTATGTGGGACAGGGTAGTGCATGCAAGACTTTTTCTTTTATCAAAGCTTATGTGGGACAGATGGCATGGACTCTTGAGCTATTTTATCCTACGGAGATGCTATCTAGGAACTTATGCGGATAGGGATTAGCACCAGCAGCCTTCAGTGTGTCAAGGGTCTTGAGCCTGTTCTCATAATATTCCTGCACCAAGAAACAAATTGATTAGAACTTCCCTAACAGGGAAAGAACGTAATTCAGCTAATAACAACACATCAGCAAGAACACGGTGGCAATATGACATACAGTAGGATCCATGTCCTCATCATCGGCCGCAGCCACCTGCTAGGGCGCTCCACCGGCGGAAGCCGCGGCAGCCGCCACCTACAACAATTAACAGATACAGGGAGATATTAGTGCTACAGCAACAAGATATAGGGAAGGGAGATCTTTCTCACAGCCTAGCTGCAGAACTGCATCAAAAAAGTGGTACAGCAGAAGAAAGGGTCAGCATCGCACCTTGCTCTTCTTCTCCTCCTCCTTGAGCCGGCGCTGCTCCTCCTGCTTGTTCCTAGAGGCAGGAAGCGGGCGCCCTTACCGCAAACTTTGATGGGGGCCTCGAGCTCGAGGAGGTTGGGCTGGCTGAGTAAGACGTCCTCTAGGGAGGTGCAGAGGCGGATCTCCGTGTCGCAGAGCTGCACGGGACGGATCTCCGCTCGGGGAGTAGGTGTGGCCGTGGGTAGTGTCGACGGCGGACCTGGCGGTGGCGGCCACGTCGGCCCCGAAGGCCTCGCCCTAGCGCGAGAAGTCGGCGGTCCCAGCCTCTGCAGAGGACGTGGTGGAGGCCACCATGGAGGAGATGGAACCGCCGCACTCTGGCTGCTGCGGCAGCGGTGACGAGTCGCCGGCGGGAGCAGGCGGCGCGTCGGTCATGGCGGCGGCGCGGTGGGGTTGCGGCTGAGGCGGCGCGGGGCGGCGTCGGTTGCCCTGATCCAATCTGGATCGGGAGGGAGAGGGGGCAGTGAATCGGGGGTGGGGGAGTGGAGGAGTGGGTAGGGTTTCGGGGCAATGGAGATATACCCGCCTGTGATGGGGTGGGCTGGCCGGTTGGCTGGTTGGGCCGGTTAGCCTATTGGGCCTAGGCCCAGTTGTGCTCGGATTTATTATTTTTCATTTTTAATATTTTTCATTTCAATTTTATTAAAAAGGATATGTTTTAGTTAATTTCAGCACATTTTGTGACTTGTTTCATTAAATAACATGCAATATTATGCATATCCACAAAAAAACTTGGGAATTATTTCAACAAGTTGACAATTTTCACAGAAGAAAATAAAATTTAAGAATTGCTTTTTGGTTGAGGTTTTAAAGGTGGGGTCCACACTAACTAGGGGGTGATGTTGTTATCATTAACAACAAAAGTTTTGGAATTTTTGCCAAGTGTGCAACATTTTTCTCTTGCTGCTTGAGGATTTATTTTATCATATTTATTTCATATCCTTTTTAATGATGGAATTTCAAATTAGATATGATTTCCAAATGTGATCAAACACTGCTTATATGTGACCAAGCTACCAAGAAAAATTATAAACTTGTAATATGGCAATTATTTATAAAAAGTGTCCAAAATAAGAGAAGCGAGTCAAATTTGAACAACAACTGCATTATAGTTTGCTCTTTTTTTCCCAAAAATCATTTCTAGGTACAAAAGTATCTATTTAATCAGAGAAACACCAAAATATTTCCAAGATTCAACCACTAGGCAGGAACGGTCATACCCGTTGTTTTGACCGCATTTTGAAATGGCCATGAAAAGTTCAAAAAAAAATCAAAAAAATGGAAAACCGTCGCATTGTGTCATTATATGTGACAAAGTTACGAGGAAAAATAATAAACTTGTAATAGGACAATTATTTTTAAAAAGTGTTCTTACATATGGGCCATCATGTGTGAAGATTCATGGCTTTCAAGCCAAATGATCAATCTTATGGCCACATTCATCACATAGTTTGTTGAAATGATATAATATTATACACAAGGGTGCATATTGGAATGACAAACAATGTTGATTAAGGAAGTTTTCATTTTCCTTGTATGTAAAAATCATTTTTAATTTTTCAAGTGCCTAAAATTATTATTTTTGTCAAGGACCTACCATATATTTGTTTCAAAATTGGACCAAATCATTTTTCTAAAATGTAGTTGCTTCACAAAATGAAAATGATACGAGAAACAAAGATTGGATGATGAGCTCACATGGATTGTTAGATGGGGCTAAAACTTTGTGGAGAGCTATGTTTTGGGCACATAGAAGATGTGGAAAAAATTCAGCTCATCACGATATTCCTATCTAGTATTTCCTTCACAAAGCTGTTAGTTGAACAAAACCTTTGGAAATTTGCTGAGAAAGATTTACTAGGAAAATCATTACAGAAGTTTTCATGAGGCAATGATTTGGATAGGAAAGAGTGCCCAAAAAAGATGAGGGTAATCAAAGAAATAGAAATAGCACTTCCTTCACAAAGTGCTATTCTGAACAGAATAGGAAAATAAATATTGCTGAATTATTTTTGAACTATGGAAGGAAGGGTTTTCACATATCTGAGGAATATATGATCCAAAGTATTTATGAGATTTTTTTGAGAATTTTTGGAATGACAGAATAGTAGGTTGCTTCACAAACTAGGATGAGGTGGGATAAAATGGACCCACAAGTGACATGTCAACATAGTTAGAACATGTTACGACATTTTTATAGTTGTCGTAAAAGTTATGACGATCTCATCTTATGCGGTTACGATGTTTTTGACTCACATCATCAAAATTTATATCTAGATTTGATCCCCTCAAACGGCTTACGACAATCTCAGATGAAATCGTCATAGATTTATGACGAATTCATCAACGACATCTTAAAGAACGTCATGTATGAGCATATTTCTTGTAGTGTCACTAGCCTGTATTCGCGGGTCACCGGCACGGGCAGGAGCCCTGTACCACCATGCCGATACACAAGGATCCCCTCAACCACCCTGCCCTCACTATCAGTAGACTCGTCGCCGCCACCATCAGCATGGACACCCGGTCCCTCAGTCGGATCCGGCCAAGTACCCCATCCGTAGGTCTCATGAGACATAGCCCCTAGATACAGAGTCTCATGGGTTGAAGCCTCCAGGACCAAAGTCTCCTAGGATGTAGCCCGTGGGACCAGAGTCTCATGGTCCGAAGCCTCTTGGACCGGAGTCTCGTGGGCCGAAGTCCCATCGACCCGAGACTCATGGTCCGGAATCCCCATAGCCTCCGCCTCAAACAGGTCCACCCTAGTAGTCATATGATCCGGTGAAGGAGCTGGGGGTGGCAGCGAGGAAGGCGTAGCAGTCTGCCTAGGTCTCCCGTGGCCATGTCAGGTACGTCTCTACTTCTTAACTCCCCGACCTCCTCTCCCAATGGGAACGATGCCAATGAAGAACCACCCACGGGTGTCCCAATACGGTATATCAACGCTCTTCGGAGAGATAGGGTGGAATGTATGTAGGTCTCCCACGGGCCGCCAACGAAGAAGTACTAGTGGAGCACTCTGGACCTGCGCCCACATCTTTCAACACCTGCCCTGAAAAATATTCAAATAAATTAGTACAACATAAAAAAATTGAATACCTGACATGAATAATAATATGTACATAACTTAAGTTGGGATGCATACAAACTAATAATAGTCTGGATCGTCTATATATGCCCCGAGATCAACAAATGCATCATCATCATCACTATCACCCGTGTGATCATGAATGACGTGCTCATCTGGTTCAGAAGCATCAAATGTGGAAGGCCTTTCCGTAATTGGTAAACCATTAACAAGACATCCACAACAATAAGCTCTTCTAGTTCCGGCTCAGGGGTGAAGTCAGATTCACTGCGAGTGTTTAATTCCATGTTCTGGGTGCAGTAGAGCAGTTCTTGAAACGTTCCTTTGAAACACGTGTTTCTTGGAAGAATTCTCCTTCATACGTGTGTGGGTTAATGTGAGGTTCATAATCCGGTTCACTGGGGGGGAGGTTGTCTAGGACATTTTGAAGACTCCAACATTTTATAGAAGGCCTTTGTAGATTCCTCCATCTCATCTTCCAAATCCCGAGCATTATCAAAGTCTTGCACCATGTCTTCGATCCCCGTACCATGCTCGTCAGTGCAACGACGAACCACCTCAGCTCTGGTACGTTGTGCAGACTCACCATGAAATCTCCACATTGTATAATCAGATGTAAAGCCCCCTTCTACAGGTGTTTACCCATTTCATCCTCTGTCATCTGTTTAAAGGCCACCCCGACGTCTCTCTCCCCCTGTGGAACCCCTCTCCCGCCTTCAATCGATGACCCCTTCGCTCCACTCGAGCTCCCTGAGCACGAGTGCTCGAGATCGACTGAGGAGCCGTCGCGTCAGGGCTCTGTCGATCTGGGGACATAGGCGCGCTCCGGCCTCCATTCCACCTCCCTCGTGACCATAGCAATCTCTAGCTTCACCTCCGCCACTTCCCCACTCATTTCCCATCGCTGAACATCGGCACCAACCACCTCCTGAGACACTCCACCGTGGCCTTCTCGTTACCGGCAACTCTAGCCACTTCAACCACCCCCCTTAACACTCACCTGAATGGCGAGAGCACAAGGAGTCCATATGTTTGCTCACCTCCCCTCCCATCGACGGAGCTGGCGTCGGTGAGTTCCACCTCCTTCTATCTCGAGGTTGAAGATGACCCCGACAGGGTGGCCGCACCTATCGGCGATAGTCTCTCTCGCTCTATCCCTCTTGCAGTCACTCGCCATTGGGCCCCGCGCATCAGGCGTAAACCTATCGACACGCACGTGCCTGGGCAGGCAGGCTGGCTGGGCCTGCCCAACTGCTGGGAGCATCTCGCCGGGAGTGTTAGGCCCCTTTTCCTTTTTCTATTTTCATGGCTTTTGACAAAATTCGAGAGGAAGAAATATTTCCCCAAACCTAATTATTTTTCCACCATAGATCTTGTAAAAATATGTAGAATTTAATAAAACTATTTGTGTATTTTTTACAAAAACTTTTATACACAGTTTTATTTTAGAACCTAGTTTTTAGTATATTTAGCCTGTGTTAAAATCGATTTAGAACCTTTTTCACACCAAAATGAGTAACTAATACTTTTAGATGTAAAGTTAGAATTTACATAGTAGTTTAGCATTTTAGGAGTGAGTTTTGTGCTCTGTTTTTGTTATGGTTCTTATTATTGCGATTACTATTGTGAGATAGATCACGTGGTTGATGAAGGAGTTGGACCCGAAGACTTTGGAGATCCCGAAGACTTTCTTGACCAAGGAAAGCAACCCTTGACCATGGCTATATTTTTTTACTTGCATGTCATATGATTCCTTAATTATGCATATATTCCTATTGGATCGGACACCCCCCTTTTCTTGGGTTGTCCCCGAAGAACACCTCGTTGAAACATAGACTTGGGCATGAACCTACCATCTATGAGGGTTTTGCATGTGGGGCTATAGTTATTTGTTAGTACTTGCTACGCAAGAAGGGGATGGGTATATGTATGGTGACGATGAAGGTTATGTTACAAAGGATTTTCAAAAAACCCATCAGGTGCCACTAATGCCTGAGGGTGATGGTGTGGGATGGATGAGCACTTGAGAAATAAGTGGTCTACCAAGAAAGATTTTGTGTGTGTGGTTTCGGAAATGGGATTATATTTAAGATGTCTTGACCATCCCAACCATACATTTTCTACCATGATACCCCTTACAGGACGGGATTTTGTTGATTTCTTTGGTCGATGCTAGCAAAGAGCCCGCTGTTGGGGAACGTCGCATGGGAAACAAAAATTTTCCTACGCGCACGAAGACCTATCATTGTGATGTCCATCTACGAGAGGGGATATTCGATCTACGTACCCTTGTAGATCGCACAGCAGAAGCGTTTAGTGAATGCGGTTGATGTAGTGGAACGTCCTCACGTCCCTCGATCCGCCCCGCGAACCGTCCCGCGATCAGTCCCATGATCTAGTGCCGAACGGATGGCACCTCCGCGTTCAGCACACGTACAGCTCGACGATGATCTCAGCCTTCTTGATCTAGCAAGAGAGACGGAGAGATAGATGAGTTCTCCGGCAGCGTGACGGCGCTCTGGAGGTTGGTGGTGATCTAATCTCAGAAGGGCTCCGCCCTGAGCTCCGGAGAAACGCAATCTAGAGGTAAAACCGTGGGGATATGTGGTCGGGCTGCCGTGGCAAAGTTGTGTCAAATCAGCCCTAAAACCGCCGTATATATAGGGGGAATAGGGGGAGCCTTGCCTTGGGGTCCAAGGACCCCCAAGGGGGTCGGCCGAGCCAAGGGGTGAGTCCTCCACTTCCAAACCGAATCCAACTAGGTTTGGAAGGAGGAGTCCTTCCCCTTTTTCCCACGTCCTCTTTTTTTCTTTTCTCTCTGATTTTCTTCCTATGGCGCATAGGGCCTTCTTGGGCTGTCCCACGAGCCCACTAAGGGCTGGTGCGCCACCCCCAAGGCCTATGGGCTTCCCCGGGGTGGGTTGCCCCCCCCCCCCCCCCCCCCCCGCGGTGAACACCCGGAACCCATTCATCATTCCCACTACATTCCCGGTAACTCCAAAAACGTTCCAGTAATCAAATGAGGTCATCCTATATAGCAATCTTCGTTTCCGGACCATTCCGGAAACCCTCGTGACGTCCGTGATCTCATCCGGGACTCCGAACAACATTCGATAACCAACCATATAACTCAAATATGCATAAAACAATGTCGAACCTTAAGTGTGCAGACCCTGCGGGTTCGAGAACTATGTAGACATGACCCGAGTGACTCCTCGGTCAATATCCAATAGCGGGACCTAGATTCCCATATTGGATCCCACATATTCTACGAAGATCTTATCATTTGAACCTCATTGCCAAGGATTCATATAATCCCGTATGTCATTCCCTTTGTCCTTCGGTATGTTACTTGCCCGAGATTCGATCATTAGTATCCGCATACCTATTTCAATCTCGTTTACCGGAAAATCTGTTTACTCGTTCCGTAATACAAGATCCCGCAACTTACACTAAGTCACATTGCTTGCAAGGCTTGTGTGTGATGTTGTATTACCGAGTGGGCCCCGAGACACCTCTCCGTCACACGGAGTGACAAATCCGAGTCTCGATCGATACTAACTCAACGAACACCTTCGGAGATACCTGTAGAGCATCTTTATAGTCACCCAGTTACATTGCGACGTTTGATACACACAAAGCATTCCTCCGGTGTCAGTGAGTTATATGATCTCATGGTCATAGGAACAAATACTTGACACGCAGAAAACAGTAGCAACAAAATGACACGATCAACATGCTACGTCTATTAGTTTCGGTCTAGTCCATCACATGATTCTCCTAATGATGTGATCCCGTTATCAAGTGACAACACTTGCCTATGGTCAGGAAACCTTGACCATCTTTGATCAACGAGCTAGTCAACTAGAGGCTTACTAGGGACAGTGTTTTGTGTTTCCAATCAATACAATTATAGCATGGACAATAAACGATTATCATGAACAAATAAATATAATACTAACTAATTTATTATTTCCTGTAGGGCATATTTCCAACAGTCTCCCACTTGCACTAGAGTCAATAATCTAGTTCACATCACCATGTGATTCCAACGAATCCAACACCCATATAGTCATGGGGTCTGATCACGTCTTGCTCGTGAGAGCGATTTTAGTCAACGGTTCTGAAACTTTCAGACCCGTGTGTTCTTTACAAATCTTTATGTCATATTATACATGCTGCTACTATGTGCTATTCGGAAATACTCCAAATATCTACTCTACTATACGAATCCGTTTCACTACTCATAGTTATTCGGATTAGTGTCAAAGCTTGCATCGACGTAACCCTTTACGACGAACTCTTTAACCACCTCCATAATCGAGAAAAATTCCTTAGTCCATCAGTTACTAAGGATAAATTTTGACCGCTGCTAGTGATTCAATCATGGATCACTCTCTGTACCTCTCAACAGACTTTGAGTCAAGGCACACATCAGGTGCGGTACCCAGCATGGCATACTTCAGATTCTACGGCCAAGGCATAGAAGACGACCTTCGTCTATTCTCTTTATTCTGCCGGGGTCGGTTTTTGAGTCTTACTCAAATTCACACCTAACAACGCAACCAAGAACTCCTTCTTGATGATCTATTTTGAACTCCTTCAAAAACATGTCAAGGCATGCATCTTGTTGAAACTTCCATTAAGCACTTTCGATCTATCTCCATAGATCTTTGATGCTCAACGTTCAAGTAGCGCAATCCAGGTACTCCTTTGAAAACTCCTTTCAAACAACCTTGTATGCTTTACAGAAATTCTACATTACTTCTGATCCACAATATGTCAACCACATATACTTATCAGAAATTCTATTGTGCTCCCACTCACTTCTTTGGAAATACAAGTTTCTCATAAACCTTGTACAAACCCAAAATCTTTGACCATCTCATCAAAGTGTATATTCCAACTCCGAGATGCTTGCACGAGTCCATTGAAGGATCACTAGAGCTTGCATACTTGCTAGTATCTTTAGGATCGACGAAACCTCCTGGTTGTATCACATACAATGTTTGCTCAAGGAAACCGTTGAGTAAACAATGTTTTGACATCCTATGTGCAATATTTCATAAATAATGCATCAACTACTAACATAATTCTAACAGACTTTTAGCATCGCTACGAATGAGAAAGTCTCATCATAGTCAACTGTTTGATCTTGTCGGAAACATCTTTGCGACAAGTCGAGCTTTTCTTAATAGTGACTTATCACCATCATCGTCTGTCTTCCTTTTAAAGATACACCTTTACTCAATAGTCCTATGACCATCAAGTAGTTCTTCCAAAGTCTACACTTTGTTTCCATACATGGATCCTCTCTCGGATTTCATGGCCTCCAGCCATTTGTCGGAACCCGGGCCCACCATTGCTTTCTTCATAACTCGTAGGTTCACTGTTTCTCAACAACATGACCTCCAAGACAGGGTTACCGTACCACTCTGTAGTAGTACGCGACCTTGTCAACCTAAGAGGTTTGTAGTAACTTGATCCGATGCTCGATGATCACCATCATCAGCTCTCACTTCAATTGGTGTAGGCGCCACAGGAAGAACTTCCTGCGCCCTGCTACACACTGGTTGAAGTGATGGTTCAATAACCTCATCAAGTTCTACCATCCTCCCACTCAATTCTTTCGAGAGAAACCTTTCCTCGAGAAAGGATCCGTTTCTAGAAGCAAACACTTTGCTTTCAGATCTGAGATAGGAGATGTACCCAACTGTTTTGGATATCCTATGAAGATGCATTTATCCACTTTGGGTTCGAGCTTATCAGCCTGAAACATTTTCACATAAGTGTCGAAGCCCCAAACTTTCAAGGAACGACAGTTTAGATTTCTCCAAACCTCAATCTATACTGTGTCATCTCAACGGAAATACGCGGTGCCCTATTTAAAGTGAATTGGTTGTCTCTAATGCATAACCCATAAACGATAGTGGTAATTCGACAAGAGACATCATAGCATGCACCATACCAAATAGTGTGTGGCTATGACGTTCACAGACATCATCACACTATGATGTTCCAGGTGGCATGAACTGCGAAACAATTTCCACATTGTCTTAACTGGGTACCAAAACTCGTAACTCAGATATTCATTTCTATGATCATATCGTAGACAGTTTATCCTCTTGTTACGACGAACTTCATTGCGAAACAGAATTGAAATTTTCAATATTTCAGACTTGCATTCATTAAGTAAATACTCTTGTATCCACTCAAATCGTCATTGAAGTAAGAACATAATGATATCCACTGCGTGCCTCAGCACCCATTGGACTGCATACATCAAAAAGTATCACTTCCAACAAGTTACTATCTTGTTTCATCTCAATGAAAACAAGGCCTTGCTCATGTGGTATGATTTGCATGTCACTAGTGATTCAACATCAAGTGAGTATAAAAATCCATCAGCATGGAGCTTCTTCATGCAATTTATACCAACATGACTCAAGCGGCAGTGCCACAAGTAAGTGGTACTATCATCATTACCTCGTATCTTTTGGCACCAATATCATGAACATGTGTAACACTACGATCGAGATTCAATAAACCATTGAAGGCGATTATTCAAGAAAATAGAGTAACTATTATTCTCTATAAATGAATAATCGTATTACAATAAACACGATCCAATCATGTTCATGCTTAACGCAAGCACCAAATAACAATTATTTCGGTTTAACACCAATCCCGATGGTAGAGGGAGCGTGCGACGTTTGATTATATCAACCTTGGAAACACTTCCAACACGTATCGTCACCTCGCCTTTAGCTAGTCTCCGTTTATGCCGTAGCTTTCATTTCGTGTCACTAATCACTTAGCAACCGAAGCGGTATCTAATAGCCTCATGCTACTAGGAGTACTAGTAAAGTACACATCAACATCATGTATATCAAATATACGTCTTTCGACTTTTGCCAGCCTTCTTATCTACCAAGTATCTAGAGTTGCTCCGCCTCAGTGACTGTTCCCCTCATTACAGAAGCACTTAGTCTCGGGTTTGGGTTTAATCTTGGGTCTCTTCATTAGTGCAGCAACTGTTTTGCCGTTTCACGAAGTATCTCTTCTAGCCCTTGCCTTTCTTGAAACTTAGTGGTTTTACTAACCATCAACTATTGATGCTCCTTCTTGATTTCTACTTTTGCAGTGTCAAACATCGCGAATCGCTCAAGGATCATTGTATCTATCCTTGATATGTTATAGTTCATCACGAAGCTCTCACAGCTTGGTGGCAGTGACTTTGGAGAACCATCACTATCTCATCTGGAAGATTAACTCCCACTTGATTCAAGCGATTGTCGTACTCAGACAATCTGAGCACATGCTCAACAATTGAGCTTTTCTCCTTTACTTTGTGGGCAAAGAATCTTGTCGGAGGTCTCGTACCTCTTAACAAGGGCACAGGCATGAAATCACAATTTCATCTCTTTAGAACATCACTTAATTTCCGTGACGTTTCAAAACGTCTTCGGCGCCTTGCTTCTAAGCCATTAAGTATTTTCCACTGAACTATCGTGTAGTCATCAGAAACGTGTATGTCGGATGTTCACAACATCCACAGACGATGCTCGAGGTGCAGCACACCGAGTGGTGCATTAAGGACATAAGCCTTCTGCGCAGCAACGAGGACAATCCTCTGCGAAGTTTGCTACTATCAACTTTCAACTAAATTTTCTCTAGGAACATATAGAGACAGTAGAGCTATAGTGCAAGCTACATCGTAATTCGCAAAGACCATTAGACTATGTTCATGACAATTAGTTCAATTAATGATATTACTTAAGAACTCCCACTCAAAAAGTACATCTCTCTAGTCATTTGAGTGGTACATGATCCAAATCCACTATCTCAAGTCCGATCATCACGTGAGTCGAGAATAGTTTCAGTGGTAAGCATATCTATGCTAATCATATCAACTATACGATTCATGCTCGACCTTTCAGTCTCATGTGTTCCGAGGCCATGTCTGCACATGCTAGGCTCGTCAAGCTTAACCCGAGTGTTCCGCGTGTGCAACTGTTTTGCACCCGTTGTATGTGAATGTTGAGTCTATCACACCCGATCATCACGTGGTGTCTCGAAACGACGAACTGTAGCAACGGTGCACAGTCGGGGAGAACACAATTTCGTCTTGAAATTTTAGTGAGAGATCACCTCATAATGCTACCGTCGTTCTAAGCAAAATAAGGTGCATAAAAGGATTAACATCACGTGCAATTCATAAGTAACATGATATGGCCATCATCACGTGCTCCTTGATCTCCATCACCAAAGCACCAGCACAATCTTCTTGTCACCGGCGCCACACCATGATCTCCATCAACGTGTCACCATCGGGGTTTTCGTGCTACTCATGCTATTACTACTAAAGCTACATCCTAGCAAAATAGTAAACGCATCTGCAAGCACAAACGTTAGTTTAAAGACAACCCTATGGCTCCTGCCGGTTGCCGTACCATCGACGTGAAAGTCGATATTAACTATTACAACATGATCATCTCATACATCCAATATATCACATCACATCGTTGGCCATATCACATCACAAGCATACCCTGCAAAAACAAGTTAGACGTCTTCTAATTTTGTTGTTGCATGTTTTACGTGGTGACCATGGGTATCTAGTAGGATCGCATCTTACTTACGTAAACACCACAACGGAGATATATGAATTTCTATTTAACCTTATACAAGGACCTCCTCGGTCAAATCCGATTCAACTAAAGTTGGAGAAACTGACACTTGCCAGTCATCTTTGAGCAACGGGGTTACTCGTAGCGATGAAACCAGTCTCTCGTAAGCGTACGAGTAATGTCGGTCCAAGCCGCTTCAATCCAACAATACCGCGGAATCAAGAAAAGACTAAGGAGGGAAGCAAAACGCACATCACCGCCCACAAAAACTTTTGTGTTCTACTCGAGAAGACATCTACGCATGAACCTAGCTCATGATGCCACTGTTGGGGAACGTCGCACGGGAAACAAAAAATTTCCTACACGCACGAAGACCTATCATGGTGATGTCCATCTACGAGAGGGGATATTCGATCTATGTACCCTTGTAGATTGCACAGCAGAAGCGCTTAGTGAACGCGGTTGATGTAGTGGAACGTCCTCACGTCCCTCGATCCGCCCCGCGAACCGTCCCGCGATCAGTCCCACGATCTAGTGCCGAACGGACGGCACCTCCGCGTTCAGCACACGTACAGCTCGACGATGTTCTCAGCCTTCTTGATCCAGCAAGAGAGACGGAGAGATAGATGAGTTCTCTGGCAGCGTGACGGCACTCGGGAGGTTGGTGGTGATCTAATCTCAGCCGGGCTCCGCCTGAGCTCCGTAGAAACGCGATCTAGAGGTAAAACCGTGGGGATATGTGGTCGGGCTGCCGTGGCAAAGTTGTGTCAAATCAGCCCTAAAACCGCCGTATATATAGGGGGTATAGGGGGAGCCTTCCCTTGGGGTCCAAGGACCCCCAAGGGGGTCGGTCGAGCCAAGGGGGGGAGTCCTCCCCTTCCAAACCGAATCCAACTACGTTTGGAAGGAGGAGTCCTTCCCCTTTTTCCCACCTCCTTTTTTTTTCTTTTCTCTTTGATTTTCTTCCTATGGCGCATAGGGCCTTCTTGGGCTGTCCTACCAGCCCACTAAGGGCTGGTACGCCACCCCCAAGGCCTATGGGCTTCCCCGGGGTGGGTTGCCCCCCCCCCCCCGGTGAACACCCGGAACCCATTCGTCATTCCCGGTACATTCCCGGTAACTCCGAAAACCTTCTGGTAATCTAATAAGGTCATCCTATATATCAATCTTCGTTTCCGGACCATTCCGGAAACCCTCGTGACGTCCGTGATCTCATCCAGGACTCCGGACAACATTCGGTAACCAACCATATAACTCAAATACGCATAAAACAACGTCAAACCTTAAGTGTGCAGACCCTGCGGGTTCGAGAACTATGTAGACATGACCCGAGTGACTCCTCGGTCAATATCCAATAGCGGGACCTCGATGCTCATATTGGATCCCACATATTCTACGAAGATCTTATCGTTTGAACCTCAGTGCCAAGGATTCATATTATCCCGTATGTCATTCCCTTTGTCCTTCGGTATTTTACTTGCCCGAGATTTGATCGTCAGTATCCGCATACCTATTTCAATCTCGTTTACCGGCAAGTCTCTTTACTCGTTCCGTAATACAAGATCCCGCAACTTACACTAAGTCAGATTGCTTGCTAGGCTTGTGTGTGATGTTGTATTACCGAGTGGGCCCCGAGATACCTCTCCGTCACACGGAGTGACAAATCCCAGTCTCGATCCATACTAACTCAACGGACACCTTTGGAGATACCTGTAGAGCATCTTTATAGTCACCCAGTTACGTTGCGACGTTTGATACACACAAAGAATTCCTCCGGTGTCAGTGAGTTATATGATCTCATGGTCATAGGAACAAATACTTGACACGCAGAAAACAGTAGCAACAAAATGACACGATCGACATGCTACGTCTATTAGTTTGGGTCTAGTCCATCACATGATTCTCCTAATGATGTGATCCCGTTATCAAGTGACAACACTTGCCTATGGTCAGGAAACCTTGACCATCTTTGATCAATGAGCTAGTCAACTAGAGGCTTACTAGGGACAGTGTTTTGTCTATGTATCCACACATGCAGTGTGTTTCCAATCAATACAATTATAGCATGGACAATAAACGATTATCATGAACAAAGAAATATAATAATAACTAATTTATTATTTCCTCTAGGGCATATTTCCAACACCCGCATTACTAGTGGTCACTCTCGGGCCCTGGTCGTGCCAAGAAGGATGACTATGTTGTTTTTACAGGTTCCAGGCACACCGTTGGTCCCTGCATGGAAGGTACGATCTAGAGCGAATCTCGTAAGATGTACACCATTTGGGTCGTGTCCAAACGAGTGGACTCTTTGTTTAGTGTCGCCATGGGAAAGGAATTGTTCGGGTGCTTACCTCGGGTATGTTATATACCGCTAGTCGTGGATGACATAGAAGTTCTCATAATCTTGTGGGTACAACGCGCAACCTCTCTAGAGTGTAAAACTATTCGAATAGTCGTGTCCACGGTCAAGGGTAGTTGGGTAATCCTGCTTAAACTACATCTAGTCGTTTGCGCATAAACCAAATGTGCGTATGTGGATTAAAATGAGCAAAGTTGATGACATGGGGAGACGTGTGATTTCGTTATAAGTGAACAGGCGTCATCGTCCAGCCGTGTCGAGTAGGGATTAGAGGAGAGAGCTCAAATGGATAGGTCCAGTGAGGCGGGTGTAGAGCACGAAGGATTAAGAAGGTCCTCTTTCTTTCCGGAATCAACAAGAAAGACTTAGCAGCCCAAAAAAAGCAACCCTTTCCCCCTCCCGATTCTATCGTATCCATAGTTTCAGTGGGTATCGAACTACGAAGCGAGGAAGCTATTTCAATTGAACGGGCTTACTTTTTTACTTGGTTCTTTTGTAGAACAACCTGCTGAGTCAGATGGCTTGGCATGATCGGTGGAGATGGGATGTTCGACCCTCAGTTGATATTGATATCTGTAACCTATTCATCGGGTCACCGTGATGCCTTGTGGTTCTTGCCGCCCAAGTCTTTGATCATGTTGTTGCACTAGGAAAAACCAGCTTTCCGCAAGAAACAAGCATGCGAGTATGATTTCACATCTCATTATGCCTTGTTCCATATCATGGGTTGCTTGTGAGTACATACAAAGTACTCATTGGCTTGCCACTGGTTACTTAATTGGCCAGGCATGGAGGAACCAGAGTTCGTAGAAGTGTTCGTCGGGGACGGACATGCGATCTAGGACGCTTCCTTGTCAATATGCGTGTACGTTAAGGCAGATGGCGTGCGTTTACGTTATCCTCCAAGTTATACACATTTAGCAGTATGTTGGGGTGTCGGCCTTCGAGGCTATATTTGTGTAATGACTTGGCCTTAATGGCCCTATTTGTATTCAGACATTATGTATAGATGTAAGACTCTTGTTATTCAGTATATGTTTGTTTAGTGAGCATTGATCCCATGGATCACTTTACACGTTCATTCGGCGATCTCGACCTATAAGTTGGGGTCCCCACACGCACCCATGACTGGGGCACCATGTTTTTATCTAGCCATTTGCAAATGCGTCTTTCACAAACCCCTAGGTTTTTGTTAACCATTCACTGGTCATCTCTATCTGACTAGTGTGAATGATTTACATCCATGCATGATCACTCAACTTGCCTAGCTACTAAAGCCATAAGAAATATATATACGATTCAACATATATATTCATGAGTTAATCAAGTTCATCAATTTTATTACGTCCATGCAACCTACACGCTAATAGGTAAAGATAGGTCCTAATCCCACCCAAGTATGTGTAGATTGGGTTCGTTTTCCCATGCTCTGCTCTGGATCTGACACAGAATTTTGGCAGCACCTCCCCGTTGTTCTCCTAATACACAACTCGACATTAAATACAGAGGATGTGTATGCAGAGAACAACACGGATGCACTGATGAAATTCTGCATCGGATCTGGAGTAGAGCATGGGAAAACGAACCCAATCTACACATACTCGGGTAGTCCATGGATAACATGTAAATTCGAAAGGATAGTGGTTACAAATATGCAAATACATGCATAGTTATAGATGTTGCCCTTTCAAATGGGAGACGCATACTCGTCAGGCATACTTATGATTGAATATACCTATATCTAGCAAGTGTCATCGGCACGAAGACCGGAAGAGAGAAAGTGAAGGGGGGAGGAGGAGATATCATTTGTGCTCACCCATAAACGCATGGTGCTCGTCGAACACTAGACCCTTACAATGATGAATCAACTGAACATTTAAATCCACATGAGCAACCCGAATATTCAATCCTGATAGAAAAATCTATATATATAACTACTTTTCCACTTCTCTTTCTATTCCTCTTACAAGATAGAATGATGTATTGAGCAATGAAAAAATATTGCGCTATAAAACAGGAAAAACAATAAATTTGAACAGTGAATATCATGGACTTGTATTCGTCCCAAGTAGACCTGTGAATAGTTTGAATCCATCCCAAACTAAACAACTCTATAAATTACACCAGCGGAGTGAGGAGTTCCCTGTAGATGCAGGAGCCGATGGTCAATGCTGAAAATTACAACACGTGGGCAATCAAGGTCGAGTCGAACTTGGACGCTGACAAGCTCTGGGAGGGAGTGGAGTCAGCGGAGGACTCGGCGGTGGTGGTCGTCATGAAGAAGGACAAGCCAGTGCGTGCGTACATGCTCGGTGCACTCTCGTAGCACCTGTCGATGCAGGTACCACTGAAGAAGATGGCGGCGAAGGTGTGGGCTTGCCAGAAGATACACTTCGTCAGATCTTCTTAGGTCAAGGCGGCGAGGCTATCCAGTCTTCACGGCGACTTCGATCAGCTATGGATGGTGGCCAGCGAGTCCCAATGCACCTTCGCCGGCAGGATCAGAAGCTTGGTGGCGCGCTACGCATAGATCACGTCGACACTAGACAATGCGGCAATGGTGAAGAAACTTCTAGACACACTGCCAGGTCGCTTATATGGTGTGGTGGCCAGGATTGAGAACTTATGCGACCTCGACACCATGCCCTTCGAGGAAGCGCTCGGTCGTCTGAAGGCATTCGACGAGCGATCGCGGAGACGCGCCCAGGCTGGCAGCGAGCGAGCGGAGGAGCAGTTGATGCTCATGGCGGCACAATGGCAGGCACAGGAGCAGCAGGTTGGCAATGGCAAGGACCACGACGACAACGGGACATCAAGCACGTCTTCATGCAGTAGGAAGAAGAGGCGCGGGCACTACTACAACTATGGGCAGTTGCTTAGTCTCGCCGATGCGTTGGTTTCCATCCAAGCTTAAAGGGTGATCTAGCACAGCAACGACAGGTATTTCCCTTAGTTAAGAAACCAAGGTATCAATCCAGTAGGAAGATCCACAAGACTATGTAAGAAACAAGTGCACACAAATAGCAAATCCTCGCAACCCAACGTGTGGTGGGGTCGTCAATCCCTCATGGATAAAGTAAGGATAGATTCATAGATGCAAATAAGAGTGATTGCAAATAGAACGTAGCAAGTTAGTTTTTGGTTTTTTTGATAATGTAGATCTTCAAACAAAAGAGCAAATCAAGAATAAACGCGTATAGCAAAGTAGAGATTGCAAATAGATGATGTGAAATAGACCCGGAGGCCTTAGGTTTTTAGTAGTGGCTTCTTTTGAGAAATAGCAAACAGTGGGTAGAAAAATTACTGTTGGGAAATTGGTAGAAGAGAAAATAATTATGACGATATTCAATACAATGATATTGTATATAAGCATCACATCCAAGATAAGTAGACCGACTTTTGCCTCCATCTACTTCTATTACTCCACACATCGACCGCTATCTAGCATGCATCTAGTGTATTGTGTTTATGTAGAAACGGAGTAATGCCTCAAGAAATTGAAATGATGTACACAAGATCTATTCCTGTAGGAATAAACCCCAATGTTTTATCCTTGATAGAAATGGCTCATGCGTGTCATGTCTCTTTCTGTCACTGAGATTGAGCACGGCACGATCGAACCCATCACAAAGGACCTCTTCCCATTGTAAGATAAAAGATCATGTTTTCCAGAAAAACCAAATATCGGAGAACAAATATGAGGCTATAATAATCAAGCATGAATATGTTTTCATAGAACTGATCATAAACTCACAATTCATTGGATCCCAACAAAAACACTGCAAAAAAAGAGTTACATCATATGGATCTCCAAAAGACCATTGTATTGAGAGACAAAATGAGTGATAAAGCCATCTAGCTACTACCTGTGGACCCGTAAATCAGATATGAACTACTCACGCATCATCGGAGGAGCACAAGTGAGGACGGTGAACCACTCCGTGACTGTGTTCCTCTCCAGAACAGGCTCTAGATTGGATTTAGTGGTTGTGGAACTTTCGACGACTTAAATGATTTTTTGTTGGCTCCCATAGGGTTTTATGAATATTGGCGTACTTTTAGACCTAAGAGGCGGTGGACTAGGTGCTCGAGGGCCCCACTAGACACCAGGCCGCACCAGGGGCCTCTAGCGCGCCCTGCTATCTAGTGGGCCCCTGGGCATCGTCTGCTGCTCATTCTTGGCTCCCAAGTTTCCTTCTGGTCCAAAAAAATATCCGTGAAGTTTCATGGAAATTGGACCTCATCTGATATGGAGTTTTTGCGAAGGGAAAAACAACAAAAAATAGCAGCTGACACTAGGCACTATGTCAATAGGTTAGTCCCAAAAAATGATATAAAGTTGCTACAAAATGATCATAAAACATCCAAGAATGATATATAACAGCATGGAAAAATCAAAAATTATAGATACGTTGGAGACGTAGTAGCAGCGCGGGCACTTCAAGCGTGACTTCAGAGACCTTGGCAAGAGGAGGCAATGATGGAGAAGGCCCTCATCGTGACGGCCAACGATGATGTTAGGCCGGCACACCTCTAAGTCGTGCCTCACATGGTGATTGTTGGGGTAATAAGCCATGGCAGAGCATGGTCGCGTGCGCGTGTGCGTGTGTTGGGCACATCGAGTCTGACCCACGGTGAGTTTGGGCCTGTGCGTGCATGCTTGAGGGTATGTGTGCGTGAGTCTAGGCATGTGTCTGTGTGTGCATGCGTCGGGCACTGCAACCGATCATGCTCGAGCACGTGCGCGCATGTCGGGAGTGCGAGCCACAAAGCAAGGGACATGGGAGCTGCGTGAGTGGGTGCGTCGGGATCCCGGCGTGTCATGTGAGTGCACGCGCGTATAATTCCACTCCTCCCACACCTTGTAACCTGGAGCGATCGAGTCCGAGCTCGAGAGAAAAATAGAAAACACCTTCGGTGCATTAGGGTGTTCGAGGGCCCGGAAAATTTCTGTGTCCGCTCCCTCTCCATTCCTACTTGTCTCCGATGATCGCCGCTGGTCCGTGGTTCCATTTTTGTGCTAACAAACTCTAGGACTTTAGTCCAAACCAATCCAATCCAAAATATTACAACTAGAATCCAGGCCGAACTAAATTATATGGTTTTTTGCCCAAACCAACCCAAACCGTTCCCCTTTTCGCAATTAATCCGCAATTTCAAATCGTGGATACAATAAGTTGGTGTTTGGACGTCCGTGTGTCACTCCATGCCAACTGTCTACCACGTGCATGGCAGAACCGCAGTCTCGTGCACGGGAGCCATGCAGGCGGGGGGTCCGAGTTGAAGCTGTCAAAACCGGACGACGCCAAGTGCGGATCCACGGTTGGTCATGGGTGTACAAATGCACTCCCAATTTTTTTCTATAGTTTTGTCTATGTTGCATACTTTAGTACTTTCAGTGTCGAGATGACCTTTCTCGCGAGTGTGTCACACCCTGTTTCCACTGCACTTCTTCTGTAATTCAAAAATCCGAGTTCATTAAAACTTTTCCAAAATCAATGATGTGAGTGCCACGGTTGTCATTGTATGCATGTATACTTGGTTGTGTGATATCAAAAACCATATTTCTCATAACTTAATTATTTTCAAAACACTCTCTCTTATTTCTGGTTAATTCAAAACCCTCCTTTGGGTTGCACTACAAGTCTTGATGGCAAGAAGCGATCTTATCCAAAGTTGGTGATTTGGTTCTAAAACCATTTTAGTTCACCAAAACCATAAAATAATTATTTTATAAATTATTTGGATGTCTATTTCTGAGGCTAGAAATGATATTCCTATATGGAAAAATACTTTTCTGCCTTGGAAAAATCTGAGAACATTTGGAGAAACTCAGAAGGACATATATTTTCCATACATAAGGTTTTCAACACCTATTTATATTACAAATTTTTGAGTAAAACCCTGAAAAGCTATTCTGTCTGTTTTAACCTTTTGAAATATTTCCAAAAGAAATATTCTCAATAAATTTCTAAAAAATTCCAATGATCTCCCTAAGCCATATTTGGTGCCCATAAAAAGTTTCACCTTGATCCAAGGTGGTTAAGGTCAACAAATAATTCCAAAACCCCTTCTGTCCAGTATGAAGTTAGAGCAACTCTACATAGCAAAGTTAATCCAATGAAGCCGAAACTCTGCATGAGTGCCTAATACCTCAAATGAGGACTCCATGTAAAAATGGGATTTGTGGGACTTGATTTGCCTACACTCCTTTTGGAAGGAACAAATCTAGTCATTTAATGATGGTTTCAAGTTTACAAAGCTAAACTTGTCCAATGGATCTCAAACTTGGTGTAGCCTCATGTTTTTGCCTGAAACCTAGTCCTGTTAATTTGCATAGCCAATGGTGTGTTGCAACCACCCCAAACCATTGTCGAGCACCTTCTGTCAGTTTGGCCAAACCCCTCTTAACCCCAGCTAAAACCAAATCCTTTCTCTCGAACTCCTAGATTAGGTGGCTAGCATTAGTGCCTAACTCGAGTCAAGTGGCCCTTCTCTGGTTCAATGTAGAAACTCCAAAAACTAAAATTTAAGCTTCAGCCCAAGGTTGACAGCACCTCTTTTCCTCACCCCCTTTGACTAGCCGAAGCTCCCACGGGATTCAAACGGCTAGGTATCTCCCAACAAGGGTCCAGGACACGCCAGACGTGTCCAAGGCACCCAGAGCGCGCCAGCATGCCGTGGCATGCCAAAGCTGTGCTCTTGGCGCACTACAGAGAGCAACCGAGGTGGGGACGACTCCCTTGGCCAGTTCCAGGCTCCCCGCGGTGTCTCTCCTCTCACCCGACAGCACCTGTGCATCAGGTAGTTCCTAGGGCCGTCCTTTCATGCGCTGACAGCCGGTGCGTCGTGTGCCTGCGCGCACCAGTAGCGGTCAGAGGAGCATGGCCACGCATGCACGCCACTCCTCTCTCCCCTCTCTCGCGGTGAGTCCAGGAGGTACAAAACCAACGCTTGAGACCATGGTTTCGACCCCAGCCTCTCTCTGCACCCCCATGCGTGCCACAGTGGGATCACCGGCGCACCCGAGTTGGCTCATCGTTGCGGGCCTATTTGTAGCCCCTCGCCTCCACCTAGACCCCAATCAGCTCCGTAGACACCCCATTGAGCAAGCAGAGCCCCGGTGCTCGATATCGCCAGAGGCATCTCCGCCTCGGAGCTCCGGTCGATCTCCGGCTACACAACGGTTCTCACGTCCCTCTGCCCACATGCACACTCCCCGTGACACCAGGATCATTTCCCCCTTCTTCCCCGAGAAAACCAGTGCCCGTAGCCACCACCTCCAACATTGACCGAAACCTCTCCGTCGTGGCCACCTCGTCGCCGGTGAACCAACAGGTAGGTGACGATGAGCCGAACCCATTCCTGGCGTTGTTAGGGCCTGAGGATGTCGGTAGCCACGCCAGCGTGCTCCTCCTCCTCTCTGTCCACATGTAGGAGACGACCCTGACAGGTGTGCCCCACCTGTCGGTGGCCCATATCTCTCTCCCTCGCTCCCCACAGCTGCTAACCGTAGGGGCTCGCACGGCAGGTTCAAACCTAACGGTGCGCGCGCGTGGGCAGGCTGGTTGGCTGGCCACTTGGCCGGCGCAGTTGCAGGCCAAGCCAGGCTAGGGCTGTTGCCCCTTTTCTTTTTTATTTAAAACCTAGTTTCAAATTATTTTTATAAAAAGATTTAACCAGTGAAAATTAATGATTCTTCCACTCTTACTTTTCTAAAAATGAGGAGTATTTAATGGAACTGTTAGGCAAATTTTTAGAACAACTTATATGTTTCATAATAATTAAAAAGGCTAATTTGGAATAGTTTTGCTTCAATTAAATTGATTTTAAAAATATTCTTTCACTAAAACCATAGAATTTTTTAAAAAAAAATAACAATATGGATTTATCAGAATTAAACAACATTTTTAAAGTGACTTTGTGATCTGTTTTGGAGTGAGCTATTTATTGCTTTTTATTTATTACGACGATAGAAACTTCGTGTGACAAAGGAGTTGGACTTGAAGACCCGAAAGACCCCCGATACTTAGCTGACCAAGGCAAGCAAACCTTTGACCATGTCTGAGCATATCTCATATTGCATTCTAGTGTAGAAAATATTTTCGTTGCATGGGATCATAAGTATCAGTAAACCATTGAAGTGATGTTACCGATGGCTCCACCGGAGCGCTTGCATTTTGAGCATGATCCTACCACCTATGAGGGTCACGCTATTCACATGTTGACAAGTAGAGCTAAGCATGGTAGCATGAGCATGATGATGGTATAAATCAAAGGTTTATGAAAATCCCGTCGGGTGCCACTAATGCCCGAGGGTGATGATGAGTTAGGTGGCTACTTTCGCTGAAGTGGTGCACCGGGTATTTTGTGTGTTTTGAATTTCGGAAATGGGAATAGATTTATGATGTGTCGACCGTCCCAACCTTAGATGTACGACCACGTTACCCCTTTATGGGACGGGATTCGTTGATTACTATGGTCGGTGCTAGCAAAGAGCCACATTACTAGTGGTGGGAGTGATGTGTGGTCACTCTCATGATGGGGTCGTGCCAGGTAGGGCGACTATGCTGTTTTTACATGTTCCAAGCACACTGTTGGTCCCTGCGTGGATGATATTGTCCAGAGTCGGTGCTCGTAAGATTTACATCATGTGGGCTGGGTACCAATTGAGGGGACCTGTTTGTCTAGTATCGTCAAGGGAAAGGCATTGATCGGGTACTTACCTCGGGTATGTTATATACCGCGAGTCGTGAATGACATGAAAGTTTCCCGGATCTCGTGGGTCCAGCGTACTACCTCTGCAGAGTGTAAAACTATTCAAATAGCCGTGTCCACGGTCAAGTACAGTTGGGTAATCCTGCATAATCTACGTCCAGTCGCTTTCGCATAAACCAAGTGTGTGTGAGTGTGTGTGTGTGTGTGTACAATGGTGTTTCTATGAAAGAGTTGATATGACAAAGTTTGGTGACTTGGCATATCGGGTGAACCCGGAGTACTCAACTCATAACACATATATTGATATATGTAACCTGTTCTTCTAATCAACATCTAGTTTATGTTGCATATCCAGGCACATGTTATTTACAGTTAACTTGTTACACACCAAAAATGCATATTACTTGTTATCCTATCAATTGCATTGTTCGTATCATGGGCTGTTTGTGAGTACATTAAAAAGCACTCATTGGCTTGCCACTGGTTATATTATTGACCAGACATGGAAGGACTGGAGTTTGGAGAAGAATACGTCTTCGGAGATGGCCCTGCGAACTAGGACACTTCGCAGTCAGAATGCCTGCTGGTGTAGGCTGATGGTATGGGCACCCGCTTAGCCCTAAGATTTCCGCCACTAGTTGTATCAGTGTGATTTGGCCTTATAGGCCCTACCTTGTGAACTTGACCATTCGGTGATGTGATGAAATAATTCGGTACTTGGATGTAAGACTCTTAATATTCAGTATCTGTGTGTTTGGTGAGCATTGATCTCTGGGATCACTGAGCACGTTCATTCGGTGATCTCGACTCGTAAGTCGGGATCCCCACAGAGTTAGTATCAGAGCCATCCTGTCTATAGGAAGCCTTAGGTAGCATGAAACATAGCCGAGATGATTAGTGCACCTAGCCTTTGCCCTAAGATTTTCTACACCCACCAAAACTTTCAAACCCTCTCTCCTACATCTTTGTAGATGGCCGCCATACCTGAGATGCTTCTGGAGGCTGGCTTTCCCCTACTTTTGGGAGATAGCCTCAAGAAGTGTCAAGTACGCTGCACGCCCATCTTCCTCTACCACGAGCACTAGGTCAATGTCGAAAACCAAGGAATATCACGTGGACGTGATAGTGAAGGCTAATGACTCCCCAAATAGTTGGTTCATTGAAGGACCACACATGGAGGATCTGATGTTGGCAGTGGAGACAGCCGCACGAGAGGCGCTCATGTGTCTCCGCGACATCCTTACCGAGATGGCTAACGAGACAGCTACTCGTCACCTGCCTTTTATCAAGGATGGGATTGACGGGAGTTGGACACTCAACCATCCTCGGAGGACGGGACGCCACTAATGTTTTAGACCTACTTCAGCCTCTCCTCCAACACTTTGACTCATATTTTGATCAAATAGTCGATGAAGATTCGCGAAGAACTGCATGAAGTCAGGGACCTACTTCGCCTGGAAAAGATGAAGACTCGCAAGGTCAATAAGGAAGGAGTACCCGGAGGGCGATCAGCCATTGCCTTCCGAGGAGGAGAACCACCGCTTCAGGCCACTCCTATTCAGAGTTGTCGCCTGACCACGGAAGATTACATTGATCTCCTCACTGCTTCGCGAACTAAGAGATGCCGTGATGGACCACTTCCTTCTCCTACACCTCTGGAGGCGGAAAATACCGATGAAGACAAAGACGAAGACCCTGCGGAACCCTCCTACGATACCGAGAAGTCCGTCGCTTAGTATTACGGCTTAGGCAATTAGGAGTCTCCCCAAGCGTAGTGAGTCCATGTATCGGTTCATGTGAACCATGGGTGTTGTGTGAGCATCTATGATGCAAGACGCATTTCTGCCTTAGGCGGCTTGTAAGCGACTACATCACTTGTATTAAAAATTTAATGCATTAGCTTTTCCCAAAAATGTTTGGTTTAAAACTCTCACTAGCACGACACCAAACCCCTCTAATAGAGCATCATCCCTTATGATTGCTGGCCAATTCGGCATATTCACGTCATAGGATGGTGATTTCAACTTGCACCAGCACCTTCAGCAATCCCGGCTCTGCCTCCTCAGGTGAGCAGCAGGGAACCGGAGGGGACGCTCAAGGTGGAGATCACCACGAGCAGCAGCAAGGCGATATTACTCCACCACCGCATCCTCCGGAAAGCTTGACGATGGATCTGTTCCTTCAAGCCCTTGGAGAGGAACGTCAAGCCAATAATGTCTCTATCAAGCAGCTGGATCAAGTCTTGGTGAACAATCCGCCACAGAACGGAAATGGCAACGGGCGCTCTATATTCATGGAGACAGCTGAACCATTGGATGCCGATGACTGGATCCGCACTATTGAAGACCTCCTCGCGCTCGTCAAGTGCACTGACGATCGCGAGAAAGTCCTTTGTGCTTCTCACTTTCTCTGAGGCACGGCCAGAGCTTGGTGGGATGAGTTCCAGATCATGCGGGCAGGACAAGTCATCACTTGGGCAAGGTTCAAGGAAGGATTCCGCGCTGCTCACATTCCTCCTGGAATGATGACCATTAAGAAGCGGGAATTCTGAGCCTTAAGGCAAGAAAGTGGAACCGTCAAGGAGTATCTGAAGAAGTTTAACATCCTATCGAGATATGTACGAGAGGACGTCAACACTGAGGCCGCAAAAAGTGGAACGCTTTATGGAAGGACTGCAGCAGTCACTCCAGTATCATCTGGTTGTTTGTGAATGTCGGAACTTCTGCGATCTGGTTAATAAGGCCCTTATGTTCGAGGATAAGCGTCATGCAATGGACGACACACGTAAGTGCAAGCTGATGGGTAGTGCACGACCCAGTAGTCCAAAGCCACGCCCATGGCAGTCAGCTCCAGCAAGACCCAATTATCAGGAGTAGTAGTATAAGGCACCAACATTTCGCCAGAACTACCAACCTCAGCAGCAAGTCAATGCCAATCCAACATTCAACCTACTGAAAAACACTAGAGTCAAGACCAATATTCCGAGACATGTTACCTGTTTCGGATGTGGACAGACTGGGCACTATTCCAGGCAGTGCCCCAATAAGAAGCACGACGCACCGCGCCCCAATGCGCAAAATCACGGTCAAGGAGCACCAGGCAGGAACCAAGCTCCCCGCACTCAGTAGTATCACAGCAGGGGACGTATTAATCACATCTCCGCAGAAGAGGCACATGAAGACCTGGACTGCATTATGGGTACGTTCCTCATCAACTCCACCCCAGCAACAATATTGTTTGATTGTGGTGCTTCGCATTATTTTGTTACTCAGAAGTTTGCGCAAAAATGTGGTTTGCAGCCTACCCTGCTTAACGAGCAAATGGCGGTACATACCACGGGAGCAGTGCTAAGCACCAACCTAGGATGTAGAGGAGTCGAGATCAATATTAATGGGATAAGCTTCTCAGCAGATCTCATCGTCATTAAGTCACAAGGTTTAGAAGTAATCCTTGGAATGGATTGGTTGGCCAAACACAAGAGCATCTTGGACTGTGCCAACATGGATATTACCATGACAAGAGACCAAGGCGTCAAAGTCATGTATGTCTCTGAGTCGGTATCCACTCAACTACCACAGGTTAATAGCCTATCGGGAGAAGAGCTGGACCGAGTGCCGATAGTCTGTGAATACCCGGACGTCTTTCCCGATGAGCTACCAGGGATGCCTCTCGACCGACACATTGAGTTCATCATTGAGCTCATGCCTGGGTCGAGGCCTATATATAAGAAGCCTTATAGGATCGGATCCGAAGAGCTAGCAAAGCTGAAGAAGCAGCTGGATGAGCAACTCAAGAAGGAATTCAGTCATCCGAGTGCATCACCTTGGGGATCGCCTGTTCTGTTCGTGTCTAAGAAGGATGGGATTATCAGAATATGTGTCAATTACCGTTCCTTAAATGAAGTCACGATCAAGATCAAGTACCCACTACCCCAGATTGAAGACTTGTTTGACCAGTTAAATGGAGCCAAGGTATTTTCCAAGATTGATCTCCGATCTGGATATTACCAACTGAATATCTGACCTGAAGACAACCAAAGACTGCGTTCGTGACGCGGTATGGTATATACAAGTGCACTGTCATGTCTTTCAGGTTGACGAATGCCCCATCTTACTTCATGTACCTCATGAACAAGGTCTTCATGGAATACCTAAATAAGTCTGTCGTCGTATTTATCGATGACATATTAATCTTCTCCAAGTCCGAAGAAGAGCATGAGCAACACTTGAGGTTAGTGTTGGAGAAGCTTCGAGAGCAACAACTTTATGCCAAATTCACTAAATGCCAATTCTGTCTGAGCGAAGTTGGATTCTTGGGTCAAACCATCACGGCAAGCGGGTTGGCGGTCGATCCTTCCAAGATTACTACGGTAACAAACTGGGAGTCGCCAATCGATGTGAAGGAAGTCAGGAGCTTCCTCGGACTCGCGGGATATTACCGCAAGTTCGTAGATAGATTCTCCTAGGTCGCTCAACCCATGAATCAGCTCTTGAAGAAAGGCAAGAAGTTTGAATGGACGCCGGAGTGTGAACCAAGCTTCCAGGAGTTGAAGAAGAGATTCACTACAGCCCCTGTATTGGCTACTCCAGATATAAGCAAGGAGTTTGTGATATATTGTGATGCCTCCAGAACCGGGCTCGGTGGATTCCTAATGGAAGATAGCAGGGTCGTGGCGTATTTTTCATGGCAGTTCTGCCCGCATGAGGAGAACTATGCCACCCATGATCTCAAGTTGGCAGCAGTAGTGCATGCCCTGAAGACATGGCAACATTACCTTCTGGGGAAGGGTTGTGAAACCTGCACTGACCACAAAAGTCTGAAGTATATCTTTACTCAAATGGAATTGAATATGAGGCAGCAAAATTGGTTGGATTTAATCAAAGACTACGACCTCAGCATTCAATACCACCCCGGTAAGGCCAATGTGGTGGCTCATGCCTTAAGCCGGAAAGCGAGCACCTTCAATGTGATGCTCAAGGAAAGGTTGCCCGCCTTGTATGAAGAAATGGAAAGCTTTGGGTTGGAGCTAGTTGAACCATGATTCCTGGCTAACCTCGAAGTCAAACCAATGTTGGCAGACTATATCAAGGAGGCCCAGAAGGGGCACAAGAGCATTCAAGGCATCAAGAAGAAGATCCAGGAAGGCAAGGCCCCAAAATTCTCGTTGGATGAGCAAGGAGTACTGTGGTTTGGAAAACGTTTATGTGTACCCAACAAGGTAGAATTCACGGACTTGACCCTATAGGAGGCACATGACACACCCTACTCTATTCACCCCGATGGTACCAAGATGTATCAAGACCTCCGAGAAAAATTCTGGTGGCATGGCATGAAGAGGGAAATAGCGTCTTATGTTGCCAAGTGCGACGTGTGCCACCGAGTCAATGCGGAACACCAACGACCTGCTGGACTGCTACAACCTCTCCAAGTGCCCGAATGGAAGTGGTACCGAGTCGGCATGGACTTCGTCACCGGCTTACCCAGGTCCAACAGAGGCCAAAACTTTATATGGGTCATCTTCGACCATCTGACCAAAGTGTCTCACTTCATCACGGTAAGTACCACCTATGGGGGCGACAAGTTGCCTAGCCTCTACATTGAGCGTATTGTAAGCCTCCATGGAGTTCCCAAATAAATCATATCTAACCGAGCCACGCAGTTCACCTCAAGATTCTGGAAGAAGTTCCAAGAAGCTATAGGAACCAAGCTCTCTTTCAGCACTGCTTTCCATCTGCAGATGGGCAGACAAATGGAGAGAGTAAACCAGATACTCGAGGATATGCTCCGCGCTTGTGTCTTGTCACATGGTGCCAAATGGGAAGACTGTCTGTCATTCGCTGTGTTCTCGTACAACAACAACTACCAGTCTAGTCTTGAGATGGCCACATTTGAAGTGTTGTACGGACAGTAGTGCCGCACCCCACTCAACTGGTCTGAAACCGGTGAAGGTTTGATTTTCGGGCCAAAAGTTCTGCAAGAGGCACAAGATAAGGTGTAGCTTGTCTGAGAAAACTTGAAGGCAACCAAGTCACGGCAAAAGAGTTATGCAGATTCTCACTGCAGAGAATTGGACTTCAACCTCGAAGACCAGGTGTACCTCCGCGTCACACTCTCAAGGAAACCAAGCGTTTCCATGTTAAGGGGAAACTTTCTCCAAGGTTCATTGGACCTTTTAAGGTAACGACAAGGCATGGAGAAGTTGCTAACCAGTTGGAGCTACCTCCACAACTTTCGGGTATGCACAACGTATTCCACGTGTCACAACTTCGGAAGTGTCTACAAGCGCCAAACCGTCTAGATCTTTATAAGGACATTGATCATCAGGCCATCGACCTTCAGTCAGATCTCACTTATCATGAGACGCCGATTCTCATCTAGGATGAAGTAGAGCGTTGCACCAGAAGCCGCACCATCAAGTATTTGAAGGTTCAGTGGAGAAACCACACCTAGGAAGAGGCAACATGGGAGCGTGAAGACTATCTCCGCTCTGAGTTTCCATACCTTTTTAGCACCTAGCTTAGGAATCTCGAGGACGAGATTCTTGTAAGGGGGATAGGCCTGTCACACCCTGTTTTCACGTCACTTCTTTTGTAATTCAAAAATCTGTGTTTATTAAAACTTTTCCAAAATCAATGATATGAGTGCCATGGTTGTCATTGTATGCTTGTATGCTTGGTTGTGTGATATCAAAAACCATATTTCTCAGAACTTAATTATTTTCAAAACCCTTTCTCTTATTTCTGGTCAATTCAAAACCCTGTTTTGTTTTGCACTACAAGTCTTGATGGCAAGAAGTGCTCTTATCGAAAGTTGGTGATTTGGTTCTAAAACCATTTTAGTTCACCAAAACCATAAAATAATTATTTTATAAATTATTTTGCTAAATTATTTGGATGTCTATTTCTAAGGCCAGAAATGATATTCCTATATGGAAAAATACTTTTGTGCCTTAGAAAAATCTGAGAAAATTTGGAGAAACTCAGAAGGACATATATTTTCCATACATAAGGTTTTCAACCCCTATTTATATTATAAATATTTGAGTAAATCCCTAAAAACCTATTCTGTCTGTTTTGACCTTTTCAAATATTTCCAAAGGAAATATTCTCAATAAATTCCTAGAAAATTCCAGTGATCTCCCTAAGCCATATTTGGTGCCCATATAAAGTTTCACCTTGATACAAGGTGGTTAAGGTCACCAAATATTCCAAAACCCCTTCTGTCTAGTATGAAGTTAGGGAAACTCTACATAGCAAAGTTTATCCAATGAAGTTGTAACTTTGCATCAGTGCCTAATACCTCAAATGAGGACTCCATGCCAAAAATGGGATTTGTGGGACTTGATTTGCCCACACTTCCTTTGGAAGGAACAAATCTGGTTATTTAGGGATGGTTTCAAGTTAACAAAGCTAAACTTCTCCAATGGAGCTCAAACTTAGTGTAGCCTCATGTTTTTGCCCCAAACCTAGTCCTCTTAATTTGCATAGCTAGTGGTGAGGTGCAACCACCCCAACCCATTATCGAGCAGCTTGTGACAGTATGGCAAAACCCCTCTTAACCCCAGCTAAAACCAATCCCTTTCTCTCTAACTCGTAGATTAGGTGGCTAGCATCAGTGCCTAACTCCAGTCAAGTGGACCTTCTCTGGTTCAAAGTAGAAACTCCAAAAACTCCAATTTAAGCTTTAGCCCAAGGCTGACAACACCTGTTTTCCTCCCCTCCTTTGACTAGCCGAAGCTCCTACGGGATTGAAACGACTAGGCATCTCCCAGCAAGGGCCCAGGACATGCCAGACGCTTCCATGGCACCCCAGAGCATGCCAACATGACGTGGCATACCAAAGCTGTGCTCCGGGCGCGCTACAGAGAGCAACCGAGGTGCACTACAAGAAATATGGTTGTTTATGACAAAAAATAATGACGGCGGTTTAATTGGTCATAGATCAATGGCCAAAATTAAGAATTTGGTCAAGGCGAGCGTTGGAGGGTCCAAACCCTATAGCATTATGACAATTTGGGTCCATAAGGTCAAAATTTCATAGCCCGCAATGGTCATTAACATGTCTAGCACTATTCATGATGTTAATTCATACCACCAATGAACAAATTATAAGGTTACAATCATAGATTTTATGTGACTGGACGATACCTCGTTTTTTCCCCACGTGTCAATTTTGCTATGTGTCAACCACACTTGCAGATGGGACGAGTCTATCATTCAAAACTAATAATCTAGCAAATCGATGTACCCATTATAAGATTCGGGTCTCGAAGGCTTTGTTATGGGACCAATGTGCCCTATGGACCTACTTACCGAGCTACCATGTAGAACCACCACCATATGAAGTGTGTTGACATGTGGGACCAACGTGGGAGACCCATGACCTACTAGGAAAATAAGGATCATGAATGACCTTGGAACATGGAAGGGGAACTGTCTAAACGACAAATTTCAAGGTAAGGAGTGAAAATTTGTATTTAACATGTATGTATGCAAGACATATTAGATAAATTCCAAATGAATTAGGAAAAAGCCAAGATTACTCGCTTTGATGAATAAAACAACAAAATAAAATATGCGTGCGCGTGCTAATTTCATATTTTTAAAACCTTTTAGATTTTAGAAAAATAAGACACTAAGACGTATCGATATGTTTAAATGATCCCAAGAAATGATTCAAATTAGTTATACATTACTCAGATATGAGATAAAAGTTATATGCTGAACTATGAATTTTATTTTTTGTTTCAACACATGATATGTGATAAATGTACTTCAAAATTTAATTATATCCAAATAAAATAATTTAACACTTAAATAATATCAGATGATGTTAATGGCATATATATCGTAGTATGTTCTATGCTTTTTCTTAAACAGTATCGATGAAATATTTTTTTCAAAGGTACTAAAGAATGTATCTTAACTTGGTGTTTGCGAAAATAAAGAACACATTATATTACAGAACAAGATTTAATATGAAGATGTTTTCGTTAATTCTAATGTTTATACATGATAAGATGGAAAAAATAACATGCACATTATTACTGTACACAGCAACATGGGCCCATTATCAGCCATACTGAAAAACCCAGCTGCTCCTGAACCAAACCAGAAAATGTAGCGCGCGGCGGCCAAAATTTCAGAGAAAGAGGGCGGCATCGCGAAATTTTCCCACCTAGATAACTAAGTGCTCCACACCGCCGCCACTCTCCCGGTTGTCTCTCAGATCCAATCGAGTCCCATCACCGCTATCCTCTCCCATTGATGTATCGCCTCTCCTAGCCCTTGCTACCACCAGGTTATCCCCCTCCTTTCTCAGTGCATCTAAGATGAGCGGTCGCCGGTACTCGCACCGTCGCAGAGGAAGCCGTTCCATCATGGCTCATGCCACCGTGCGTGACGTCTCCTCCTTGACACTTGGTGCCTCCTGGATATGTCTTGACTTGTGCGATGACGCATATTCCTGCACCCCTCTCGCCCCAGTACGCCTGCCGGAACCCTGCCCAGGATGGGTCACCTGCTGGACATCCTCGATCCTTGGTGCCACCAAGCAGTACTGGTCCTCTGGAGGTGCCGGCTAGCCCGGACATCACCGCCACTGGATCCATCTGCCCTAGGGGAAACAAGGGCCCCACGTGCAGGTACGTGTGAGCAAGGAGCCGCTGGCTAGAGGTCGCCATTAAAAAGTTGTTGAACCTGTTAGTACGAATATAGCGATCCCCATTCCTATTAGTACGAATATATTGTGCTTGCCTATACAGTTTTGACCTTGTCTGGTGTTGTCCTTGTATTGTGCTTGCGTGTACAGTTTTGACCATGCCTTATAGTGATCCCCATTTGACAGTGGAATATAGCGATCCCCATAGTTAGTTTTGCCATGTATTGTGCTTGCCTGTACCTATTGGACGAGAAAAGACTAGAGAGTTCGTGGTGATTCATTTTACTCCTATATTAATACTTGTTCTGCATGTAAACATCTGGATTTATGCTAATTAGGAGGTAAATACCGATTTTAATCAACTGTTTCTATCATAACTTGGATCATCACAAGATTGGAGTCAGTCTCGTGTTGCTCTACTCTTTTCTGCAGTAAAGGTGTGATTCAGAATTTTGTGATTTAGTTTCAGGGTTTTATTTTTAGATTAGATTGTATCCAGTTTTGTGCACATAAACCACATACGTTTCTAATGAGGCTTCTATTTTCCAACCAGGAAACTGGTTATCAACTAATATTCCTTGGTGCTAGAGCTGTTGTCCACGCATATCTGACAAAAACTTCCTTTTCAATCTAAAACAGGTAAATATATTTGTTATCGTTTGATGTTTCCTTGTGTCAATTTTTCCAACCTGTATTGATCTGATCATATATGCAGTATAACTGCATTGATTATGTATTAGTTGTTCATGTTGCTCTTCTGAGAAGAGGTTGATCTTGCACCTCTCACTACAGCATGCTATGATGTGAGTACCAAGGAAAGTGATGCACTAAAATGAAATTTGTTCTTTTTTTATCCCTTTAAATTTGTCTCTCAAAAAGTCTGATAAGTTCGGCGCTTCGTGCTAGACATGTTAGCGACTTAGCATCTATTTATTCTGAACATGTTATCCTGGACATGTACTATATTGTCAGATTCATATAGTTAGTTGCTCCTTGTTTTGTTATGTTGGAGCTACAGAAGCATCTCGGCCATTTAGGGAAACTAAAATTGCATGTTCAACTATAGTTTACTGATTTGGGTTATTTGTGAGAAGAATCCTACATAATAATACCATTTCAGTTTCAGTATATACATGTTCCTAATACTTTCAAAAAGCAGGTCGGTGTAAATATGGAAATATGAATAATGCAATACACTGCATGTCTCAAGGTTTCCAGTTTGAGAGATATGTTTCAACATTCTATTGCTTCTCGTGGATTTGCGGGAGATCGGTGTGGTGTTTTTCCACCATTAGGGTTTTCATTTACCTCGCAAGAATTTTGGAAACTAATCGAGGACAACAAAGACCATGAGTCCTTGACCTACCTGCTCATAAAGGGAGTATCTTCCTCCATTTTCGAACTGAGCTATCGACATAATGATCATTGATTTTTGGCGATCCCCACTTTGTATACAAGAGAAAATGAATTTTTGCACTGTTCTCTAGATCGGCACCATATCAGTGTATCAGTACCGAGGCATCATACTATATATTTTTCTCTTTCTCTTGCCTTGTGTTTATATTCCATGCAAATAAAGAAGGTCATCTTATCTGCTAGGTGACCCCAAAGGTAGGTAAATGGGGTTCATTCCCTTTTGTTGTTGATGCATTATTAAATCTCTTACAGTTACAATAGTGTAAAGTCACCTAATTTATCAATGTATTTACTAGAGCTCATTTAGTTTAATGTATTTACTAGAGCTCCCGTTCCTGATAACTTCTTCTAGATTGGTTACCGTTGACTGAAGTTGTTCCACTGTGAGAATTGAGCTTAAACTTGTAGTATAACTTTGCTGCAATATCACTATATCGGCCCTTTTAAGATGATCTTTTTATGTTTAAGCATTCCAGCCCCTTGATCGATGAGAGTACTTTCTGTAGTAGAAAGTACGGTAATAAACATGAGAAAACAAGTATATATGCAACACTTGTGGTTAAAGTTGCTATTAACTGTCTTAATGGTTCTTTACCCACTCTGTTGAATTGGTGTGATGTGTGCATAAGTATATATTCGGTATTACTAGTTGTGAATAAATATATTATATATAGTCTGTATTGCTGGGTGTGCATAAGTATATATTCTGTATTGCTTGTTGTGAATAAATATATTTTATATATATAGTCTGTATTGCTGTGTGCATAGAATTTCTAGAACTCGTTATGAGCAAAAATTACAATTGTTAATTCTTTTATTTGTATGTTTCTTGATATGTAGCTCATGGGCAGATTCTTGTTATACCAAGATTTTCCGGATTATCCTAAGATTGTAGATTTATTTTTCTCTTGAAGCTAGGTTTCTTTTCAAGCATGTCTAACATCTACATAGAATTCTTGAGATAAATAATAGAAGGATATTTTTTGTGTTACATGAGCCCGAACCTATAATCAGTTATTATTTGTTGACCTTTTTTTTAATTATATGTGGCTCGTTGTCTACAAGCTTATCTATGCATTAGTATTTGATGCTCTATCATGTTAGTTTCCTTGGTCTGCTTTCTGAGCCTTACCATCATTTTATTCTTGTAGGTAGCAACGGAAGGAGCGGAATATTGTGCAAAGGAAGAGGATGAGAAGAAACTCGTGCTTCTCATCCAATCTTTGTATAACTCTCTTGATGTGCATTTGTGGACTTGTTGGGTCTTTTTTTTTGCACTTGTAGAAGTATTCTGGTTTCCACTTGTAAAATTATTTTGATGTGCACTTGTTAGGCGTTGAACCTTGATGTGTAGAGGAGTCGGTGGATGATATATTGTATTTCATTTGATGTGCTATTGAAATGAAATATACAATTTATTTGTAATCATTTATTCTGTTGTACTTGTTTTTTAATGGGTCTATCCTTAGATATGTGTGCTTTTGCAAAATATTGCATCAACCCAAACAAATCAGACATTTTCAACAGTAAAATAGGTATTGGGTCGGGCCCATGTAGGCTAGATTGGTGGACTTGGATTTGAAATTTATGATGATTTCATTTGGTCACTAGCAATGCCACGTCAGCTTTGTCACGTAAGATCCTACGTGGCTCACACAAATGGGTAATGACCAAACCTAAATTTGGGTCAATAGAGATCTACGACCAAAATTTAGGAAAGGTCATGTTTGTTCATTCTTGACGGCCAACTGTTGACCTTGTAAATTTTGTCCAAAGAGTCAATAAATGACAACAATGACGAATCAACGACTAATATAGGGAGTCATAATTGACCATATTTCTTGTACTTGTGGGGGCGACTCCCTCGGCCAGTTCTAGCCTCCCTGCGGTGTCTCTCCTCTCCCCTGATAGCCCCTCTGCATCTGGAAGTTCCAAGGACCCTCCTTTCCCGCGCTCAGAGCCGGTGCGACGCGTGCCCGCGCGCACCAGTAGCCGCCAGAGTAGCGCGGCCACACATCCGCGCCACTCCTCTCTGCCCCTCTCTCATAGTGAGTCTCGGAGGTCCAAAACCACGTCCTGATACCGTGGTTTCGACCCATGCCTCTCTGTGCACTCCCATGCGCGCTATGTTGGGATCGCCAACGCACCCGAGTCGGCTCACCATCACAGGCCTATTTATAGCCCCTCCCCTTGATCAAGAACCTCTCACTCAACTCCACCTAGACCCCAATCACCTCCCTAGCCGTCCCATTGTGCGAGCAGAGCCCCGGTGCTCGAGATTGACTAAGGACCCTCCGCTTCGGAGCTCTGGTCAATCTCCGGCTACACAACGGTTCTCGCGTCCCTCTGCCCACATGCAAACACCCCTGGATCATTTCCCCCCTCTTCCCCGGGCAAATCCGTTCCCGTAGCCACCACGTCCACCATTGACTCAAACCTCTCCGCCACGTACACCTCATCGCCGGTGAAACAGAGCCCCCTCGTCGGCGACAAACCCACCAGCAGGTAGGCGATGATGAGCCATACCCATTCATGCCGTTGTTAGGGCCTGAGGACATCGTTAGCCACGCCGGTGTGCTGCTCCTCCTCTCTGTCTAGAGGTAGGAGACGACCCCGACACGGGTGCCCCACCTGTCGGTGGCCCATCTCTCTCTCACCCTCACTCCCCGCAGCCACTGACCATAGGGGCCCACGCGTCAGGTTCAAACCTGACGGCGCGTGCGCCTGGGCAGGCTGGTTGGCTGGCCACTAGGCCGGCCCAGCCCGAGGCCAAGCCAGGCCAGGGTTGTTGCCCTTTTTCTTTTTTATTTAAAACCTGGTTTTAAATTATTTTTATAAAAAAATTAACCTGTGAAAATTAATGATACTTTGACTTTCATTTTTATAAAAATGAGGAGTATTTAATGGAACTGTTAGGCAAATTTTTAGAACAACTTATCTGTTTTACAATAATTAAAAAAGCTAATTTGGAATAGTTTTGCTTCTGTTAAATTGATTTTAAAAATATTCTTTCACTAAAACTAGAGACAAATATTTTTTTAAATAACAATACGGATTTATCACAATTAAACAACATTTTTAAAGTGACTTGTGATCTTTTTTGGAGTGAGCTACTCACTGCTTTTTATTTATTACGATAATAGAACCCCGTGTGACGAAGGAGTTGGACTTGAAGACCCCGAAGACCCCGGATACTTAGCTGACCAAGGCAAGCAGCCCTTTGACCATGTCTGATCATATGTTATATTGCATGCTAGTGTAGCAAATATTTTTGTTGCATGTGATCATAAGTATTGGCAAATCATTGATTTGATGTTACTGATGGCTCCACCGGAGCAATTGAATTTTGAGCATGATCTTACCACCTATGAGGGTCACGCTATTGACATGTTGACAAGTAAAGCTAAGCTTGGTAGCATGAGCATGATTATGGTATAAATCAAATGTTCATCAAAACCCCGTCGGATGCCACTAATGCCCGAGGGTGATGATGAGTTAGGTGGACACTTTTGGTGAGGTGGTGCACCAGGTATTTTGTGTGTGTATGGTTTCTTAGATGGGAAGAGATTTATGAAGTGTCGACCGTCCCAACCTTACATGTACGACCACATTAACCCTTTATGGGATGGGGGTTTGTTGATTACTCTGGTCGGTACTAGCAAAGAGCCACATTACTAGTGGCGGGAGTGATGTGTGGTCACTCTCGTGATGGGGTCATGCCAGGTAGGGCGACTATGCCATTTTTACATGTTCCAGGCACACCGTTGGTCCCCGGATGGATGATACTGTCCAGAGTCGGTGCTCGTAAGACGTACATCATCAGGGCTGGGTTCCAATTGAGTGGACATCTTTGTCTAGTATCGTCAGTGGAAAGGCATTGATCGGGTACTTACCTCCAGTGTGTTATATACCACGAGTCGTGGATGACACGAAAGTTTCCCGGATCTCCTGGGTCCAGCGTACTACCTCTGCAGAGTGTAAAACTATTCGAATAGTCGTGTCCACTGTCAAGGATAGTTAGGTAACCTGCTTAAACTATGTCCAGTCATTTCCGCATAAATCAAGTGTGTGTGAGTGTGTGTGTGTACAATGGTGTTTCTATGAAAGAGTTGATATGACCAAGTTTGGTGACTTGGAATATGGTTGAACCCGGAGTATTCATCCCATAACAGATATATTGATATCGGCAACCTGTTCTTCTAATCTACATCTAGTTTATGTTGCATAACCACGCACATGTTATTTACAGTTAAGTTGTTACCCACGAAAGATGCATATTACTTGTTATCCTATCAATTGCATTGTTCATATCATGGGCTGTTTGCGAGTACATTCAAAAGTACTCATTGTCTTGCCACTGGTTATATTATTGACCAAACATGGAAGGACCGGAGTTTGGAGAAGAATACATCTTCGGAGACGGCCCTGCGAACTAGGACGCTTCCCAGTCAGAATGCATGTTGGTGTAGGCTGATGGCATGGGCACCCGCTTAGCCATAGGATTTCAGCCACTAGTTGTATCAGTGTGATTTGGCCTTATAGGCCCTACCTTGTGAACTTGACCATTTGGTCATGTGATGTAATAATTCGATACTTGGATGTAAGACTCTTAATATTCAGTATCTGTGTGTTCGGTGAGCATTGATCCGTGGGATGACTGAGCACGTTCATTCGGCGATCTCGACTCGTAAGTCCGGGTCCCCACAGAGTTCCATCTTTGGCAGCAAAAAAAGACTAAGAAAGCACGATCTAAACATTACACTGCACCTACGCATGTCATCAACACGAGATAATTAGCATTTTTCTTGCCCATTGTCATCAGCACCAGGTGTACGAACTGTATGATTATGTAGTAAATGATATTTTTATGTTATTTATATAAGGTATTGTCATTTTCTTGGTACATGAACATTTTAGATACTAGATTAATTGTTTCCTCAAAAGTCAACAAAAAATAATTTCGGACACACCCCCAAGTATGGAATTATGGATCCATAACCGACGGGTGCAGATGTCGCCCACAGGATCTCCGTCCGACAGCAACAGGAGGAGAAGACGGTTGGGCCGTGTGGTGGGGGTAGGGAATAGTATAGGGGTACGTACCAATGGTGGCGCGGGGAGGAGGCGCTGGTGGTGATGCGAGGAGAAGGTGGTTGGCGTTGATACAAGGAGGAGGCGGCCTCGTGGGGGCAAATAGGCGAGTGTGCTGCCACCGGCGAAAGGAGCACGACCTGTCGCCATAGGTGGGTGGGTGGGGTGTTGTGGTGGCCGGAGGAGGTTGGGGTGTGTCGCGCCAGCAGTTGGATAGGTGGAAGAAGGGGAGGGAGAGAGAGAGAGAGGGGTGGGGGGAACAGTCCTTAGATAGGCATCCTCTTTGTCGTATGCCAGCACACAACAAAGGGCGTAAAGGGACACGACAAAGAAATAGAGGACAACATCCGCACTATCCATTTTACCTAGTGAGCTCCATGGTTCAGTGGGGCCTAACTGGGCTCTTATCATCTTCCATTAGGCTTTTTGCCGTCTGCTGGCAGACGACAAATAATGTACTGATGGCAAATAGTATATTTGCCATGAGTCAATTCTTTTTCGTCTGTTTTTTGGAAGCTGATGGCAAAGAAATTCCTTGCCATCAGCTGGAAAATGGCAAAGAATGGACTAATGGAAAATTGTCTCATTCCAGTAGTGATAGCAGTAGCTAGGTGGTAATCTCTCTCTCTTTGATCTTCAATACAATGATCATCACATCTTTGCTTGGATCCATATGAGGTAACACTTTTGTACGATGTGTTTGTTGGTATCCGATGAATTGTGGGTTTATGTTCATGATAAATATTTGAATATCCTCTAATATATAATATAATTATTATGTGCATGATTATGACAGCTTCATAATTCTCTCCGGTCTATTGAAATAGTTTGGCCAACTAGATTGATATTTCGTTGGTGAGAGAGGTGCGTTGTAGTAGGTTCAACCTGGCAACTTTCTATATCCCAGTGAAGAAGGGGAAAAGTTTCTTCTTTGTGTTCCTGCTACTAAGGGTAAAATGATGGGGTTTATTCATATTGGTTGATTTTACTTCCTCTACATCATATCATATTACTCCAAGCATTACTTTGTTTCTCATGAACATAATACGTAGAGAGGCAAGCATAGAAGCGCTCTTGAAGTGAACTAATAGTAACATGTCAAGGCAGGAGTGTGCCAATTTGTTTAAGTATATGATGCCTATATTTACGTGAGCATTGCCGTGAAAATCGCAGAACTATCGGCTCTTCTATCAATTGCCGAACAACAATTTGGGAGATACCATTAGGGAAAGCTATGGCCCTGGGGTCTATTCACAACATATTGCTAAAACCTCCAATACCTTGCTTCCATTTATTTGCTTTTATTTTATTTTGCATGTTACAATTATCTACACACCTCATTCACTTGCAAATAAGGAGACCAAGGGGATTGACAACCCTCTTGCATGCATTGGGTGCAAGCTGTTTGTTCTTTTCTGTGCAACCGCTGAAGACAGTTGTGGTTGATATTCCTATTCGGTCGATAAACCTTGGTTTCATAACTAAGGGAAATACTTACGCACTTTCTGCTGCGATTAATCATCCCTCTTCATGAAAAACCCAACGTAGATCACGAGTATCATGCTCCTAGCCCCCTCCCGTCTGCTCGGGTTCGGTTATGGCCAACCAAAATGTGAAACAAAAATAAGGCCTAAGCGCACCCAAGATCTATCTATGGAGATGTATAGCTACGAGACGTAAGTGCATCTACATACCCTTGTAGATCGCTAAGCTGAATCGTTGAGAAACATTGTTGATTTAGTCGTATGTCTTCATGACTCAATCAAGATTCATCTCGATCTAGTGTAGAACGGATGGCACCTCTGTGTTCAGCACGCGTATAGGTCGATGATGTCTGCTCCTCCTCCATTCAGCGAGCAAGGGTGGAGGAGTAGATGAGTTCTACGGTAGGACGATGACATGGTGATGGTGGTGGTGGAGTAATCTTAGCATTGCTTGGGGTGTGGCTGCTCTCCCACCCCCTCTCTATTTATAGGAGGAAGGTGTAGGTAGGGCGCAGGCCTTGGCCCCTCCTCCAAGGTAGGGTTCACTGGCTAAGAGGGAGGAGTCCACCTCCCACAAGGGAAGTGGGCACCATAGGGGAGGTGTCCCTCCCCTCCAAGGCACCTCCCACGTACGACTTGGGCACATGGGCCTTTAGGGGTGAGGCGCCCAGACCTCCACGGGCCGGTGTGCCTCACTCCTCAGCCCATGTGGGCCTCTAGGGTTGGTGGACCCCTCGGTGTACCCCTGAAACACTTTCGGCACTCCCGGTACTAGATCAAAAAACCGAAAACTTTTCCGGAACTCGGATAACAGTTTCCTATATGTAAATTTTTACCTTCGGACCGTTCCTGAACTCCTTGTGACCCCAAGGATCTCATCCGGGACAGCGAACAACATTCGGTCACAAACATATATTATTCAACAATACTATATCGTCATCGAACGTTAAGCGTGTGGACCCTATGTGTTCGAGAACTATGCAGACATGACCGAGACACCAATAAGGTCAATAACAAATAGCGGGACCTGGATGCCCATATTGGTTCCAACTTATTCCATGAAGATCTTTATAGGTCGAACCAGGATGCTAAGGATTCAATAAATCCCGTATGCAGTTCCCTTTGTTTAGTGGTATATTACCTGCCCGAGATTTGATCGTCGATATCTCCATACCTAGTTCAATCTCGTTACCCGCAAGTCTCTTTACTTGTTTCATAATACAATATCCCACGACTAAATCCTTAGTCACATTGTTTGCAAGTTTCTTGTGATGTTCTATTACCGAGAGGGGCAAGAGATACCTCTCCCTCATACCGAGTGACAAATCCTAGTCTTGATCCATTCCAACCCAAGAGACACCCACGGAGATACGTGTAGAGAATCTTTCTTATCACCTAGTAATTTTTTGATGTTTAATGCACACAAGGCATTCCTTCGGTGTAAGGGAGTTGCATGATCTCAAGGTCCTAGGAAGAAATACTTGACATGCAAAAAAGCAATAGCAATAAAGTTAGTAATACGATCAAATGCTATGATTACAGTTTGGGCCTTGTACAGCACATTATTTTCCTAATGATGCGATCCCGTTATCAAATACAACTCGTGTCTATGGTTAGGAAACCTTAACCATCTTTAATCAGCGAGCTATTCTAATAGAGGCTTACTAGGGACACGATGTTGTCTATATATCCACACATCTATCTGAGATTCCAATCAACAAGATTATAGCTTGGATAACAAATGATTAGCAAAAACAAGGAAATATGATAATAACCAATTTATTACTACATCTAGGGCATATTTCCAACAGTCTCCCACTTGCTCTAGAGTCAGTAATCTAGTTCACATCACGATATGATTAACACCTAATTAGTTCTGGCGTTTGATCATGTTTTGCTTGAGAGAGAAGTTTTAGTCAATGGGTGTGCAACAATCAGATCCGTGTGTACTTCTTTGTCGGTGTTCTGGGAATGGGGGTACCCAGACCTACCTGCCTGCGGCCCAGGGCTGGCCCACCTCATCGACAAGAAAACAATGGGCCCGGTACCAGTCAAGGCAAGAACCTCGCAAGGGGCCAAGCCTCATGAGGAGGAACGGCTTCAAAACCAACAGGGGGCTTCCTGAGGACCCCATCGGAGCGGCAGATATTCTGAGGCAAGACCGAGCCTTAGGAGTTAAGGATGACGCGGAGAAAGGACAAGTGGGCAGCGGATTGCAGGAAAGAGCAGTTCCCCCTTGCGTGCAAAGGAGGGAAGGACCTACGCTTGTGCCGAAGGCAACTCCCAAAGGTTTCCATTCTGGTGCAACAAGGCCATCGCCGCCCACCGGTAGGACGGACGTAACCCCTCGAGCCGTCCCTGCTGTGCTGACAACCAGTTTTGCAGGCGAAGACCACCTTTGGGGTAGGGGAGCATGTTCCCCTGTTCCCCTTCAAAGATTGTCCGTTGTGGGATCCATTCCCACCAAAACAATAAGGGAAGAGGACCCAGGCCGCCACTATATATCGAGGATAGGATACTTCATAGAAGGCCCGGGCTGACCCACCAAGATCCACCCCATTCATTTACACACCCACGCCACACAAAGGCCACTAGCCTCCGGAGGCCCTCGAACACTGTACTAGTTCATCCACTAACCTCCACGAGAGGCAATCCAGCAAAGTAGGAGTAGGGTATTACGCTTCCCAGCAGCCCAAACCTGGATAAACTGCCGTGTTCTGTGCCATCCTCACCATCGAGTGAGTTGTTTGCCATCCCCAGCGATTAGCGAGCTAGGAGACGCGAGCCTCGCGAGATCTTCATACACGCCACTGTGTTCGAATCTTTAAGGGGTTTGCGGAGCCCGAAATCCGACATTTGGCGCGCCAGGTAGGGGGCGTGTCAAGGTCTTCTCCAAGCTTCAACTTCCCTAGGCCTCGCTACTCCGATGGTCGGCGCCCAACAAGCTTCTTCGAGCCTCGTCAAGCTGGCTTCCAACCGGCATACCACAGCGGACAGAAGCACGTGTACCGGCATTATGGTACCAGTAGGCTCGTACCAGATCGTCAACATCGTCTCCATCGCCGCAACCACCAGTGTTGCCCAGGTGCAAGGCGGCTCGGAGGCGCCCCCAACATCCACGACGCGCCGCATCAACCTGGGGGGTCTCAGCGCACACAAGTGCTGCAGATGGCGAGCGAGATGCTCCGCCAGCAACCAACACAAGGGGGCTTCGACGCCTGGGAAGACCACATCATGGAGCTGATCGTCATCGCCCAGAAGGCCATGCGACCCCACTCCTCTCCAGGGCCACACGTGCCAGGCCCCGGGGGGTCGCACCCCCTTTCAGCCCGCGGGCCTGCAAGCAGCTGGGCCCCTCTGGCACAGGATGGGGCCGAGAAAGACGCGACGCATGCTGCCCTCCTCCTCCTCCAGATTTCGGTGGCCGGCCTTGAGGCACATCATGCCGACAACCACCAGAGGCACGATGAGAACGGCAAGACGTTCGATGCACCCACCAGCGCGCATCACCAAAACCAGGTCGGTGATACGTCTCCAACGTATCTATAATTTTTTATGGTTTCATGCGATTATCTTGTCAAACTTTGGATGTTTTGCATGCCTTTTATATATTTTTTGGGACTAACTTATTAACTCAGTGCCAAGTGCGAGTTCCTGTTTTTTCCATGATTTTGACCCCTTTCAGAGGAGGATTCTGAACGGAGTCCAAATAGAATGAAACTGCCAAAAAGATTTTTTTCCGGAACAGAAAAAGATCGGGAAGCCGGAGAATCAGGTCAGGGGGCCACGAGGGACCCCACAAGCCCACATGGCGCGGCTAGGGGGGCCCGCGCCGCCTTGGCTTGTGGGCTCCCTAAGGCTCCTTTGCCCTAGGTTTTGCGCCTATATATTCTCTAAAATCCCATAAAAAATCAGGAGATCATGAAAAGTAATTTTCCACCGCCGCAAGCTTCTGTCTCTGCAAGATCCCATCTGGGGCACGTTCTGGTGCTTGCCGGAGGGGGGATTCGGATACGGAGGGCTTCTTCATCAACACCATGACCTCTTCGATGATGCGTGAGTAGTTCACCATATACCTATGGGTCCATAGCTACTAACTAGATGGCTTCTTCTCTCTCTTGGATCTTCAATACAAAGTTCTGCATGATCTTCATGGAGATCTATCTAATGTAATCTTCTTTTGCGGTGTGTTTGTCGAGATCCGATGAATTGTGGATTTATGATCAGATTATCTATGAATCTTATTTGAGTTTCTTCTGATCTCTCTTATGCCTGATTTCATATCCTTGTAATTCACTTTGAGTTGTGGGTTTTGTTTTGCCAACTAGATCTATGATTCTTGCAATGGGAGAAGTGCTTGGTTTTGGGGTCATACCGTGCGGTGACCTCACCCATTGTCAGAAGGGGTAGCGAGGCACACATCGTGTTGTTGCCATCAAAGGTAAAAAGATGGGGTTTTCATCATTGGTTTGAGTTTATCCCTCTACATCATGTCATGTTGCTTAAGGCGTTACTCTGTTTGTCATGAACTCAATACAGCAGATGCATTCTGGATAGCGGTCGATGTGTGGAGTAATAGTAGTAGATGCAGAAAGTATCGGTCTACTTGTCTCGGACGTGATACCTATATGTATGATCATTGCCTTAGATATCGTCATGACTTTGCACGGTTCTATCAATTGCTCGATTGTAATTTGTTCACCCACCGTGATATTTGTTATTTTGAGAGAAGCGTCTAGTGAACACTATGGCCCCCGGGTCTACTCCACATCATATTTTCAGCCTTACTATTTTTCTTCGTTACACATTACGCCTTCAGATCTCACTTTGTAATCAATCTTGAAGGGATTGACAACCCCTTTAAAGCGTTGCGTGCAAGCTCTTTTGTGTTTGCGCAGGTACTCTAGACTTGACGAGATTCTCCAAGTGGATTGATACCTTGGTTCTCAAACTGAGGGAAATACTTACTGCTCCTGTGCTGCATCGCCCTTTCCTCTTCAAGGGAAAAAAACAATGCAAGCTCAAGAGACGACAGAAGGATCTCTGGCACCATTGCTGGGGAAGGACTTTTGTTGACGTAGCAGAAGAATTTTTGGCGCCGTTGCGATGGAGGATCAAGTCAAAAAATCATCCAAGTAGGTGTCGCAAACTCATCTCTTGCATTTACTTTGTTTGCCAGTTGCCTCTCGTTTTCCTCTCCCCCACTTCACAAATTTGACTTTTTTGTTTTCCTTTTTCGTTTGCCTTTTTTGTTCGCCCTTTTCTCTCGCTTTCTTTCTGTTCACTTGTGTGCCATGTGCCTTCAATATGCTGCATCTTTGCTTGCTGAAAATCTAGTGATATGGATCCTCATCCACTTGCTAATCTCTTTAAGAGATCCAATTATGTTGATCCAATTGCTAGTGAGTTGAGTGCACTTGACTATCTTTATGGAGTTTCGCTTTAGATGCGTGAATCTGAAAATTGTGAGGAAGAAATTTATGAAGTGATTCACGAGGGCTCCTTGGATGAAAAGCATGATTGCAATGGTTTCACTATAAATTCTATTAGTGACAATCATGCTAAAAATATGCAAAACCCTAAGCTTGGGGATGCTAGTTTTGCTATGTCCACTACTTGTTGCAATGATCATGAGTGGGGCGATGATTTTTCTTATGATCTTGAAAATTTGTTTAAGCCTCATGATGAATATGATATTTGCAATATTTTTTAAAGTGTGTTTGGAGAAGTCATGACTTTAGTTGATGATAATCCCACTATTTTTGAAGAGCGTCAACTTTGCATGCATGTGGATCATGAAAAAAATATCCTATGTGATAGTTACATTGTTGAATTCGAATATGATCCCACATGTAATTATTAAGACAGAGGAAAATATGGTGGTAGAAACTTTCATATCACTAAATCACCTCTCGTTATGTTGAGATTGCTATTGTCTCTTTCTTCTTCCTTGCATCTGGTAACTATCGGTTGTCTTGACAATCTGTTTTCCTATAAAATGCCTATGCATAGGAAGTATGTTAGACTTAGGTGTGATTTTCACATGCTTTATGATGCTCTCTTTGTGCTTCAATTCTTGTATTTTGTGTGAGCATCATTGATTATAAATGCCTAGCTAAGGGCGTTAAACAATAGCGCTTGTCGGGAGGCAACTCAATGAATTTATCTTTTTCCTTCTGTTTTTTTGCGTCCACACCATCATAATTCTGTTGTGGTTGTGTTTTTTGTGTTTCTTTTTGTGTTTCTTTTTGTGTTTGAGCCAAGCAAAACCTTTATGACTAGTTTTGGTAATGGTTGCTTGATCCTGCGGGAAAAATACAGGAACGTTTCGCTCACGAGATGATTTTTCATTTTTATTCAGAAAGAGATTTTGAGTAGATTCTTTATACTGTTGGTTGATATGCCTTTTTCCCAGGCAGTCGTAATTTTGCAGAATTTTTGAGGTACGAGAAGTATACAAAGTATATAGATTGCTACACACTGGTCTGTTGTTGATAGATTTTGTTTTTGTTGAGTTGGTTGCTTGTTTTGATGAAACTATGGTTAGTATCGGGGGGTACTAGCCATGGAAAAGTGAGAATACAGTAGCCCAACACCAATATAGATAGAATTCAAGTTTGCTACATTACGAAAAGATGTGGTAGTTTGTTTTCTTGTGCTAATGTTATCATGAGTTTCTGTTTATGTTTTGTGTTGTAAAGTTTTCAAGTTTTGGGTGATGTTCTCATGGACAAAGGGATAAGGAGTGGAAAGATCTCAAGCTTGGGAATGCCCAAGGCATCCCAAGCCAAATTCAAGGACACAAAAAAGCCTAAGCTTGGGGATGCCCCGGGAAGGCATCCCCTCTTTCGTCTTCAATCCATCAGTAACATTACTTGGAGCTATATTTTTATTCATCACATGATATGTGTTTTGCTTGGAGCGTCTTGTATCGTAGGAGTCTTTTCTTTTTGTTTTTTCACAATCATCCTTGCTGCACACATTTTTGAGAGAGAGAGAGACACGCACTCATCTAGAATGCTCATAGTGCTTCACTTATATCTTTTGAGCCAGATAATTTTGCTCTATGTGCTTCACTTATATCTTTTAGAGCACGGCGGTGCGTGACTTGGTAGTTGGCTTATGCTAGGAAAGTAGTCCCAAAGGTGATAGGTACCCAAAGAGGATACAAAAACCTCCATCATCTTGTGCATTCAGTAGAAAGAGAAGTCTTGATTCCTCTCAATTAGTTTTGGGACGTGGATTTGGTAATATTAAGAGTTATGTTAGTAGGGTGTTGTGAATCTAGAAATGCTTGTGTTGAAGTTAGTGATTCCCGTAGCATGCACGTATGGTGAACGGCTATGTTAGGAAGCCGGAGCATAATTGATCTATTGATTATCATCCTTTGTGTTGAGGTCGGGATCGCGTGATGGTTAACACGTACCAACCCTTCCCCTAGGAGTATGCGTTTAGCACTTTGTTTCGATTACTAATAAAAACATTCGCAACAAGTATGTGAGTTCTTCATGACTAATGTGAGTCCATGGTATAGATGCACTTTCACCTTCCACCATTGCTAGCCTCTCTAGTGCCGCGCAATTCTCGCCGGTGCACAAGCCCACCATATGCCTTCCTCAAAACAGCCACCGTACCTACCTACTATGTCATTTTCATAGCCATTCCGTGATATATTGCCATGGAATTCCCACCGTTCCGTCTCATGACTTGTGCCTTCACTCTCATATTTCCATTGCATGATCGCAAGATAGCTAGCGAGATGTTCCAACGTCATACGCCAAGCTAGATCGTTGCACATCCCGGTACACTGCCGGAGGCATTTCCTATAGAGTCATCATCGTTTGAAAGCTTTGAGCTGTGAGTAAATAAAAGTGTGATGATCATCATTAGAGCATTGTCCCATGTGAGTAAATAAAAAAAAGAGGCCAAAGAGCCCAAAAAAAGAGAAAAGAGAGAAAAAAGAGGCCTAAGAGCCCAAATAATAAAAAAGAGAGAAAAACAGAGAAGGGACAATGCTAATATCTTTATCACACTTATGCTTCATAATAGCACCATGTTCTTCATGATTGAGGGCTTCTTGCTTTATCACCACCATATGCTAGTGGGAATCTTCATTATAGAACTTGGCATGTATATTCCAAGGATGGGCTTCCTCAAAATTGCCCTAGGTCTTCGTGAGCAAGCAAGTTGGATGCACACCCACTAGTTCTCCTTTTGAGCTTTCACATACTTATAGCTCTAGTGCATCCCTTGTGTGGAAATCCCTACTCATTCACATTGATATCTATTAATAGGCATCTCCATAGCCCTTAGATATGCTGAGTCAATGTGACCATCTCCTCCTTTTTGTCTCACAACCACCACCACACTCTATTACACCTATAGTGCTATATCCATGGCTCACACTCATGTATTGCGTGATAGTTATAAAAGGTTTGAGAAACTAAGAGTGCAAAAACAATTACTTGGCCAATACCGGGGTTGTGCATGATTTACATTAGTTGTGTGAGGATGATAGAGCATAGCCAGACTATATGATTTTGTAAGGATAACTTTCCTTGGCCTTGCTATTTTGAAAATTCTTGATTACCTTGCTAGTTTGCTTGAACTATTATTGTTTTCATGTCAATAGCAAACTATTGTTTCAAATCTTACGGATCTGAACATTCATGTCACGTGAAAGAAGTTGCAAAGGACAACTATGCTAGGTAGCATTCCACATCAAAAATTCATTCTTTATCACTTCCCTACTCGAGGACGAGCAGGAGTTAAGCTCGGGGATGCCTGATACGTCTCGAACATATCTATAATTTTTCATGGTTTCATGCTATTGTCTTGTCAAACTTTGGATGTTTTGCATGCCTTCTATATTTTTTTTGGGACTAACTTATTAAGTCAGTGCCAGGTGCCAGTTCCTGTTTTTTCCATGATTTTGACCCCTTTCATAGGAGGATTTTGAACGGAGTCCAAACGTTATGAAACTGCCAAAAAGATTTTCTGCGGAACAGAAAAAGATTGGGAAGCCGGAGAATCAGGGCTGGGGGCACCAGGGACCCCACAAGCCCTCATGGCGAGGCCAAGGTGACCCGTGGTCCGCTGACTTGTGGGCTCCGTGAGGCTCCTTTTCCCTAGGTTTTGCGCCTATATATTCTCTAAAATCCCATAAAAAATCAGGAGATCATCGAAATTACTTTTCCGCTGCCGCAAGCTTCTGTCTCCGCAAGATCCCATCTGCGGCATGTTTTGGTGCGCTGCCGGAGGGGGGATTCGGATACGGAAGGCTTATGCACCAACACCATGACCTCTCCGATGATGCGTGAGTAGTTCACCATAGACCTACGGCTCCATAGCTAGTAATTAGGTGACTTCTTCTCTCTCTTGGATCTTCAATACAAAGTTCTCCATGATCTTCATGGAGATCTATCCGATGTAATCTTCTTTTGCAGTGTGTTTGTCGAGATCCGATGAATTGTGGATTTATGATCAGATTATCTATCAATCTTATTTGAGTTTCTTCTTATCTCTCTTATGCATGATTTCATATCCTTGTATTTCTCTTTGAGTTGTGGGTTTTGTTTGGCCAACTAGATCTATGATTCTTGCAATGGGAGAAGTGCTTGGTTTTGGGTTCATACCGTGCGGTGACCTCACCCAGTGATAGAAGGGGTAGCGAAGCACACATCGTGTTGTTGCCGTCAAGGATAAAAAGATGGGGTTTTCATCGTTGGTTTGAGTTTAGCCACTACATCATGTCATCTTGCTTAAGGCGTTACTCTGTTCGTCATGAACTCAATACACTAGATGCATGTTGGATAGCGGTCGATGTGTGGAGTAATAGTAGTACATGTAGAAAGTATCGACCTACTTGTCTCGGACGTGATGCCAATATGTATGATCATTGCCTTAGATATTGTCATGACTTTGCGCGGTTCTATCAATTGCTCAACAATAATTTGTTCACCCACCCTGATATTTGCTATTTTCAGAGAAGCCTCTAGTGAAGACTATGGCCCTCGGGTCTACTCCACACCATATTTTCAGCCTTACTCTTTTTCATCGTTGCACTTTCCGCCTTCAGATCTCACTTTGAAATCTATCTTGAAGTGATTGACAACCCCTTTAAAGTGTTGGGTGCAAGCTCTTTTGTGTTTGCGCAGGTACTCTGGACTTGACGAGATTCTCCTACTAGATTGATACCTTGGTTCTCAAACTGAGGGAAATACTTACTGCTCCTGTGCTGCATCACCCTTTCCTCTTCAAGGGAAAAACCAACGCAATCTCAAGAGACGACAGAAGGATCTCTGGCACCATTGCCGGGGAAGGACTTTTGTTGCCGTAGCAGTCGGCCCATGACAACCTAGGGTGGTCAGGCAGGAGCGCTCCTTCAGGCGTAGCCAACAGCTGGTGTCGGAGGCGCCTGCGCGGGAAAACCACGACAATGGATACAAGCAAGGGTACCAAGAGAGGAGTCCGAACCGAGTAGCTCCAGGACCACCCAACGGCGGCAACAGGAACAAGCGACTTTGTGCGGAGGCCCATCGCAGGAAGGACTCCTAGCAACAGGACCGGGGGGACCTCCCCCCGCCACCGAGAGGGAACGGCACCATTGCACTGCTGAACGACTTTGGAGGTCGATCGAACACCTACGCAGAGCCCTACGTACCGTATTATGTAACACCACTCGACCCTCCTAACTAGGAAGAGCCTCACGCATGTCGGCATTCTGGGAATGGGGGTACCCAGACCTGCCTGCCTACGGCCTAGAGTTGGTCGACTTCATCAAGCAAACCAATGGGCCTGACATCACTAAAGGGAAGGCCCTCGTGAGGGGCCAAGCGTCACGAGGAGGAACGATATCGAGACCCACATGGGGGCTTCCCCAGGACCCATCCGGAGCGGCGGATATTCCAAGGCGATGCCTAGCCTCAGGAGTCAAGGATGACACATGACAAGGATAGGCAAGAAGCGGATAGCAGGACGAAGCAGTTTCCCGTTTGGTGCAAAGGGGGCAAGGACGAATGCAGGTTGCCAATGCATCTCTTAAAGGTTTCCATTCTAGTGCAACAAGACCTTGGACGCCCGCGGGCAGGACGGACGTCATCCCTAAGCCAACCCTGCAGCGTTGGCAGATACTTTGCAGGCAAAGAGCACTTTTTGACAGGGGAAGCATGTTCCCCTGTCCCCCTTCAAAATTGGCCATTATGGGATCCCTTCCCACCGAAACGATAATGGAAGAGGACCGGGGCCGCCACTATAAACAGAGGAGAGGTTGCTTTGTAGAGGGGGGATCTAATGTGATCCGAACCATTCACTCACCTACTAGCTCCGCACAAAACACGAATCCTCTGGAGGCCCTCCAGAACACTGTACTAGTTCATCCAACCACCTATGAGAGAGTCAATCCACCAAAGTAGGAGTAGGGTTTTACACTTCCCAGCGGCCTGAACCTGGGTAAACAACCGTGTTTACTGTCTTCCTCACCATCGAGTGAGAACTTTGTCGTTCCAATCGAGTAGCGTTCCAGGCGAGGTTAGGCAGTGAGAGATCTTCGAAGGAACATCGAAGGAACTGCGAAGGTAAGATGCAAAAGTTTAAGGACCAACAGGGAAACGTTCATGGTCCACTATTACAGGAACGGAAAAACAGAACCTGGGAAACTCCTAGGTGGAAGTCAGTCGTCGCTGCCCTTCACGCCAGCAGGCTCGGCGTTGGAGCCCTCCTCCTCCATGGTGACGGGCACCTGGACGTACCCCTCCACCAGGGCGTCCACATGTGGGCGGACGTCATCCCGAAGAAGTCGCTGGGACTCAGCACGCACCGGCTCGAGGACGCGTTGGAGATCTAGCTCCGGGATGAGGCGACGCAGGTTGGAGAAGACGAGCATCAGGGTAAGGCCCAGAAGTTCGCTGCATCGTACGCATTGTCCTCCTCCACGCGGGAGACGCCGGCCTCCAGCATCTCCACCACCTTCTAGAAGAAGGCTAGGTAGCCCTTGTCGCTTCTCACATTCGGCAGCGCCGGGGCATCTCCCATGAATCGGTGCATCGCGCACACCGCCCGGCCGGCGATGCCCTCGAACTGCTTGACTCACTGGGATGCCAACATCCGGGCATACGTCGCCTCGTGCTGGGCGGCCTGAATGGCGTCGGCCGCCTCCTGAACCTACCTCTACAGCGACACCAACTCCTCCTTGGCCTCCACTTCGCCCTGGCGGGCGGCCTGGAGGGCGACCTCGGCGCTCTCGAGGTGAGCCTGCAGCCCTTCCATCTTCTACTAAAGCTTGCCAAGCTTAAGCTTCTTGGCTACAGGAGCTCTGGAGAAAAGGGAAGATCAACCACCAAGCGGCCGACGAGACAACAAGGAAAGGGAGTGCAGACGAGGGACTTACTCGTCGGCCAGAGTCCAGCGGCGAGGGAAGCACGGCGACCCCGAGGGTCATCCACCACTGATCCCGAGGGCTGACGAGGGCACAGACAAAACCGCTCCTTTTCCCCGGCCGGAATCTCCTCCTCGAGACGTCATGAAAGACAAAGAAATGAAGGGAGGCACCTCCTCGAGACGTCATGAAAGACAAAGAAATGAAGGGAGGCAAAGAAGAGGTTTTTCTCGATGGAGCAAGGGAGGCAAAGAGGAAGTTCAAGATCGCAGTGCCTCCCACTTGCCAGGGGCGAGGCGGATTTGTAGGCGAAAGACAGCCACCAACCATAGTGGGAGCACGAGCATCGTGCGCCCCTCGGGGGCCACGAGATGCCGCCCATGTCGCTTCGCCTCTCAACCGAGCGATCACGTCCAAGAGGGCCGTTGGTTGTGGTGAGGCCGCAGTGGTGCCATTCAATGAGAACAATGATAGTCGGCGCAGTTCTTGGACGTCGTACCATTGTGGTCTGGTGCGCCCGGGACGCCTCGAGGAGCGATAGCGTCGCCGCATGGCGGCTGGACATGTGTGCCGCCTGGCCTGCAGACAATGAGTGCCCGCAACGCTTTCGGCCACCCTCAAGGCTTCACCGAGAAGCTAGCCCACGCGCACCTTGGGCCCAGGGGCTACTGTCGGTGTTCTTGGAAAGCGGGTACCCAGACCTGCCTGCGTGCAGCCCAGGGCTGTCCCACCTCATCGACTAGAAACCAATGGCCCTGGTACCACTCAAGGCACGACCCTCGCAATGGGACAAGCCTTGCGAGTAGGAACAACTTCAAGACCCACAAGAGGCCTCGTGAGGACCCGTCCGGAGCGGCGGATATTCCGAGGCAATACCGAGCCTCAAGAGTCAAGGATGACATGCAGAAAGGACACGAGGGCAGCGGATTGCAGGACATAGTAGTTTCCCCTTTTGTGCAAAGGAGGGAAGGACGTACACGGGTGCCAAAGGCATCTCCCATAGGTTTCCATTCTGGTGCAACAAGGCCATCGCTACCCATCGGCAAGACGGGCATCACCGCTGGACCCGTCCCTGCTGTGCTAACAGCCACTTTTGGACGCGAAGACCACCTTTGGGGCAGTCAGCATGTTCCCCTGTTCCCCTTCAAAGATTGGCTATTGTGGGATCCCTTTCCGCCAAACCCACAAGGTAAGAGGACCCAGGCCGCCACTATATATAGAGGATAGGATACTTTGTAGAAGGCCCGAGCTGATCCACCCAGATCCACCCCATTCATTCACACACCCAGGCCACATAAAGTCCACCAGCCTCCGGAGGCCCTCGAACTATGTACTAGTTCATCCACTAACCTCCATCGGAGGCAATCCACCAAAGCAGGAGCAAGGAATTATGCTTCCGAGTGGCCCGAACCTGGGTAAACTGACGTGTTCTATGTCTTCCTCACCATCAAGTGAGTTCTTTGCCATCCCCCACGAGTAGCGAGCTAGGAGAGGCGAGCCTCGAGAGATCTTCGTACATGCCCCTCTGTTTGAATCTTTAAGGGGTTTGCGGAGCCCAAATCCGACAGTCGCAAATATCTATGTCATAGTGTAGATGATGCTACCTTCCTCCACTTGCAGCTATTCCAAATGACTAGTCCACTATACGTATGTGGTATACTACTCACAGTCATCAGGATCGGTGGCAAAGCTTGCATAAGTGTATCCCTTTGAGACAAACTCTTTATGACCTCCATAATCGAGAAACACTTCCTTAGTCCTCTTGTTACTAATTATAATTTTGACCATTGTCCAGTGATCCACTCCAAGATCACTCTTGTACCCCTTGCCACACATATGACAAGGCACACACCATGTGTAGTACAAAGCATGGCACACTCCACGATCACTCTTTGTCCTTTCTCTTTCTTCTGTCATGGTCGAGCTTTGAGTCTTACTCAAATTCACACCTTACAATACATGCAAGAACTCCTTTGAATGGTCCATTTTGAACTTCCTTCAAAATCTTGTCAAGGTATGTACTTATTGAAAGTTTTATCAAGCGTCTTGATCTATCTCGATAGATCTTGATGCCCAATATTATTAAGCGTCTTGATCTCTCTTTAAAATATTGATGCCCAATAATTAAGTAGATTTATCCAGGCTTTCCTTTGAAATACTCTTTAATTATGCTTTTCTTAAATTATACATATTTTTTATCAATAATATGTCATCCACATATACTTATCAGAAATTCTATTGTGCTCATAAGCTTGCACGAGACCATAAATGGATCGCCTTATAAACCCAAAAACTTTGATCACCTTATCATAGCGCACATTCCAACTCTGAGATGCTTGCACGAGTCCATAAATGTATCGCTAGAGTTCGCATGCCTTTTAGCATCGTTAGGATCGACAAAACCTTCTTGTTGTATCACATAGTACCTTTACTTAAGGAAACCGTCAAGGAAACGATGTTTTGACATCCATCTCCCTGATTTCGTAATCGAAAAATGCAGCAATTGCTAACATAATCCCAATACACTTTAGCATCGCTACGGGGGAGAAAGTATCATCATAGTCAACTCCTTGAACTTGTCGGAAACCTCTTTACGACAAGTCGAGTTTTATATACGGTGATAATACCTTCCGTGTCGGTCATTTTCGTAAAGATCCACTTGCTCCCTTGCTGGTTTTGATAATTCACGACAACATACATTATCTCTTGGACTAAAACTTTTACCTAGTATATTTTAGGTATAGTCGGCAGAGAGCGTTGGTTATGGGGTCTGTGAAGAGAAGCCCCTTGATGAAGGAAGGTGCCAATACAATTGCCTAAAGCTTAAAGCTAGAAGACTCTTTAGTTTGCACTTCGTGAGAAATCACTTTGAGTCCATAGGAAATCCAAAACTATTAAAAGGGGATGAGATATTATGATGAATTGGTTGCTCAAGTGCTTAGAGACAGCCACCAAAAATACTCAGCCATTCTCCTACAAAATACATCTGTCTCAAGCCAAATATTCAAATAGGTTCCACCATGTTTCCACATATGGACCTACCGATTTTAATCCAAGATAGAAACCCAGCGAAACCCTACCTTTTTGGTGCAACCAATTATGCATCAATGCTACCGAGTTTGGGTGGCCAACCTTTTGTTGCTTGGTACACAAAATCAGGATTTCCGAGTATCTGTATCGGTGACACCGAGTTGTGCCATCTGACCATTAGTCACCGTTTCGGTTCTACCGAGATGTGAATACCGGTCCTAGTGAGATTCAAAAGTGGCTACCTTTTGAGAAAGCGGGTACCACCGAGTTTGTAATTTCGGTGTCACCGAGTTGGTTAATTGTGGTGTAACAGTTGGATTTTGGAGGTTGCCAATAGATACCCCTGCTCCTAACTCAACTCGTAGAGGAAGCACTCATAACACACTTACACTTGCGAGATTCATTTTTCTGAGAGAGCGCCACCTAATCATGTGTTGAGAACAAGAGATTCCATTCCTACCATTTGAACCATGATTTCTAGCCTCCCGAAGTTACTTTCCACAAGCTCAATCTCTCCTACCTATGTCAAATCTGAGAGAGAGTGATTGAGTGTTGAGGAGACTATGTTTAGAAGCACAAGAGCAAGGACTTCATCGTTCTACCACATCTATTATATTTTGGAGGGTGGTGCATCCTAGATTGGTTAGGTATCGCTTAGGAGCCTCCTACTTCGTGTTGTGGAGCTGAACTGAGATGTTTGTAAGGGCAAGGAGATTGTCTACTTCGTGAAGATCTACCATGAGTGATACTAGTCATGTGTGGACGGAAGCCGTGATGGAATCGACAAGGCTGCTTCTTCATGGACGCCTTGTGGGTGTAGCCCTCCGTGGACTCCTGTTGTTACCCTTCGTGGGTCGAAGTCTTCACTAACATGGACGTATGATAGCAGCACCTATCGGAACCATGCGAAAAATCGCCGTGTCAACTTCATTGCGTTTGACCTTCCTAAACTCTACTCCTTACTACATGTGCAAAGTTTATACTTTTCCACTTCCATATTTGTTGACTAGCATGTGTAGGGTGCACTAGACTGGTTAGAATCGCTAAAATCTACCAATCATTAATTTGGGAAAAGGCTAGGATTTTAGTTACGCAAGTAGTCTTTTCACCCCCTCTAGACACCTCCTCTATCGATCTCTCAATTAGTATCAAAGCAAGGTCTCCAAAACCTTGGTTTAAACACCATGCGAGGAAGAAGGATGTGCCTAGTTTGGGAATGTTAGTTGTAGAGTGCCTATTCTTGATTGGGAATATTTTAGACAATGGAACTATCAAATCCACTAGGTGTAGCCCCCGAGAGTCGGGCCGGCTGATAGTTAGCCTGGTTGAGTCTCACTTGCAGCGGTTTGCCTTCTTCTTTTGTTTTCTGTGGCGGCGCGAGCGCACCCCCTGGGTGTAGCCCCCGAGAGTCAGGCCGGCTGAGAGTTTGCCGGCCCGAGGATAATTCTTGATTTGTTTTGGTTCTCTTCGCTGTAGGATCTCCACTACGGCCAAGCGCAAGCACACAATGCGCTGCTGGCCTGGCTCCAAGAGGCCGAGACGCGGACCAGCGATCTTCAACGCCGGCTTGACCAAGTGGTCTCGGAACGCGATACCTTGCATGGTGAAGACGGCCGTCTACGCCAGGAGGTGGAACTTCTCCATACGTAGAAGAAGGGCCATGAGGCGGCCCACCAGAAGGAACTGGAGCCGTTGAAGCAGAAGGAAGCATGCGACGTCGCCGACATGGAGGTCTTGGAGAAGCTGCACCACGATAAGAAGGCGGAGCGGGATGCCGCCCTGAAGGACACGAGGCCCAATTGGTGAAGGAGATCAAGCTGGCCAGGACCTTCGGGGCGAAATCATCCGCCTGGCTCAATAGCGCGTGGTTCGGGACCACGATGCTCTAGAGCACGCGGGCGAGGTCGACATTCACCTCAACCGTGATCCGTCCTTTCCTTGACTTGTATTTTTCTCACCGTTAGCTTCTCTTTTCTCTTTTTTCTCACGCCATGCCCCTTCTCCTACTCCCCAGAACTCTTCCCAAGGACACGGGATGCGGCGGAAGTAGCCGTGAAGGCCGATCGCGATGAGCGACGTGATGCCATCGTTGAGGTGGACGCAACCGCTGGCTGGACTGTGGCGGAGATAGCCATTGGCCCCAAGTCCCGTATGCGGGAGCTGGCACATTCTCTCAACCGGCTCTAGGACGCCGGTCTGGCGATGGTGAACGCCCTTCGGCCTAATGTGGTGGAGTTAGCCTCAATGAGTCGGTTGTCCCGCTGGCTTGAAGCCGGACGCTCTCGTCCGGACGTCTAGCGTGTGTCGGCTTGGACGAGTCATGGTACGAGCTGGAGCGTACATGGAGCTACGCTTGGCCAAGTCATGGTTTAAAAACCTGGACTTGGGCCGGCTCGCAGCACAACGCGCCGGCGCAGAAGCGCAGCTGGTAGCCGTCGAGGACCAGCTGCAGGTGCGGGCCAGCGACATCGCATCCTTCTTGCTTGGAACGAGTATAGCATGGAGCGAGAAGCTCATGGCAGTGTGATCCCGAAGGATTAGTTCCAGCTGGTCCTCCACGACGCTTATGGCAGCACCGACGAGACGGTGGTTGAGAACGGCGACTCCACCGCAAGGGCCGGTGCTGAAGGCGCTCGGGCGGATGACGGCGCCTCTACCTCACGCGGGGCTGGCAATGCCGGCGCCTCCGCCTCAGGTGTCGCCGGTTATGCCCGAGCCATGGGTGGAGCCGCCACAAACTGAAGCTTTTTTCGTTTTTCTTCACTTCTTTTGTTAGTCTAGCAGTTCCACCCGCTGGGGGTGTTATGTAATGAACTCTGGACGTGGGCCTTTACATGATTTTGAATGGAAGATATGTTTATCTATTTGCATTGTGCCTCTGAAGGATGTGCTTGCCGGCTCGCTTTTCTGTCTTTTATTTCTCTTTGGCTTTGCTTTGCCCAACAACTTGCCTCCTCCAGCATCCACCCCGCCAGTCTGACAGTCGGGAGCCGGTCTGTGATTGGGACGGGGCTTCTGCCTTCGAAAGCGTCAGGCTCTGATTATTTGAAGCCGTCAAGATACTTAGACTTGGAGTGTGCCAGCAAAGGCCGGCTGAAAAGGAAGACCAGAAGCGATCAAACCAACCCGAGCCGGCGAAGATCAGAAGCGATCAAACCAACCCGAGCCGGCGACCTCTTGATACATCCAAAATGTATCTATAATTTATGCTTGTTCCATGATCTTTTGGGTGACATTGTTATATGTTTTGCTACACTTTTATATCATTTTGCACATATTTGGACCAACCTACTAACTCAGTGCACCCGTTGCCAATTTATGTCTACTAATGTCTATTTTGCAGGGACTTTTACACAATTTTCCGAAGCCCAAACAATTCCAAGAAAATGTAAAAAAATCAGCGTAACGGAAGCTTCAAGATCACCGAAGATGGGCTAGAGGGTTGCCAGGGGCCACCCAGGTTACCTGTGGGCGCGGCCTGGCCCTAGGCGGCGCCAAGAGGCCGCCTGGGTGGGTCCCACCTCCTCCTGTGCCCTCCTTCGTCTATATTTACAGCTCCGAGAGAAAACCCTTCCATCACATCCAGAATCGTGAATTTCGCCATCGTTCCGTCGCTGCAGCGCTTCCGAGATCAGTAGCGTCAGGACATCACTTCTCGGCACCCTACCGGAGGGAGGATTGACCTCTAGGAGCTCCTCTACCGCCGTGGACGCTTCCCGGCTGTGCCACGAGTAGTCCTCCTTGGACCATGGGTCCATGACCAGTAGCTATGTGATATCTTCTCTCCAATCTTGTGCTTCAATGGTTAGTCCTTGTGAGCTGCCCTACATGATCAAGGCATCTATGTAATTCTCTTGCTATTGCTATGCTCGGTTTGTTGGAATCCGATGGATTATGAGATTATGTTCAAATTGTTATGAATTATATATTTGATTATCCTTTTATATTATCTTCCTTAGTGATTCATGCATGTTCTTCGTTGCTATTTATTGCTGTGGCCGAGTAGTAGATCGTAACTCCAAGAGGGAGCGTTATGCATGATTTTGGGTTCATGCCCATCGATGTTTAGCTTGAGTGACAGAAACATGAGACTAGGGGCTATGCTGTTGCCACCATTGAGAAAACAACGGTGCTTGTGACTACGGTTGCAAGGATTATTTACCTTACGCATAGTTCGTTAATGTAGTTGTCCGTTGCTTTGAGTTTACACTTTGGGTGGGGCTTGCAACTAAATACCGGCGAGATGTTCTGGATAGATATCTCAAGGTGGATCATTAGTAAGTAGATGCTGATGAATGAACGCTCTACTTGTCTTGGCATACTGTCCATTACTATTGAACCTCTAACTATCAAGTAGCATAATTACCATTGCGGTGCATTCATAATTCTGTCAATTGCCCAAATGTAATTTGTTTATACAAGCGTAGTTGTTTATCGTGTTTTGGGAGAGAGACATCACTAGTGAACATCAGGTGACTCCGGTCCATATCACCATCATTGTTTACATCTCCTTCATTTACTGTTTTGATTTACATTTCCTTTGCATTCACTATTACTATTCCCGCTTGTGTTTTCATCCTTTGCAAACTACAAGGCCGGAGAGATTGACAACCTCTGTGTACTCGTTGGGAGAAAAGTTATTTGTATGTGCGCAGGTGCATGTCTTCTTCTAGCGCCAGGGTGGAAGACACCTACTTGTTGATCCTAGGAGTCCTCCTGGTTCGATATACCTTACAGTCTGTGTGTGAGGGAAAACTTGTTGCTGACTACATCTCAACCTTCCACTTGGGGTAACCAAAGAGGAGCGAGAAGTATATACATCATCTCGTCATCATCCCTTTCATAGTCGGATTTTTCATGCAGCTGGCGTTCCTTCCCACGATCTCATTAGCCAGACAGCTGGGAGCCGGTCTGTAGCTTGTGCCGGGTGGTAAGGGTTTCTGATTGACGTGCATTATATATTTGACTATGACTAAGGAAGTTGCTCGGGCCAGCTAGCGAGCCCCCAAGCCCGATGTGTCGGACCGGAGAGCCCACTCTTGTCTTGGCAACTCTTTTCATGAACTTGAAAAAGGTATGCCCCAAGTACTAGCTTGGAGCACCCATTGCATTCATTGAAATCCCGAAAAGGGTAAAGGATACATACGTACACATTTTTCTCCCTTGTTCTGGAAGTAGAACGGGCGAAGCATTACCGGGTTCCATGGACGCTCTGTTTCCTCGCCGAAGTCGTCTCTCTTGCGCTTCTGCGGCTTTTGGGCGTCTATTAGATAGTATGCATTGTTGTGCAAAGCCCTGTTGATGATGAAGGGTCTCTCCCATGGGGAAGAGAGCTTGTGCTGGCCGACTATTCGCTGGATTCTTCTGACTACCAGGCCCCCCTCATGAAAGGAGAGAGGCCTGATTTTCTTGCTGTGGTAGTGCCTCAGCTTCTGTTGGTAGATGGCCTTCCGGCTCAGGGCCAGCTCCCATGCCTCCTCGAGTAGCTCGACGCCGTCTTCTCTTGCCTCTTTTGCATCCTCCTCCGTGTTAAGGGTGACAAAAGGCGAGTTGAAGTCAACATGTGCAGGGATGATTGCCTCAGACCCATATACAAGGAAGAATGGTGTGAATCCGGTTGACTGGTTCGGCGTTGTGCGGAGGCTCCACAGCACAGCCGGCAGCTCTTCGATCCAACAGCCGACTGACCTAACGAGCGGCGCCACGAGACTTGGCTTGATGCCGGCCAGGATTAGGCCGTTTGCCCTTTCCGCCTGGCCGTTTGACTGCAGGTGTGCCACCGATGCTAGATCGAGCCGGATGCCTTCTTTGCCAGAGAAGAGCGCCATTGCACCCTTGGCGAAGTTGGTTCCGTTGTCGGTGATGATGCTGTGGGGGACGCCGTAGCAAACAGAGATGTCCTTAATGAACTTGACGGCCGTGGGACCGTCAGGATTCTTGACTGGCCTGGCCTCAATCCACTTGGTGAATTTGGCGAGGCTACAAGGAGATGTGTCATGCCGCCTCGAGCGGTCTTGAATGGTCCCACCATATCCAGCCCACAGACGGTGAAGGGCCATGACATGGGGATGGTCTTGAGAGCCGAGAACGGCAAGTGGCTTTGCATGCTGAAGCGCTGGCATCCTTCGCACTTGTCGACCAAGCCTGTAGCCTCCTCGAGGGTCGTGGGCCAATTGGGTCCATTGTGGAACGCCCTGGCCACCAGGGGTTCTGGAGGCAGCATGATGCTCGCACTCACCCTGGTGTATGTCCTTTTTCTTGCCCTTTTTCTAACTCGACGCAGCGTTGGCACACGCCGGTTACTCTACGTCGAACCAGCTTGCGGTTGATGATAGCGTACGTTGGAGATCGTCGTTTGATCTGCCGCACCTCCGCCTTGTCTTGAGGAAGCTCGCCGCAAAGAAGGAGGCTAGGATGGGGTGTGCCCATGAGGGAGCTGACACGAGAGCCGGCTTCGGTTTGGCTTGAAGGTCAGGGGCATCTGAAGCCCGTGAGTTTTTCGTTGTGGTCCTGGGTTTGAGACCTTCTGTCTCTGGTGCCGTCATGGCAGCCGACATGCCGTCAACGTCGATGAAGGCCACCCACTGGGTGTTGAGCCAACAAGGTTCGAGGTTTGGTGTAGCCGGCGGAGTTGCTGGAGCCGGGGAAGCAGTTGTAGCAGGCAAGATTGCCACAGTCGGCAGAGCGAGTGTAGCCGGCGGAGTTGATAATTCCGGGAGTTCCCTCGGGCCCAGAGTCATTCGAACGGACGGGCCCGCAGGCATGAAGATTGATGCCAACTGTGGAGATTGCTTGATGGAGGGCTTGTGCAGCTTCTGGAGGGAGAAGCCAGGCGGGATTGCTTGCCTTGTGGAGCCGATTTTTGCCAATCTATCAGCCACCTCATTGTCCGCTCGGGGACAAGATAGAACTCGCAACCCTCAAAAGGGCCACTGAGCTACTAGATAAGGAAGCGGTAGCTGGACTTGTTGGCGTCCCTGGCATCCCATTCGCTTGAGACTTGCTGCACCACAAGATAAGAGCCTTGAAGCAAAGGATCCGCCGGATGCCGATTTCTCTAGCAAGCCGGAGGCCGTGTGTGAGCGCCTCATAGTCGGCAACATTGTTGGAGGCAGCGAAGTGTATCTAGAGAGCATACTTGAGATGGTCCCTTTTTGGAGACGTCAAGACGATGCCGACTCCCAGACCGGTTCGCATCTTCGAGGCATCGAAGTGCATCCACCAATGTGTGGAATCGGGAGGCGGTGGCAATAATTGGGTCTCGGCCCAATCGACGACGAAGTCAGCCACCACCTGAGACTTGATGGCTGTGCGCGGCTCGGAGCGGTAGTCATGGTCAGCCATGGCGATGGACCACTTGGCAATCCGTCCCTTGGCATCGCGATTTCCCATGATTTCTGAAAGTGGAGCCGTGCTCACCATCGTGATGGCATGCTCCTGGAAGTATTGCTTCAGCTTCTTGGCGGCAAAGTACATGCCGTAGCACATCTTTTTATAGTGCGAGTAGGTTTTTTTGGAGGCGGACAAGACATCACTCACATAATAATCAGGGCGCTGAATCAGCAGCACCTTGTGAGGGGTCAAGCCTCACGAGGAGGAACGGCATCAAGACCCGCAGGGGGCCTCCTGAGGACCCCTCCGGAGCGACGGTTATTCCGAGGCGAGGCCCATCCTCAGGAGTCAAGGATGACGCAAGGGAAGGACACGCGAGCAGTAGACCACACGGGGGGGGGGGGGGCGGGGGCAGTTTCCCTTTTAGTGTAAAGGAGGCAAGGACGTACCAGAGGTTCCCAAGGCACCTCAAAAAAATTTCCATTCTAGTAGAACAAGACCATGGCCGCCCGCCGGTAGGACGGACGTCATCCCTGAACCCACCCCTGCACCCGTGGCGGAAACTTTGCAGGAGAAGACCACTTTTGGACAGGGGAAGCATGTTCCCCTGCCCCCCTTCAAAATTGGCCGTTGTGGATCCCTTCCCGCCAAAACAATAAGGGAAGAGGACAAGGACCACCACTATATTTAGAGGGTAGGTGATTTCGTAGGGGCGCCTAACTCATTCCATTGACCCACGGGCACAACAGCCTCCGGAGGCACTCAAGAACACTGCACTAGTTCATCCACCCACCTCCGAGAGAGGCAATCCACCAAAGCAGGAGTAGGGTATTAAGCTTCCCAGCAGCACAAAGCTGGGTAAACTGCCATGTTATGTGTCTTCCTCACCATCGAGTGAGTTCCTTGTCTTGTCCATCGAGTAGCGAGCTAGGCAAGGTTAGGCCATGAGAGATATTTGTACACGCCCCTGTGTTTGAATCTTTAGGGTTTTGCGGAGCCTAAAATCCGACATTTGGCGCGCCAGGTAGGGGCCGTGTCGAGGTATTCTCCGAGCTTCATCTGCCCTAAGCCCGCTACCATGATGACCGGCGCCCAACAAGCTCCTTCGAGCTTCGTCGAGCTGGCCTCCAACCGTCATACCACAGCGGCTGCAACGTACCAACATTGTGGCACCAGGCGGCTCATACGAGATCGTCAACATCACCTCCACCGTCGCGACCACCCGCGCCACCCAGGCGCACGTCGGCTGGGAGGCGACCCTGGCATCCCCGACGCGCCGCATCAACTTGGTGGACCTCGACGTGCAAGACTTGTTGCAGATGGCGAGCGAGATGATCCTCCAACGACCGACGCAAGGGGGCTTCGACGCCTGGGAACACCGCAATATCGAGTCGATCGCCATTGCCCAGAAGGCCATCCGACCCCACTATCCGTCAAGGCCGGAGGTGCCGGTCGCCAAGGACTTGCATCTCGTGTTGGTCCGTCGGCCTGCAAGGGACAGAGCCCCTCCTACGCGGGGCGGGGCCGAGAGGGGCGCATTTCGCACTGCCCTCCTCCTCCTTCAACTCCTGATGAACGGCCTGGAGGCGTAGCATGACGTCGACCACCACGGGCACGAAGAGAATGATAGGGAGTTTGATGCACATGCCGGCACACATCGCCAAGACCAGGTCGGTCCACGACAACCCGGAGCAGCCAGGCAGGAGCGCTCCCTCAACCACAGCTAGCAGGCGGCAGAGACGTCGCCGCGGGCATGGTACAACAACAGAGACACACCAGGTCACCAAGTGGCGAGTCTACACCAGGAAACACCGGGACCAACCAACGGCGGCAAAAGGAACAAGCGGCTTCGCGTGGAAGCACCTTGCTGGAATATCTTTAAGCAACACGGCCTGGGGGAGCCGACTCTGACGCTGATGGGGACTGCCACCATCGCATTGTTGAATGGATTTGGAGGTGGATCAAACGCCTACATGGAGCCCTACGTACCGGAGTATGCGGTGCCGCCTGAACCTCCCGACGAAGAACAGCCTGAAGAGCCCACCCTGGGCACCTACTCTCCTCAAGAGTAAGGAGCGCCCTCGAGGCCCCCAACGCCCCTAGGCCGCAGGGCGTGATGCCAGCTGTCGCCCCCGCAGAGAGACTGCGAAGAATCGGACCCCATGCCTCAAGAGGACAAGTCATATGAAGCAACGAGATGCAAGTGGCGCGGGCTGATACGTCTCCATCTTATCTACTTTTCCAAACTCTTTATCCCTTGTTTTGGACTCTAATTTGCATGATTTGAATGGAACTAACCCGGGCTTATGATGTTTTCAGCAGAATTGCCATGTTGTTGTTTATGCGCATAAATAAAAGTTCTCTGAATGACCTGGAAATTTTCGAGGATTTTTTGTGGAATATATAAAAAATACTGGCGCAAGAATCAACCGGAGGGGTGCAGCGTGGAGCCCAAAAGCCCACCAGGAGCGCCCCCCTGGCCGCGCCTGGCAGGCTTGTGGGGCCCACATTGCTCCACCACCTCCAAATCCAGCTCTATATAGTCCCTTCTGTCTGGAAAAAAAATCGAGGAGCATCGCGTTTTACGATACGGAGACGCCGCCACCTCGTGTTCTTCCTCTGGAGGGCAGATCTAGAGTCCGTTCTGGGCTCCGGAGAGGGGAGATCGTCGCCATCGTCATGACCAACCTTCCTTCATCGCCAATTCCATGATGCTCTTCATCGTTCATGAGTAATATCATCGTAGGCTTGCTGGACGGTGATGGGTTGGAGGAGATCTATCATGTAATCGAGTTAGTTGTGATGGGGATAGATCCCTAGTATCCACTATGTTCTGAGATGGATGTTGCCGCTACTTTGCCATGCTTAATGCTTGTCGATAGTGCCCGAGTGCCATGATTTCAGATCTGAACCTATTAAGTTGTCGTCAATATATGTGTGTTCTTGATGCTATCTTGCAAGTTGTAGTCACCTACTATGTGTTATGACCCGGCAATCCCGGAATGACAATAGCCGGAATCACTCCCGGAGATGACCATAGTATGAGGAGTTCATGTATTCACTAAGTGTTAATGCGTTGGTCCGATTCTTTATTAAAAGGAGAACCTTAATATCCCGTAGTTTCCACTAGGACCCCGCTGCCACGGGAGGGATGGACAATAGATGTCATGCAAGTTCTTTTCCCTAACCACGTATGACTACATACGGAATACATGCCTACATTACATTGACGAACTGGAGCTAGTTACATATCTCTCCGTGTTATAAGTGTTGCATGACGAATAACATCCAGCATAATCATCTATCATCGATCCAATGCCTACGAGTTTTTCCTACTGGTCCTTGCTACGTTACTTTGCCGCTACTGCGGTCACTGCTGCTACTATTACTCTGCTGCTACTGTTGTCACTTTGTTGCTACTGGTTACCGTTGCTACTGTTTCTATAACACTACTTTGCTACTAATACTTTTCTGCAGATACTAAGTCTTTCAGGTGTGGTTGAATTGACAGCTCAACTTCTAATACTTGATAATATTCTTTGGCTTCCCCTTGTGGCGAATCAACAAATTTGGTTTGAATACTCTACCATCTAAAACTGTTGTGATCCCCTATACTTGTGGGTTATCAAGACCTTTTTCTGGCGCCATTGCCGGGGAAGCCAACTCAAGAATATTCTCCCGTCAACATGCCTTTTTCTGGCGCCATTGCCGGGGAGGCATAGCTATGTTCTCTGAGTCACTTGGGATTTACGTCTGCTGATCACTATGAGGAATCCGAAAGATCCAAGAACTAAAGTCTTGCCCTCAACTACGAGGACAGGTAAGGAACTTCCATCTAGCTCTGCACTTCATTCACCTTCAGTTATGAGTAAGTTTGCGACACCACCTCCTGATAGAAATTTTGATGTGTCGCCTGTGCTTGATGATGCTACTTCTGCTGTCCATGATACTTGTGATGATGCTATGCTTGATACTGCTTTGCCACTAGGTGCATTCCTTGATGCACAAATTGCTAGAGTTGCTGCTACATGTCATGATATTTCTGAAACTGCTGAGATTATTGAAGTAGAACCTGCTATTTTGGATGTTAGAACTAGCTCTCCTAGATATGAATTGCCTGATATGCCTGAGGGTTATGTTATGGAGGGAGAGATAGCTGAGGACTTTATTGCTTGTAAGGATAGCTATGATGTTGAGAAATTACTGCGCAAGTGGAAAGAAAAATCTTTGAACGCTAGGATGAAATACGACTCGAAGTTTGCTACTTCGCCTATCTTTGTGACCGATAAGGATTATGAATTCTCTGTCGACCCTGAGTTAATCACTCTGGTCGGATCTGATCCTTTTCACGGTTATGAGTCTGAAACGATTGTAGCCCATCTTACCAAACTGCAGGATATAGCCTCCCTATTCACGAGTGAGGAAAAGATCCACCACTACTATATCCTTAAGCTGTTTCCTTTCTCGCTAAAGGATGATGCTAACACTTGGTTCACATCTCTTGCCCCTGGTTGTGTGCGTAGCCCCCAGGATATGATCTACTACTTCTCTGAGAAATATTTCCCTACCCATAAGACGCAAGCTGCCTTGCAGGAAATATACAACTTTGCGCAAGTCGAAGAAGAGAGTCTCCCACAAGCTTGGGGAGGCTCGTCCAGCTACTGAATGCTTTGCGTGATCATCCTCTTGAGAAGAATGAAATACTTGATATCTTCTATAATGGATAAACTGATGCTTCTAGAGACCACCTAGATAGTTGTGCTGCTTATGTTTTTAGGGAACGAACTGTAGAACAAGCTGAGATCCTATTGAATAATATCTTATGCAATCACTACTGAAATTCATAAATTTGCCGTCTGCCAAAGCGAACGGCAAAGGGTGCAACCACGGACGGCAAAGGCTTTGCCGTCGGTCAGCAGACGGCAAAGTAGACGATAAAAAAAATCCGGTGAAGAGGTTCTTTGCCGTCAGCTTTTCCAAAGCGGACGACAAAGAATCTTTGCCATGAGTGGGCTGACGGCAAATTAGCTGGGACCGCAAAGGGTGCAACGTCCCCGTTAAGTGTTAATGGCTGGCCGTCTGCCTTTGCCGTCTGCCTCCCCTCCTTTGCCGTGCGTGGGCAGACGACAAAGAGGGGAGAGAGAGGGGGCAGATTCCCCCCTTTGCCGTCTGCCTCCACCCCTTTGCCATGCGGGGGCAGACGGCAAAGAGGGAAGAGAGAGGGGCAGATTCCCCCCTTTGCCGTCTGCCTCGCCCCCTTTGCCATGCGGGGGCAGACGGCAAAGAGGGGAGAGAGAGGGGGCAGATTCCCCCCTTTGCCATCTGCCTCCCCACCTTTGCCATGTGGGGGCAGACGGCAAAGAGGGGAACCAGCCCCTTTTTTATTTATTTTTTGTTATATCCAGCATTTTTTACAATAATTAGGATATATATATATATATATATATTTGACATAAATAAATTTCTTTCCGTACTCATAACCATATTAAAATAACCTCTTATATGCAGCTATCAAGTTGCATCCACGTGCATAAAAAGATTCATATATTACACCAGTTTCATCCACGTGCATACAAAGTTTCATATATTCATATACTACAATAGTTTCAATACAACCCATGTTACAAGAAATCATCTTCAAGCATTCCATCAATATTTGCCAAGCTTCCCGTGAAGTGAAGGTAATCTGCAAAATGAAAAATAAGAAAGTTAGAAGAATAATAGTAGATGAAGTAGTGTATATATAGGTTATTTCGGAGAAAAATTAGCTAAGTATAGACCATTTAGGAGCTAACTAAGCTAATTATGTCATTTAGGTGGAACCCTAGCTAACTATAGGTCATTTCAGAGCTAACTTGGGTAAAATAGGTCATTCCGGAGCAAACTATGCTTATTAAGCCATTTTTGATCTAGCTAGGCTAATTATAGGCCATTTAATACCTAAGTTAGGGGGAATAGGTCATGTTGCAGCTACGTAAGCCTTATTATGTTACTTCGAGGATAATTAGCTAAGTATAGGTCATTTTTTATTAAATAGACCATTTAGGAGCTAACTAAGCTAATTATGTCATTTATATGGATAATTAGCCAATTTAGGCTTTGTTGGATGAGTCTAATTAAGCTACATAGAATAAGAGAAAGAGAAGAAGAAGTAAAAAAAGGAGGAGGAGAAGGAGACGGAAGAGGAGAAGAAGAATAAAAGAAGAAGGAGAAGGAGAAGGAGGAAGAAGGAGGAAGAAGGAGAAGGAGGAGCTCCTTCTCCTTCTTCTCCTCCTTCTTCTTATCCTCCTCCCTCTCCTTCTTCTTCTTCCTTCCTTTCATTTTTCCTCTTTCTTCTCCTCTCGTCTCCTTCTTCGGGCTAAATTGGCTAAGAATGCCTTTTTGGAGCTAATTATGTCATTTCGAGGATAATTAGCTAAGTATAGGTCATTTTTTGTTAAATGGACCATTTAGGAGCTAACTAAGCTAATTATGTCATTTAGATGGATAATTAGCCAATTTAGGCTTTGTTGGATGAGTCTAATTAAGCTAGGTAGAATAAGAGAAAGAGAAGAAGAAGTAAAAGAAGGCGGAGGAGGAGGAGGAGGAGGAGAAGGAGATGGAAGAGGAGAAGGAGAAGAAAAGAAGAAGGAGAAGGAGAAGGAGGAAGAAGGAGAAGGAGGAGCTCCTTCTCCTTCTTCTCCTCCTTTTGCTTATCCTCCTCCCTCTCCTTCTCCTTCTTCTCCTCTTCTTCTTCTTCCTTCCTTTCATTTTTCCTCTTTCTTCTCCTCTCGTCTCCTTCTTCGGGCTAAATTGGCTAAGAATGCCTTTTTGGAGCTAATTATGTCATTTCGAGGATAATTAGCTAAGTATAGGTCATTTTTTATTAAATAGACCATTTAGGAGCTAACTTAGCTAATTATGTCATTTAGATGGATAATTAGCCAATTTAGGCTTTGTTGGATGTGTCTAATTAAGCTACGTAGCATAAGAGAAAGAGAAGAAGAATTAAAATAAGGAGGAGGAGGAGGAGGAGGAGGAGAAGGACACGGAAGAGGAGAAGAAGAAGAAAAGAAGAAGGAGAAGGAGAAGGAGGAAGAAGGAGGAAGAAGGAGAAGGAGGAGCTCCTTCTCCTTCTTCTCCTCCTTCTGCTTATCCTCCTCCCTCTCCTTCTTCTTCTTCTCCTCTTCTTCTTCTTCCTTCCTTTCATTTTTCCTCTTTCTTCTCCTCTCGTCTCCTTCTTTGGGCTAAATTGGCTAAGAATGCCTTTTTGGAGCTAATTATGTCATTTCGAGGATAATTAGCTAAGTATAGGTCATTTTTTATTAAATAGACCATTTAGGAGCTAACTAAGCTATTTATGTCATTTAGATGGATAATTAGGCAATTTAGGCTTTGTTGGATGAGTCTAATTAAGCTACGTAGAATAAGAGAAAGAGAAGAAGAAGTAAAAGAAGGAGGAGGAGGAGGAGGAGGAGGAGGAGAAGGAGACGGAAGAGGAGAAGAAGAAGAAAAGAAGAAGGAGAAGGAGAAGGAGGAAGAAGGAGGAAGAAGGAGAAGGATGCGCTCCTTCTCCTTCTTCTCCTCCTTCTGCTTATCCTCCTCCCTCTCCTTCTCCTTCTTCTCCTCTTCTTCTTCTTCCTTCCTTTCATTTTTCCTCTTTCTTCTCCTCTCGTCTCCTTCTTCGAACTAAATTGGCTAAGAATGCCTTTTTGGAGCCAATTATGTCATTTCGAGGACAATTAGCTAAGTATAGGTCATTTTTTATTAAATAGACCATTTAGTAGCTAACTAAGGTAATTATGTCATTTAGATGGATAATTAGCCAATTTAGGCTTTGTTGGATGAGTCTAATTAAGCAACGTAGAATAAGAGAAAGAGAAGAAGAAGTAAAAGAAGGAGGAGGAGGAGGAGGAGGAGGAGAAGGAGACGGAAGAGGAGAAGAAGAAGAAAAGAAGAAGGAGAAGGAGAAGGAGGAAGAAGGAGGAAGAAGGAGAAGGAGGAGCTCCTTCTCCTTCTTCTCCTCCTTCTCCTCCTTCTTCTTATCCTACTCCCTCTCCTTCTCCTTCTTCTCCTCTTCTTCTTCTTCCTTCCTTTCAATTTCCCTCTTTCTTCTCCTCTCGTCTCCTTCTTCGGGCTAAATTGGCTAAGAATGCCTTTTGGGAGCTAATTATGTCATTTCGAGGATAATTAGCTAAGTATAGGTCATTTTTTATTAAATAGACCATTTAGGAGCTAACTAAGCTAATGATGTCATTTAGATGGATAATTAGCCAATTTAGGCTTTGTTGGAAGAAGAAGGAGAAGGAGGAGCTAACTAAGCTAACTAAGCTAATTAAGCTAACTAAACTAACTAAGCTAATTAAGCTAACTAAGATAACTAAACTAACTAAGCTAACTAAGCTAACTATGTCATCTAGCTATATTTTATTAAATAGGTCTTTTTGGAGCTAACTAAGCTAATTATGTCATCTAGCTATCTTTTATTAAAACACTAGAAATAACATACCTAAGTTAGGGTCAAGCACGGTGGCTCTGGCTTGTTTCACCTGGAGAAGGCTGCCCTGGAGAAGGCTCGATTGTAGAAGGGTCGTGCGATGCGTTTCGGGACATATTCTGCACCAAACATTGTTTGCAATGTGTAGTTACCATGAGGACACCCTTAAGATCACTCCACTGAAATGAAACTCACCGTCCCCGCCACGTTAACGACTGGCATCGGTGGAGGGACTTCGCCGTTCTTCTCGCACATAGACTGAACATTTGGTTTCGACAAGTCAAACTTTTTATTTATTAATGAAACGGACATTCAAATGCAAGATTTGAAATAATATGAAGAAGAAACTTACCACGAAGAGCTCGTATATGACCCTCGTAGACGCATCATTCCATGCCCTCTCCGCCTCCACCAATGCAGTGGTCCTCTCCTCCAGCTCCCTAATTTCCTTATCCTTCTCCGCCATAGCCGCCTGCATTGCCTCTCTGTCTTTCAGAATAGCAGCCTACAACACAACTCATTGTTAGCATATTGGTTCCAACGCACAACATAATGCGGAAAGATATTTGAGTCCATTAAACTAACCTCGATGGCGAGCCCGACTGGCCGTGCACGACGTGTTATCTCCGGACAAGAGCTCGTTTGGCGTGCCTTTATCTGCCAGAGAGAGCTAGGACAACGTATAGGGCCGTCACCAATGCCGATCGAGCCATGGGGCCTCCTGTTGCCAGCTATCATCACCAGCTCTGGATCAATAGGCCCCTCGCTCGGGTTAAAGTCCTCCCCTTTCCTCGCCTTCCCGTGATCTCTGTACTTAACGAGCTTGTCGTGGGAGGAGATGTTGGTGAACTTTTCTGGATGCTCGAGGTCAGACTCAGAGAATGCCTTGACCTTCTTGTACGAGGCAGTATGGGCCATCGCATAGAGGTCGTACATTTGTGGCGCCTCCGTCTTATTGTGACGCGCCTAAAAGAGAGACAGAGGAAAATTGTATTGGTAAAGGAGAAGGAAAATTGAATTTCATGAGGCATGAAGCAACCACATACCCAGTTCTCGCCAAATTGGATTAAGTTGACGCTCCCTTGATGGTGTGGCACGCCAACCATTTTGCCACGCCTCTCCTTGGCTTTGTTCTGACTGGTCTCCCACGTTTCGGAGCACCACTGATCCACCAAGGCCTCCCAACAATCCATCTTATCCACACACCATCTCGGGGGCACCTAAGTTAATAAAGAGAAATTTGAGCGCGTAAGAACGTAATCAAGGAAACTGACTACAAAGCCTTAATAATATGTAATTACCTTCATGTAATGCTCCTTCTCCATCTTAGCATCACGGCACTTCGCCTTGTCAAGCCTAATACGCCGCGTGGCATAGTAGTCTGGAACAGCCTGCACCCGAGCGTCATGCCGAAAGTTTTGAAGTAGGCGGCGATATTCGGTTTCGATAACCTTTGCCGCGTCCTCCTCGTATCCCTCCTCACACCTGTAGTAGGTCTACAAACGAGACAACACCGATTAGTACAATAAATAGCTATGGTTGATTTATAATTGTGTGAAAGAGAAATTACCCAGAACATTCGGATCACCATGTCCGCCCTCGTGTCACACAAAACACCGTCGATCTCCACCTCCGGCGGGGCCGGGGCACCCAAGTAGTGCTCCCAGGTCATTCCTACCTCTCGCTCCCGACCGGGCAACGTAACAAACCCTGGGAAGTTTTGACAACAAAGAACACCAAGGACGTTGTTGGGCTTGCGGACATCCTTGGCAACAATCCAACCCCTACAGTATGACAAATTAAAGCCAAAATATTAGATATTTGAGAAAACCCGAAGGCAAAAGGTTAAATAAGAGTAAATTAACTTACTTCTCCCCATTTGGCCTAATCGACCACGTCTGCTCGGGGGTCGCTGGCACGAGCGGGAGCCCCGAACTACCACGCTGGTACACGGTAGGCCCCTCACCCAGCTCCTCGTCGCTACCAACATGGCCACTTGCCTCAGGCCAGGTATCCCACTGGGTCTCTTGGGACTTACCCTCATCCCTGCCTTGCTCCGGAGTCGCCTGGAAGGAAGCCTATGGGACAGGAGTCTCGTGGGTCGAAGGCTCGTCGACCTGAGGCTCGTCGACCCGAGGCTCGTGAACCGGAGACCATGTAGCCTCCACCTCAGACGAATCCACCCTAGAAGTCCTGTGCTCAGGTGAATCAGCTTGGGGTGCTCAGGTGAATCCACCCATGAAAAGTCCACACCATATAATTAGGCGTAAAACCCCACTTCTGCAGGTGTTTACCCATTTCAAACTCTGTCTGCTCTTTCCAGTTGTCGCAGTTGGGACAGGGGCACCGTGTTTTATGCTGGCCATTTGCAAACGCGGCTCTCACAAAACCCCTGGTTTTTGTTAACCATTCATGGGTCATGTCTTTCTGACTAGGGTGACCAGTGTACATCCAAGCACGATCACTCATGTTGCCTAGCTACCTATGGGGGCGCAAGAAATAAATATATAATTCATCATCTATATTCATACGCTAATCAAGTTTGTCAGTTTTATTACGTCCATGCAACCTACGCGCTAATAGGTCAAGATAGGTCCTAATCCCACCCGAGTATGTGTAGACTGGGTTCGTTTTCCCATGCTCTGCTCCAGATGCGACGCAGAATTTCGGCAGCACCTCCTCGCTGTTCTCCTGATACACGTCTCGGCAATAAGCAGGGAGGATGTGTACCCGGAGAACAACAGGGGAGGCACTGACGAAATTCCGCATCGGATCCGGAGCACAGCATACGGGAAAACGAACCCAATCTACACATACTCGGGCTGTCCATGGATAATGTTGGACAATTCGAAAGGATGGCGGTTATAAATATGCAAAGAAATGCATATTTATAGATGTCGCCCTTTCGAACGGGAGACGCATACTGGTCACGCATACTAATGATTGAAGAAACCTATAGCTAGCAAGTTTCATCGGCACGAAGACCGGGACAGAGCAAATTAAGGGGGTAGGAGGAGAACTCATTTGTGCTCACCAACAAACGCAAGGGCGGAGCTCGTCCAACACACGTGGAGGTCGTCGAACAACTGCACATTGAAATTCATCCGATCAACACAAATATGATGTTTTTATAATTAACATACTCGGAAAATATGTGACCTAACTCATAATTTACAAAATTATGACCCCGTCGGCTTAGTTGCGGTGATGGTCGGTGGTGTCGGGTGTCGGTGGTGTCGGGTGTCGGTGGCGTCGGCGGTCGGGGGTTAGTTGTGTCCGTGGTCGGGGGTTAGTGTTGTCGGGGGTCGAGGATCACTGGCGTCGGGGGTTGGGGTCTCTTTGGTCAACAAGAGGCCGAAGAGGTGTCGGGGGTCGAGGGTTGGGGGTCAATGGTGTCGGGGGTCGGGGCTAGGGGGCCGGGGGTCGAGGGTCAGGGGCGTCGGGGGTCGGGGGTCGAGGGTCAGTGGCGTCAGGAGTCGAGGGTCAGTGGCGTCGGGCGTCGGGGGTAGAGGGTCGAGGGTCAGTGGCTTTTGTAGTCGAGGGTAAATGGCGTCGGGCATCGGGGGTCGGGAGTCGGGGGTCGGGGGTCAGTGGTGTCGGGCATCAGGGGTCGGGAGTCGGGTCTCAATGGCGTCGGAGGTCGGGGATCGAGGGTCGGGGGTTGGTGGCGTCGAGGGTCGTGGGCCGGGGGTCGGGGGTCGGGGTCTTTTCTTTCTTCTTCTCCTCTCTCCTCTTCTTCTTCTTCTTCTTCTTGATCATCATATTCTTCTTCTTCTTCTTCTTTCTCCTCCTCCTCCTCCTCCTCTTCTTCTTCTTTCTTTTATCTTTCTCCTCCTCTCCTGTTTCTTCTTCTTCTTCTTCTTCTTCTTCTTCTTCTTCTTCTTCTTCTTTCTTTTATCGTTCTCCTCCTCTCCTCTTTCTTCTTCTTCTTCTTCTTCTTCTTCTTCTTCTTCTTCTTCTTCTTTCTTCTTCTAGTTTATTATTCTCTTATTTTCTTCTAAGTTTGACTAGATAAAGCATGTAGAGTAGGAGCATACCCTTCAAATGCAAATCTATCATTTCTTTTTGGGGCCCATACCCTTCTTCATCTATCATTTCTTTTTTCTATCTATTCTTTTTCTTTTCTATCTACTTTTTCTACTTAATAAACTAACTATCTAATTTAACATCAACACAGAAGAAGAAACAACTAACTATCCAATTTAACAGAAAAAACACAAAATAAACTAACTATTTAAATTAACTATCTAATTCAAAAGAAAAAAAAGAAAGCGAAAAAGAAAAAAAACCTTACCTGCGTAGGGGCAGTGGGAGGCCGGGGCGGAGGACAGTGGGAGGAGGGGAGGGCGAGCTACGGCCCTGGGCGGCGGGGAGGAGGTGCGGGGGAGGAGGGGAGGGCGACCTCCGGCCGCACGGCGGTGGTGGGTCGGAGCGGCTCCGGTGGTGGCGGCGGCGGCACTCGGGTGGGCGAGTTCCGGCGAGGGGAGCAGTTGCGCGGGGAGGAGAGGAGGGCGAGCTCCGGCGAGGGGAGGAGGGGAGGGCGAGCTCCGGCGAGGGGAGGAGGGGAGGGCGAGCTTCGGCGAGGGGAGGAGTTGCGCGGGGAGGAGGGGCGGGCGGCGGCGCTGGAGTGGACAGTGCGCGGGGAGGGGGCTGTGCGCTGGAGTGGGCCGTTAGGGGAGCGGGGGGTGGGGACTGGGCGCCGTTAGGGGGAGCTCGTTTGCCGTCTGCTAAGGCCGGGAGGCAGACGACAAAGGGGTGGGTGGGGTGCGGCGCGAGTTGGCCACCCCTTTGTCGTCCGCGTGATCTTTGCCGTCTGCCTTTATGGCCTTTGCCATGTGTCAGCAGACGGCAAAGGCAAGGCAGACGGCAAAATAAGACCTTTGCCATCTGCAACCTCTTTGCCGTCCGCTTTGTACCAACTGATGGCAAAGAGCATCTTTGCCATGCGTCAGCAGACGGCAAAGGCAAGGCAGACGGCAAATTTATCAATTCCAGTAGTGAATGAGAATGCTTGGACTATTCCCGAACCACCTCCTAATTCAACTCCGAAGAAAAGAGGTATTCTATTCCTCAGTCCTGAAGATATGCAAGAAGCTAAGAAATCTATGAAAGAGAAAGGCATTAAATCTGAAGATGTAAAAAATCTACGTCCTATCGAAGAGATCCATGGTCTTGATAACACGATACATGTAGTAGAAGTAAATTATCTTCGTAGATTCAATGAGAGTGATATTCCTTTTGATAAACCCGCTAGCTTATGCTTGGATGAATTTGATAACTTTGTTGCTAATCAACAAAGTTTCAATGGTTATGTTAGCAGACAATTGGCACAGAATGCTCGTATGCTTAGTCATTTAAGTGGTTGTGTGGACAGAAACGTCAATGATCTTAAGCTCTTGAGTAAACATGCCTCTATGGTTACTACTCAAGTAGAACAAGTACTTAAGTCTCAAAATGACTTGCTCAATGAGTCGAAAAAATTCTGTCAGAGTCGTCACTAGAGGCGGTAGAATGACCCAGGAACCTTTGTATCCTGAGGGTCATCCTAAGAGAATTGAACAAGATTCTCAAGCAGTTAGCACTGATGCACCTAGTCATCCTAGGAAGAAGAAGAAAGATGATAGGAACTTGCATGCTAGCAACCCTGTTGCTGTTACACCTGAGAGTCCAAACGATGTCTCTGTCTCTGATGCTGAAACACAATCTGGCGATGAACATGAGCCTAATGATAATATCAATAGTGATGTTCATCGAAATGCTCAACCTAGCAATGATAGGGATTGGGAGATTGAACCTGTTGATCTTGATAACCCACAGCCTAAGAATAAGAGATACGATAAGAACGATTTCGCTGCTAGGAAGCATGGTAAAGAAAGGGAACCATGGGTTCAGAAGCCCATGCCCTTTCTTCCCAAACCATCCAAGAAAAAGGATGATTAGGATTTTGAGAGATTTGTTGAAATGATTAGACCCGTATTTCTGCAAATGCATTTGACAGATATGCTCAAAATGTCCCCTTATGCTAAGTATACGAAGGATATTGTTACTAATAAGAGGAGGATACCTGAGGTTGAAATTTCCACCATGCTCGCTAATTATACCTTCAAGGGTGGAACTCCTAAGAAACTAGGTGATCCCGGAGTGCGCACTATACCTTGCTCCATTAAAGGCAACTACGTTAGAACTGCTTTATGCGATCTTGGAGCCGGTGTTAGTGTTATGCCTCTCTCTTTTTATCGTAGGCTTGAACTGGATAAGTTTACACCCACTAAACTCTCTCTGCAAATGGCCAACAAATCAACTGCTTTCCCTATCGGCATTTGCGAGGATGTGCCTGTTGTGGTTGCTAACGTCACTATCTTAACAGACTTTGTTATTCTGGATATTCCCGAGGATGATGCCATGGCGGTCATCCTTGGAAGACCCTTTTTAAACACTGCAGGGGCTATTATTGATTGCAACAAAGGCAATGTCACTTTCCATGTCAACAGTAACGAGCATACAGTGCACTTTCCGAAGAAACAATATCGAGTACATTGCATAAATGCTATCGAAAAAACTTCATCGATTCTTATTGGGAGCTTTGAATGCCGTATACCTACTGATAAGATGAAGTATGATTTGCTTGTTGGGGATATGCACATCCCCATTAAGGTAACCTAGTGACTATTCAAAATTTCTCCGTTTCCTTTTGCAATTCAAAAAAGCTTGTCAAGGAGACTTGATCAACCTCATTGACGGATTTCTTTCGATGACCATGAGATGGATGAATCGAGGAGGCACAAACCTCTGTTCCAAGCTTTCACCTTCGGTTGCTTAGAAGAAAAATGATATATTTAGTTTAGTTTTCCTTGTTTTCTGCTTTTAGCGTCCCGCAGAAAAGTACCCCGAAAATAAAAGTTCTCTGAATGTCCTGAAAATCAAGTTTGATTTTTCTAGAATTTTTGAAAAATTCTGAGACGGAGAGCTAGTCAGGGGGTTGCACCAGTGGGCCACAAGCCCTGCAGGCGGGGGCACCCCCACTGGCCGCACCTACCAGGCTTGTGGGGCCCACGTGTACCCCTCCACTTATTCTAGCTCCCATCTGCTTCTCCTACCTCCAGAAAAAACCGTTTGACACCTCAAACTCGTGTTCTTGCTCTTCTTGCTGCGATTTTGGATCTCCTTGTGCAAAGCCCCATTCACCAAACTGTTTTGGGGAAATTGCTCCTTGGTAAGTGAGTCCTCCATTGGTCCAATTAGTTTTTGCTCTAGTGCCTTATTTGTCGCATATTTTTGCTTCCTTGGTGACCCTGTTCTTGAGCTCTGCATGCTAATTTTAGCTGGTCCCATGTAGTTTTGATGCGTGATATGGCCTCTAGGAACTTGTCGGAGTAGTTGTTATGAGTTTGGTTGAGCCTTGTTCACTTTTCCTTAGAGTCACTAAAAATTTCAGAAAAGGAATATGTTTAGGAGAAACTATCATGGTGGTTCCTCAAGCAAGAGGGGTCCCCGTCTCGCGATTTGGGAGCCCGATCCTTACCAACAGAGGAACGCACAGGTACAATCATGTGAATGGCCTTCTGTAGAATTCATGATTGAGGGAGGTTTCAAAGACGAGTTTGATACACTTGTTCACAACGTCGGACTCGAAGAATTCATCTCCGATAAATGTAAATAGTATGTTACTCTCATTGCCTCTTTTGTTCGTAGATTCAAATTTTCAGCTGGCCGTGATACATCTGTATTGTTTGATCTCTATGACAAATCGTATACCACGGATTTAGAGGATTTCGATAGAATTTGCAAGATACCTGGTTGGGGTAGTCTCAATGATCCTCCTAAATCTTCGGTTAGAGATTTTTTCTCTGGTATAACTGTCGGAGAAACTAGAGATATTACGCAGGCTACCATGGGGAGCATTCATTTTCCTATCCTGCATTACTTTTCCCTCTTCATAGGTAGATGCATTAAAGGCAAGATTGAGCATTTGTCACCTCTGCGCACCCGACCTCAGTATTCTTAAGAGCGCAGTAACGGGTGATAGAAGTTTCAACATGGGAGTTATAATAGCAAGGAGGCTAAATAATAATGCTAATGAAGGGGATTTCTTTGGTGGGATCTATGCCACTCGCATAGAAAATTTTCTTAGAGTACCCATCCGCGAAGGAGATCCCCCACTCCATACAACCTTCCTTGATCGCACCGCTATGACACGCTATCAGTTCCTTGAGAGGGATAAAGAATCCCTCCTATCCCGGTTAATATTTAACCAACAATGTGTTTTCTATATTACCCTTCTTGCTCCTGCCTTTTTTGACTTTCAGGTAAAACGGGGATATCACATAACCAGAGGAGAGGCAGAGGAGTATGAGAGGGAGGCAAAGGCTTCTCGCCTCCGTGAGGCAGCTATTTAGGCAGTGGCAGCCGCGCTCCCGTACAACCCCCATTATGATTTTGGGTATCGCCCGGACCATCCATGGGAGTAGACCAACTTAGGCCGAAAGCCTAAGCTTGAGGGAGTACGTGTTTCTCACCGACTTTATATTCTTGCTGACGCTTTCACTTTGTTAGTCGGTGTTCACACTTTGCCACTGTATCATCCATGCTAGTTTATTTCTTTTTCTCGTTTTCTTTTCCTATGTTTGTCTAGATTGAGAAAAACCAAAAAGATTTCTTGTTCTTCTTTTTCTTGTTGGGAGCTTTCCCGTGTAAATAGTTTTCTTTTTCTTTGGGTCAAGGTAGAAGACCATGGTTACAATGTTTAGTGGCTCTCGCATGCATATCTGTTTATCTCTCAAAAGAGCCATATTACTTTGTCTTCTCCTTTGTGTTTTCTTGCATATTCCAGCTTAGCCCAATGCACGAGCACTCTTATTATTGTTCACATCATTCGCTCGTGCAAGTGAAAGGCAATAATGACAATATATGATGAAGTGATTGAGCCTGAAAAAGTTGGTATGAACTCGATCTATTTTGTTTTTGTAAATATGACTAGCTCATCATTTCTAATGCAGCTTTGTTGTAAGAGAAACATGTTTGCAATGAGCACTTAGAGATCATAGTTTCTGATGCCATGCTTAATTAGCTAGGAGCTTATAATGGTTTGTCTTGGATGCCAACATGAATCTTGAGATGACTATGATGTAGTATGATAGGACGGTATCCTCCTTTGAATAATTCAAGTGGCTTGAGTTGGGGCATGTTCACGCATGTAGTTGAAACAAAATCAACATAGCCTCCATGATATTGATGTTCATGGTGATTTATGTCCTACTCATGCTTACACTCAATGTTGGTTAATCTCAATGCATTTTGATGATTGTTGTCGCTCTCTAGTTGGTTGATTCCCATTCTTTTGCTAGCCTTCACTTGTACTAAGCGGGAATACTGCTTGTGCATCCACTTCCATAAACCCAAAGTTGTTCCATATGAGTCCGCCATACCTACTTATATGCGGTATCTACCTGCCGTTCCAAGTAAATTTGCATGTGCCACTCTCTAAACCTTCAAGAAATAATTTGTTTTGCATGCCCGAACCGCTCATGTGGTGATAAGGGGCGATCAGCATCTTCCATGTTAGGTGTGTTATCCTCGATATGTGTTTATTCACTATCACTCACGAGAAAGGGGCCGGTAATTGGAATGCCCAGTTCCATGCTCAAATTGAAAATATAATTGCAAACAAAACTCCCCGTGGATTGATGTTGGTATGGACGGCACCCGAGTATTCGTCTAGTCGTGGAGTGTGATTGATCCGTGGTGGGGGAGTCAAAACTTTACTTTTCTGTTTGGGAACTGCCTATAGCATGTCTAGCGTGGAAGATGGTGAAAACTCTTGGTCATTGCATTGACAATGAAAGCATGCCACCCAAAATTATATCTCTGTCTACAAAGCTTGAGCTCTGGCACCTCTGCAAATCAATGCTTCCCTCTGCGAACGGCCTGTCTATTTATGTTTCTGTTGAGTCATCCTCTTCTTATAAAATCACCAATTAGAGAGCACCTCCGTCATTTTTATGATTTGCTTTTAATTGAGATTGAGTATGAGTGTGACTGGATCTTCTTTGCCATGAATTACAATGTTTAGTTAGCCCTTGGTCTTTAAAGGTGCTCTGCATTTATGTTTTGCGGTCTCAGAAAGAGCTAGCGAGATACCATCTGTTCGTACTGCTTCATGATTGTTTTGATTGAAGTGTTGACGTTTGAAACTTATTATTATTTCTCGCTAGTTGATTATGTTATTGATATGAGTTTACCGTGAGACCTAGATGTCATTTTCTTATGTGGTTTGCTTGTGATCTTGCTAAAATTCTGGTTATGAGTTAGACATAGTTGCAACAAGAAGAGCAAACAGAGTTCGTAAAATTTTTCTATTGTCTCTTTTAGTTTGTCAACTGAACTTCTTGAGGACCAGCAAGGTTTTAAGTTTGGGGGAGTTGATACGTCTCAGTCGTATGTACTTTTCCAAACTCTTTTGCCCTTGTTTTGGACTCTAATTTGCATGATTTGAATGGAACTAACCCGGACAAACGATGTTTTCAGCAGAATTGCCATGGTGTTGTTTTTGCGCAGAAATAGAAGTTCTCGGAATGACCTAGAAATTTACGAGGATTTTTTGTGGAATATATAAAAAATACTAGCGCAAGAATCAACCAGAGGGGTGGAGCATGGAGACCAGAAGCCCACCAGGTGCAGCGCCCCCTCGGCGCGCCTGGCAGTCTTGTGGGGCCCACGGTGCTCCACCGCCTCCAAATCCAGCTCTATTTAGTCCCTTCCATCCGGCAAAAAACAGGGAGAAGTGTTCATCGCATTTTACGATATGGAGGCGCCGCCACCTCCTGTTCTTCCTTTGGAGGGCAGATCTGGAGTTCGTTCTGGGCTCCGGAGAGGGGATCTGGAGGCGCCGCCATCGTCATCACCAACCTTCGTTCATCACTAATTCCATGATGCTCTTCGCCGTTCGTGAGTAATATCATTGTATGCTTGCTGGATGGTGATGTGTTGGATGAGATCTATCATGTAATCGAGTTAGTTTTGATGGGGATTGATCCCTGGTATCCACTATGTTCTGAGATTGATGTTGCTACTACTTTGCCATGCTTAATGCTTGTCACTAGGGCCCGAGTGCCATGATTTTAGATCTGAACCTATTATGTTGTCGCCAATATATGTGTGTTCTTGATCCTATCTTGCAAGTTGTAGTCTCCTACTATGTGTTATGACCCGGCAACCCCGGAGTGATAATAGCCGGAACCACTGCCGGAGATGACCATAGTACGAGGAGTTGATGTATTCACTAAGTGTTAATGTATTCGTCCAGTTCTTTATTAAAAGGAGAACCTTAATATCCCATAGTTTCCATTAGGACCCTGCTGCCACGGGAGGGATGGACAATAGATGTCATGCAACTTCTTTTCCCTAAGCACGTATGACTGCATGCGGAATACATGCCTACATTACATTGACGAACTGGAGCTAGTTACATATCTCTCTGTGTTATAACTGTTGCATGATGAATAACATCCGGCATAATCATCCATCATCGATCCAATGCCTACGAGTTTTTGCTACTAGTCCTTGCTACGTTACTTTGTCGCTACTGCTGTCACTGCTGCTACTGTTACTCTGCTGCTACTGTTGTCACTTTGTTGCTACTGGTTACCGTTGCTACTGTTGCTATCACACTACTTTGCTACTGATACTTTTCTGCAGATACTAAGTCTTTCAGGTGTGGTTGAATTGACAACTCAATTGCTAATACTTGAGAATATTCTTTGGCTTCCCCTTGTGTCGAATCAACAAATTTGCGTTGAATACTCTACCCTTGAAAATTGTTGCGATCCCCTATACTTCTGGGTTATCACGGGCCACCCACGGAAATCACGGAGCTGGAATAGGGGCCGACGGCCGGGCCTCACGAGGCGCCCCTCTTACGCAAAGAAGCTATGCGAGGTAAGTTTTTGGGTTCACTGCTCTAGGGAGTGCATCTTGACCGTAGGGACTTCAGGTGTTCATGGCATGCCCCTGCCTATCGTATAATTTACTAATGTTTCCATAACTCCTGCTCCATCCATTCGGTGACTTGACATCTTGCCTTGCTTGCATCTTCGAGCGATCTATCCCCCCACCCCGCTCGAGGGCTCTGACCGGTGCACGTCGCCCCGACGCAGGGACTAGGGAGGCCCCGCGGCTCCTGAGGTCCACAGTCAACAGTATGGAATGGGGGCCACTTGAGCATCAAAGGGGGGCTCCTGGGCATGGCGCCTCAGGGGCCTTACCAGTCACAAAGTCCACCTGCCACCCTTGATATCATCCACGGACATTTGGTCGTTATTAAGGGTGCCATGGCTTAACCCAGGAGCTGAGATCGTCCATTCGATCGCAAGAAACAGCGGTTGGGAAATGTGTGGGACCAGGTCGTGGCGACGCAGAGTTTCTTGAGCATCACAGGGGGGCTCGTGAACATCGAGCCTCCGGGGCCTTACCGGTCATAAGGCCACCTGCGACCCTTGATATCGTCCACAGACATTCGATCTTTATCAGTGGTGGCAGGGCTTGACCCCGTAGCTACATCCGTTCATTCGGTCACACGCAACGGCGGTTGGGAAATATGTGGCACTGGATCTTAGCGATGCAGAGCCGCTCGAACGTTAAAGGGCGCTCCTGAGCATCACGCGTTAGGAGCCTTATCGGTCACAAAGCCACATGGCCACCCTGGTGTCGTCCAGGCACATTCCGTCGGTATTAGGGGGTGTAGGGGCCTTGCCCCATGAGGCGCCTCACGGCGGTAGGGAAATGTGCGGGACTGGGACCTGCCGACGTAGAGCAATAGAAAAACCCTCAACCGGCCACGGGAGAAGGAGCGCGCAGGACCTGCATCAACCCGATGCACCTCTCCATCATCCTTCAATCCTTCCCGAACCTACTTCATCCCGTGACACTCTCACGTAATAACGAGCCGAGGCTGTATACGCCTAGGGCCCCCCGAGGACGCGGAAGGGGACCATCCCACGCCTAGTGGAAGCCCTATGCTCAACGCTGGGGAAATGGCGGTAATCAACACAGTCCTCCAATCACTTCCAGAATCAGGCACCTATGCCTCAGGTGTAGGGACACTTGCGAGGCCAAAGCATCCTCGCGACCTCCCATATACACCCCCACCGTGACACTCTCACGTAATAATGAGCCGAGGCTGTATACGCCCAAGGGGCCCCGAGGACGCTGAAGAGGCCCACCCCACGCCTAGTGGAAGACCTATCGTCCGCGCTGGGTGCAGACGGAGGCAATCAACTTAGTCCACCAATGACTATGCCCGCGGGTGTCAAGGAAACCCACATAGTCCACCAATGACTATGCCAGCCTAGGTGTCGGACGCGGCGTTTGCTTGCTTTTTCCTATATTTCGAACTATCTTCCGCCGGACATACATGTGTCTATTTTAAAAGTTGATGTTTGAAAAACAAAAAGGGGGTGGAACTTTCTCTACCGCTTTCTCGTTTCATCGATTTTGAAACCTCTTTTCTGGATGCCATTCTCTGAAGAGATGAATGATCCGCACCGTCCCTAGGGGCCATGGAGGGAAAGCAAGGACTTGCCGTCCTAGGGGCAAACATTTTCGGCGATCAACCCCCACTCGGGGGTCCGGACCGAAGCACAATATCACCATAAAGAGTCTCAGGAGGCCTCAGGGCGTCCTCGGGCGATGACTGTCAGGACCGGTTTCCAAATAAATTAATTAATTGGAAATCAGCCATTTGCGTATCTGTTGAAGAAAAATATTTGTCACTAACAAACTCATCTTGATACAGAAACCAGTAGTACTTAATATTAAACAGCTAGAGCAGAGGTTGCTCTACAATTATTACAACATATCCAAGTCTCAAGTAGATGGTATGTTACAGTGGTCTCAGGGTGAGTCTACCGCTCGTAATAAAATGGGTGCATCACATCTGAGTAACGTGACATGACAAGTACTACTACGGGCCAAGCATCAGAGTGAGGCTCGACGATTTATCCGAGGTGGAGGAAGCGGTGAAATAATACAGAGGCAGACTCCAAGATCGCAAGACTTACTGGGAATCCTCTAGACATCGGACTCGCTATCGAACTCTTCATCCACGAGGTCTCCTTCATCCATATCTGGCCACATCAACAAGTTAGTGAGTACTTCGAAAAGTACTCGCAAATAGTTTGCGCAAAAGATGAGATGCATGAAGTTGATTACAAACATGCCGGTTTCAAATTTGATATATGAAATGTAAGCATTAGAAATAAATTAAGTTAGTGGATAAATCAGGCTGTAATCCTCCCGAGATATCCTAACAAAAACGTAAAATGCACCGATCGGGTGTCTGGAGGGACGCCTCGAAATGTTAACAAGGGTTAGTGAAACCACGGTCGGGTATCTCAGCGACACCACATACTAGGCATAAAAATAAACAGCATGCCACAAACGGGCGTCTTAGCGACACCACAGTAGGGGCATAAAATAAATAACATGCCACGGTCGAGCGTCTTGGCGACACCGCAGAAAGGGCATAATAAATAAATAATAGGCCATAGTCGGGCATCTTGGCGACACCACGGAAAGGGCAAAATAAATAAATAACAGGCCACAGTTGGGCGTCTTGGTGACACCGCACAAAGGACATAATAATAACTAAGAAGTGTTCGGGTGGTACAACCAACTTTCAGGATAATTCTTGAACCAACAAAAATATTTGATCATCATCTACATCATCATTTGATTTCCACAACCATTATTAGTTCCACCACTTATACTCCAAAGACCGACTCTAAGACCGACACTTGACTCGTCAAACAACGCCATTGACCATGGACACGGCTACTCGAATAGTTTTACTCTGCAGAGGGTGTACTATTTTCCCATAGCTCGCACATTCCGATAGTCAACAATATTAATCCCGCATACGACATTTCAGAAGGATACACTCAGAACCAGCACACACCCATTTTACCTCCGGGAAGCCTAGTTTCACCAGGACTATGTTGCCAAGGCAAAACCAAAAGATGGGGAGGCTCCGACCTCGACTAGAATTGGATCAGAAATTTATAACGCGCGCTCACGGGGAGTGCCCTCCCTTCCGGTCCTAGACCGGAAACACCCATGCACCCTGACCGGATGACTGGATTTAGTCCAGGGCCATGGATACCTTCATGTCGGCCCCTCTACTTGGTGTGTGCATGATAATAGGTATAAAACTGACTATATCGAATCCATTATCCAGGAAACTATGGTAGCACGTTATAGAAGCATGACACGGATAAGACTCGATATAGGCCATAACCTATCACGTTCCGCGTGACTAGGTTATTCCACGACCTTTCATAACTATCATATGCCATCATCATGTTTTACCATTATTATCATATATGTAGAATGTATGAAATATGCACGATGATGAATATTAAATGTGAGTTAGATTAGGAAACAACACATCAAGAGTTCAAACATGCTTGCCTGTTTCCACGAAGTCGCGATCAAGCTCTGTTTAGTTAAGGTTGGTGTTCCCTTCGTCAGAATCTATGATATATAATAAGTAACATCATAAGAGGTACTGCCTAGCTACTGGTTCCAAAATATTTTAATATTTTATTTAAAATAAACTAGGCATTATAGGGATTATGTTGCAAAAAGAATCATTTAAAAATGTGTTGTATATCAAAAGTTATGGGCAAAACAATTTCAGGGACTGGTCTGTAATATAAACAAATATAACCAGGGGCTAGCTTGTGATAATTCAAAGCGCCCGAATAAGAATACGTTTTCCTGAAATCAAAACAGTTTCTGGAAGAATATGTTTCCTTCGAAAACTTTTCATAGCAGAGAGGAGACGCTGACAAGGGGGTCCCCCTGTCACGTTCGAAGGTTCACTGGCGCCACATGAGGGGGTTGGCTAAGGCTGCGGCTGCACTCACCTTTGACCCGTCTGTATGATGGATGAGGTTTTGGTCAAGGGGGAAGCTCCACGTCGACGGCAGCAGGACTCTGACGGACGACAGCTCCGGTGAGGTTTGGATTCTTCGACTGAGAGGCTCCTGCAATCGATTGGGCGAGGGGTTAGGAGGGGAAGAGCGCCAAGAGACTAATGAGAGTCATAGAAGGTGCTAACAAAGCCTGCCTAGCTCAAAATTAGCCGGATCCCGAAGTGGATCTAGGGTGGCCGGAGCTGGGGAAGAAGGCCCCTTCGAGGACCCTCTCTGGTTCGGGAAGTGCTTCGGGGTGGAGGAGTAGAGTGGACAGGTGGCGGATGATCTCAGAAGCTCGGAGGAGGGCTCCATTTATAGCAGTCGAGGGGACGAGCTATGACATTTACTACGGCGAGCAATTCCGGTGAAGCAGGGGCTCGAGCAGGTGATTCGGTGGTTCGGCTCGTACCTAACCACCACGAGGGGCTCATTCTTGACCTGAGGCAGGCCGATCTTCGACGATGAAAGCGAGGTGACGACGCGGTACTCGCTGTGCATTACGGCGGCAGAGTGTGTGTTGTGTGTAGTCGGGGGCATGGCGATGGCTTTCGCGGCGTGCACTGGCAATGGAGGACACGCGGAGGAGGCAGGAGCGTTGGGCGGTACCGGGCGGCGTGGGGGTGCAGCAGAAGAGGCGTTGTGGCAGTGGGAGTCGGAGAAGTGGCTGTTGCCGGAGCTTGGCCGGCTCGGCCAGCTCATCACCGACGCGGGGAAGTGTCCAAGCTCCGTGCGACATGAGGGATAGGCTCGTGCACATGATCGACGGCTCAGGCGCTTCTACTGGTGAGATTGACAAAGACTGATCCTGCTGCACTGAACTGCATGTGTGTAAAAATAAATTCAGACAAGAACAATTTCGGCAGTCAAGGAAGGGTGTTCGATGAAATGCAAATGGCATGTGCTGGAAGAATCTTGAGCTGAAATTTTTTGGGGACGGTTCTCATTGGATGGAGAGACATTCTGGAATTTTTCAAAATTTTTGGAGGATTTTAAGGCAGTTTTGAAATGAAAACAAGAATCTATGGTAAAACTTCAATTGAACTAATTTTGAAAGTTTCAAACTTGTGGACTCAAAGTTTTTGGTGGAAATGGGTGAAGACACTATGGGCCACAAACTGCAAGAGTTTGGGATCAAGACTCCAACGGAATCAATGAGTTCCTTTGTAAAATAGCAGGGGTTCAAAATGATTACAGAAAATCCCTTTTCATCAAAATAAAATATGAAGGGTGATCCAACCCTTCAAAAGTTTTGGAAAACAATTAGAAATGAAACTTTAGGGGTTGGAGAGGTGTAAAAATATTTAAAACAGAATGGGGAAGAGTAAACCTTTTTAAAAGAAAAGTAATGAAGGTCTATGGAATAAATTCCAAAGTTTGCAAGAGAAGAATATTCTTTCAAACCAATTCATATTGAGAAGAGGCTAAAATAATTTATTTTTGAGCTATGTTTGTGAAGCAAGGAAGTCTCCAAAGGTTTTCTCAAGGAGTTTCAGAGAGCTTCAAAGTTTTTGTCAAAGCCAAAAGTTAAAAAATCCAAGGAAATCAAGGAAATCCAAATTTAAAAATCTTGCGTGTTACAACACCAACCCCCTTAAGAAAAATCTTGTCCCCGAGATTTCAGCTAGTCCTCAAGAAGTTGTGGTTGCTCTTTCTGCAGGTAATCCTCTCTTTCCCAAGTGGCCTCATCCTCTGAATGGTTTCTCCACTGTACTCTGAATAGCTTGGTGACCTTTTGTCGTCGCCTTATTTCTGATTCCTATAATATCCTCACGGGGTGTTCCTGATAGGATAAGTCTGGTTGCACTTCTATGCTGTCATGAGCAACCTGTTGTTCGGGGTTCCTCACACACTTCCTCAACTCAGAAATGTGGAACACGTCGTATACGTCTGACAGTTCTACGGGTAGGTCTAGTAGGTAGGCAACTTGGCCTCTTCGAGTAATTATGTGAAATGGTCCGATAAACAGGTTGCATGCTTGCCCTTGACCTTGAACCTTTGTAGTCCTCTCATGGGTGATACCTTAAGATACACATAATCATCAGAATTGAAGCCGACATCATGGTGTTTCTGATCGTAGTAGCTTTTATGACGGCTTTGGGCTGTTTTAAGTCCCTCTCTTCTGATCTTTACCTTGTCCTCTGCTTCTTGGAGTACCGGCGGGCCGAAGATACAGCTATCTCCGGTTTCTGACCAATTTAGAGGGGTACGACATCTTCTTCCATACAAGGCTTCAAAAAGTGACATTTTAAAGCTTGTCTGATAAATGTTGTTGTATCAGAACTCGGCGTAGGGTAAACTGTCTTCCCAACTGTTCCCATATGTGAGCACACAGGTCCTGAGCATGTTTTCGAGAAACTTATTTACACGCTCGGTTTGTCCTCCAGTTTGAGGGTGATATGATGTGTTGAACACTAGCTGAGTTCCCAAAGCTTGTTGCAAATACTCACAAAATCTTGAAGTAAACTCGGTGGCTCTATCAGATACAATTGTCTTAGGTATCCTATGTAAGCACACAATACGGGCGAGGTATAGCCTTTCTAGCTTCTGAGTGGAGTACGTAGTCCTTACTGAAATGAAGTGAGCCACCTTTGTGAGTCGATCAGTGATCACCCGTATAGCATCGTGTCCATGTCGTGATCGGGGTAGTCCGACAATGAACTCCATTCCTACCTCATCCCACTTCCATTCGGGTACCTTCATAGGTTGTAACAGTCCTGCTGGCTTCTAGTTTTCTGCCTTAATTTGCTGACATGAATCACAGCGGGCAATGAAAGACTCAATATCTATCTTCATCCCGTCCCACCAATATTTCGCATGGAACTCTTTGAACATTTTTATATCTCAGGGGTGGATAGAATAGGGCACATTGTGAGCTTCTTACAGAATTTGAGTGTTGAGGTTTTCTTGGTCCGGTACACAAAGTCGGTCTCTGTACCATAGGATCCCTTGCTCATCAATAATAAATTCGGGGGCCTTCCCAAGTCCCATGTTTTTCTTTATGCCTTCTATGCTGGGGTGCCCGTTCTGAGCCTCCTTGATATTCCCGTCCAGAGTGGGTTGTACTTCAAGTTGTGCCACTGTGCCCTCTGGAATGAGAAGTACATTTAGCAGAGCAAACTCTTTTGCAAGCTCAGGCCTCATCTTTGGTACGGGGCTCTTGCCTCACGCGGGGTTCCGGCTAAGAACATCTTCTACTACATTAGCCTTACCAGGGTGGTAATGAATGCCCACATCATAATCTTTAATTAACTCCAGCCAACGCCGTTGTCGTAGGTTGAGATCTGGATGCATGAAAATATACTTGAGACTCTTATGATCCATGTATATTTCACAACGATTACCAAGCAGAAAGTGTCTCCATTCCTTGAGAGCGTGAATCATGACGGCCAACTCCTAATCGTGAGTGGTGTATTTTTCTTCGTGTCGTCATAGTTGTTGTGATGCATAAGCCACGACCTTTCCTTCTTGCATGAGTATGCATCTAAGGCCTTTCCTGCACGCATCACAGTATATTTCAAAATCCTTGTTTAAGTCTGGCACAATCAACACGGGAGTTGTGGTCAATCTCTTCTTCAACTCCAGAAAACTTCTCTCACAAGCTTTGGTCCATTCAAACTTATTTTCCTTTTTGAGCAACTGGGTCATGGGTGGGGCAATGGTGGAAAAAATTTAAATAAACCTCCAGTAATATCCCGCTAACCCGAGGAAACTCCGGATGTGTGTCACATTGGCTGGTTGCGGCCATTCACTTTTGGCCTAGACCTTCTCTCGGTCTACTGCTATGCCATCTTGGGTCATTACATGTCCCAAAAATCCAACTTGCTTCAGCCAAAACTCACATTTGCTGAATTTTGCATATAATTGATTTTACGCAGTTCTCCCACCACAATTCTTAGGTGTTCCGCATGTTCTTTGGGGTTCTTGAAGTAGACAAGTATGTCGTTGATGTAGAGTACGACAATCTTATCCATGTACTTAATGAATACTTTATTCATCAGATGTACGAAGTAAGATGGTGCGTTTGTTAGTACAAAAGGCATTACTGTAAACTCGTACAATCCGTATCTGGATGTAAAAGTTGTCTTTAGAATGTCTTCTGAGCGGATCTTAAGCTGATGATACCCTGACCTCAAATCGATCTTCGAAAATACCTTTGGTTGAGCTACCTGATCAAACAAATCATCTATTCGGGGCAGTGGATATTTGTTCTTGATGGTGGCCATGTTGAGGGCTCGATAATTGATGCACAGTATTAGTGTCCCATCCCTCTTTTTGGCAAACAGTACTAGTGATCCCCAAGGTGAAGACCTTCATCTAATGTATCCTTTGTCCAATGGTTCTTTATTTGCTTCTTCAGCTTGACTAACTCAGTTGGTGCCATGCGGTACGGCTTCTTGTATATTGGGGTGGTACCATGCGCAAGCTCAATAACAAATTCGAATTCCCGGTCTCGTGGCATGCCTGGTAGTTCGCCAGGAAATACATCCGGGAATTCACTTACCATTGGGACGTCTTTCAATCCGTTGGCTTCTGTCTGAATTAACCTTGCTTTGCTTGAGTTTTCCCTCCGTAAGGCTACAACTGGTACTCTTTTACCTTGATGGTGGGTGAGGGTGACCGTCCGATTGAAGCAGTCAATAAATCCCTTGTTGGTGTTCAGCCAGTCCATTCCCAGAATAATATCCACATTGTTGCATTCAATTACAATAAAATTTGCCCAGAACACCATGTCTTTGATCTCAATAGTAACATCCTTGCAATGTTTTTGTGTAATCTATTGTACTCCTGGGGACTTGATATTCATTCAATTTTGCAAGTGGAGGGTTGAAAATTTGTGTTTGGAAACAATTTCTTCCGAAATGAATGAATGGGAAGCTCCAGAAACAAACAAAACCATGGCAGGACTTTTGTTCACAGGAAACTTATCTAGCACTATTTCAGGCGCATTCATAGCATCTTCCTTGGTGACAAGATTTACGTGACCCTTCCTGTGATTGTTGTTGGGATTGAAATTGTTGCGCTTTGGTGCTGAATCAAAGTTGGAAGTGTTCGTCTTAGTTGTACCATTTCCGGCCTTTGGGCATTGCAGGGCGTAGTGTCCTGCTTCTTCACATGCAAAACATGTGATACTGGGGCGGGGAGTAAGATTCTTGTTCCTTGCATAAGAGTTGTTGTTGAATTTAGTTGTTGGTGCTGGAGTACGCGGAGCGTGATTCTTTGTGTCGGAGCAAGTCCATCCAGCAATTCTCCATCCTTCTTTCCTCTGTCTTATAATCCTCACTTGCATAACGGGATAATTGATTATACTGATCCAGATATACCATCACAATGGAACTTCTTTGCTTCAGGTATTCAAATTCCCTCTTCTTGATTTTCATGATGCTGTTGGGGATGTGTGCCCCACGAAAACTTTCCTTGAACTCAGCCCACGTGATGTTGTTCTCGTCTGGATGTACGCGGAGGATATTTTCCCACCACGAGGTTGCGGCACCAGACAGATAGTGAGGTGCATAGAGTACTTTCTCACGGTCGAAACATTGCACAATTGTAAGCTTCCTCTCAATGCTACGTAACCAATCGTCTGCTTCCCTTGGTTTGCCAGTGTGCAAAAAAGTTGGCGGACGTGTCTTTTGTAGTTCAGCCACTCACGAGTGTTGTGGGTGTGGTCCACGCTGATTCCCCATATTCATAAGTTGATTCATCATCTCGTGATGCTGTTGCTGGCTTTGCTCATACAGACGACAGACTTCTGAAAAATGCTAGGTCGCTCTCGTGTCGACTTGATTGTCCTTGAGTGAAATCATTTCCTGTCTCAGCAGATTGATTTTCTCCCTGCATCCTGGGCATGGAGCTTGTCCAGGAACGACTCATGTTCTCAAAGCTGGTTTAATGTTGCAAAAACCAAATGAGAAATTCGAATTCAAGTGCTAATAGAATTTTAACAAAAATATCCATCGAAACACTCTGAAAAGTCTTTTCATAAAATAACCGTCGCGTTCGGAGAATGACTGTGGTACATCTTACATCGCACATAATTATACATACCACTCAGGTCGTACTCTCATATGTCTGACTTGTTATTTAAGCTAATGCACTTCTCCTGTAATACATGACGCAACGCAACTACTTCTCTTCGGTCTAGGAGCACATCGTCATACATATCATACACATCACACAAGCATACTAGCGATCTACTGCACAATCTCTAGGAAGAGACGGAAGATACCTGGATTGGCTGACCCAGGGAAAGTTCCAGATGAGGAGCTGGGGACTCCACTTCCTCTAGCACTGACTCAAGACGGACTATGCGAGATGGCGAAGCACGAACTAGACTAGCAGGCATAGCAGCTGTAATGGGGGCAGGAGCAATGACCTGATTGAACTCCTGAATCGTAGGCAGCTGACGGCGAAGCTGAGCTGGCGGAGTGCATGAGGCAAAAGAAGACGGGCATGACTGAGGTGGTGTGGGACGAAGGAGCTCAGTCTTGTGGTGAGGACGAGTAACGTGCTCCATGCGAGCAGCCACCAAGTCATCCACTAAGCCATCAAAGGCTGACTCCCGGGCTCTGACGTAGTGCACGAGCATCCCAAAAGCATAGTGACTGGTGTACGGCACATGGCAAGGCAGGTAATGATAAGGACGAGTCTTCATCACTGGGAGGGTGTCCCGGAGACGGGCAATAGCCTCCCTGACTGCCATCTGAATAGCATGCCTCTCCGTAGGCATGGCTCTCCCAACAAAGCGAACACAATGGATCTCTGGTCTTCTACCAATGAAATGCACCGACACCTGATGCATAGTCACGGAGTCACTGATCTTGTGGTGGTAAAACGTGTACTCTGAACGAGTCGTCGGTCCAATCACGATCTTAACAATGACGGAAAGAAGTCGCGAAAATCCCGTCGGCTTGTTGGCAAACACGTGCGACGGGCAACCACTGCCAGCCATCTACACAAGAAACAAAATTTTCATATACTCAAAACATAAATATATGTTGACTAACAGAAAATATCTACAATGTAAAATAATAAAAATAAAAACAACCAATCCGGTTAGCGATTGTGCCTAGGGGTTTCCTATCGGCAACCTGCCTCTGATACCAAGGTTGTCACAACCGGTTTCCAAATAAATTAATAAATCAAAAATCAGTCATGTGCATGTCCAATGAAGAAAAATATTTCTTACTGACAAACTCATCTTGATACAGAAAACCAGTAGTACTTAATATTAAACAGGTAGAGCAGAGGTTGCTCTACAATTATTACAACATATCCAAGTCTGAAGTAGATGGTATGTTACAGTGGTCTCAGGGTGACTCTACTGCTCGTAATAAAAGGGGTACGTCACATAACAAGTACTACTATGCACCAAGCGTCAGAGTGAGGCTCGACGATTTATTTGAGGTGGCGGAAGAGGTGAAACAATACAACGGCAGACCCCAGGATCGCAAGACTGACTGGGACTCCTCTAGACACCGGACTCGCTATCGACCTCTTCATCCATGAGGTCTCCATCCATATTTGGCCACATCAACAAGCTAGTGAGTACTTCGAAAAGTACTCGCAAACAGTTTGCACAAAAGATGAGATGCATGCAGTTGATTATTAATATGCACGGTTCAGATTTGATATATTAAATGTAAGCATTAGAAATAAATTAAGTTACTTGATAAATCAGGCGGTAGTCCTCCCGAGATATCCTAACAGAAAAGTAAAATGCACCGATCGGTTATCTGGACCGACGCCTCGAAAGGTTAACAAGGTTTAGTAAAACAACCGTCGGGCGTCAGAGCGACTCCACATACAGGGCATACAAAAATGACAAGACACAAACGGGCGTCTTAGCGACACCACAGTAGGGGCCTCAAATAAATAACAGGCCACAGTCAGGCGTCTTGGCGACACCGCAGAAAGGGCATAATAAATAAATAACAAGCCACAGTCGGGCGTATTGGCGACACCGCAGGAAGGGCATAATAAATAAATAACAGGCCACAGTCGGGCATCTTGGCGACACCGCAGAAAGGGCATAATAACAAATAAGAGGTATCCGGGTGGTACAATCAACCTTGAGGATAATTCCTGAACAAACAAAAGTATTTGATCATTATCCACATCACCATTAGATATCCACAACCATTATTAGTTCCACCACTTATACTCCAAACACCGACTCTAAGACCGACACTTGACTCGTCAAACAACGTCCTTGACCATGGACATGGCTACTCGAATAGTTTTACTCTGCAGAGGATGTACTCTTTACCCATATCTCACGCATTTAGATAGTCAACAATACTAATCCCGAATACGCCATTTCAGAAGCAGACACTCAGAACCAGCACACACCCAATTTACATCCGCAAATCCCGGCTTCACCCGAACTACGCTGCCAAGGAAAAACCAAAATACGGGGAGGCTCCGACTTCGACTAGCATGGGATTAAAAAAAATATACCGCGCGATCACGGGTCCCTTCCGGTCCCCGACCGGAAACACCCATGCCCCCTGACCGGATGACTCGATTTAGTCTAGGGCCATGGATACCTTCAAACCGGCCCCTCTACTTGGTGTGTGACTGATAATAGGTCTACATCTGACTATATCGAATCCATTATCAAGGAAACTATAGTAGAAAGTTATAGAAGCATGACACGGACAAGACTCGATCTAGTTCGATACTGGAGTTATCTACATTTTGTCGGCACCATTGTGCATTTGTCATGACCAGGCCATAACCTATCACGTTCCGCGTGACTAGGTTATTCCATGACCTTTCATAACTATCATATGCCATCATCTTGTTTTACCATTATTATCATATCTGTAGCATGTATGAAATATGCACGGTGATGAATATTAAATATGAGTTAGGTTAGAAAACAACACATCAAGATCTCAAACATGCTTGCCTGGTTCCACGAAGTCGGGATCTAGCTCGTGCACTTAATGTCGGTGTTCCCTTCATCAGAATCTATGATATATGGAAAGTAACATCGTAAGCGGTACTGCCTAGCTACCGGTTGCAAAATATTTTTACAAAACTCTAAAAATGAACCAGGCTTCATTAGGATTGTTTTGCAAAAAGAATCATTGAAAAAGGTGTTGTATATCAAAACTTATGGACAAAAAAATTTCAGGGATTGTTCGGTAATATAAATAAATAGAATGAAGGGCTAGCTTGTGATAATTCAAAGCTCCCGAATAAGAATACATTTTCCTGAAATGAAAATGTCTTGTAGAAGAATATGTTTCCTTCAAAAACATTTCAGAGGAGAGAGGAGAAGCTAACAAGGGGGGTCCCCCTGTTAGGTTCGAAGGTTCACCGACGCCAGAGGCTCACGGTGGTTGCCGACGGTGATAGGCAGGAGGAGGGGGTTGGCTGAGGGTGCGGCTGCACTCACCTTCGACCCGCCCGTCTGATGGATGAGGTTTTGTTCAAGGGGGAGGCTCCATGTCGACGGCAGCAGGCCTTCGGCGGACGGCAGCTACAATGAGGTTTTGATTCTTCGACACAGAGGCTCATGCGATCGATTGGGCGAGGGGTTAGGAGGGGAAGAGCACCAGGAAACTAATGAGAGTCACAGAAGGTCCTACCACAGCCTACCTAGCTCTGAAGTAGGCAGATCCCAAAGCTGATCGGGGCGGCCCGAGCTGGGGAAGAAGGCCCCTTCGAGGACCCTCTCTGGTTCAGGCAGTGCTTTGGGGTGGAGCTGTTTATAGAAGTCGAGCGGAGGAGCTACAAAATTTACTCCGGCGAGCGATTCCCATGAAGCAGGCCCTCAGGCGGGTGATTTGGTGGTTCAGTTCGTACGTAACCACCACGAGGGACTCATTTTTGACCTGAGGCAGGCCGGTCTTCGACGGAGAAAGCGCGGCGAGGATGCGGGACTCGCTGTGCACGGCGGTGGCAGAGTGCACGCTCTGTGCAGTCCGGGGAGTGGCTACCGCTTTCGCGGCGTGCACTAGCGATGGAGGACATGCAGAGGAGGCAGGAGTGTTGCCCGGTGTCGGGCGGCGCGGGGCTACAGCAGAAGAGGCGCTGTGGTGGTGGCAGTCGCTACAATGGCTGTTGCGATAGCTTGGCCGGCTCAGCCAACTCACCACTGATGCGGGGAAGCGTCCAAACTACGTCCGGTGCAAGGGATATGCTCCTGCACATGATCGACAGCTCAGGCGCTGCTACTTGTGAGATTGACTAAGACTAAAGCTGCTACACTTAACTGCATCTGTCTTAAAATTAATTCAGACAAGAACAATTTTGGTACTGAAAGGAGGGTGTTTGATGAAATGAAAATGGCTTGTGTAGGAAGAATCTTGAGCTGAAATTTTTTGGGGATGGTTCTCATTGGATGCACAGACATTGTGGATGGAGGAGTTTAAGGCAGGTTTCAAATGAAAACAAGAATCTTTGTTTAGACTTCAGTCAAACTAAATTTGAATATTTCAAACTTGTGGACTCAATGTTTTTTGGTGGAAATGGGTGAAGACACTATGGGCTACAAACTGCAAGACTTTGGGATCAAGACTCCAAAGTAATAAATGAGTTCCTTTGTAAAATGGTAGGGGTTCAAACTGATTATAGAAAATCCCGTTTCATCAAAATAAAATATGAAGGGTGATCCAACCCTTCTGATGTTTTGGAAAACAATTAGAAATGAAACTTTAGGGGTTGGAGAGGTGTAGAAAGATTTAAAACAGAATGGGGAAGAGTAAACCTTTTTTAAAGAAAAGTAATGAAGGTCTATGGAATAAATTCCAAAGTTTGCAAGAGAAGAATATTCTTTCAAACCAATTCATATTGAGAAGAGGCTAAAAGAATATATTTTAAAGCTAGCTTTATGAAGCAGGAAAGGGTCCAAAGGTTTTCTCAAGGATTGGTGAGAGAGCTTCAACGTTTTTGTCAATGCTAAAAGTTTAAAAATCCAAGGAAATCAAGGAAATCCAAATTTAAAAATCTTGGGTGTTACAATGACCAAAGGAACGGGAAGAGGAATCACTCAAGCGCCACAGGGGGGTCCTGAGCATCGAGCCCCAGGAGCATCACCGGTCATAATGCAGGACCAGGGCCCGCAAGCATGGAGTGCCGAAAGGGGTCTCCACCCCATCCCATCTACAAAGAAGGAGCTACTCAGGAGGAGCTACGGAAGGGACCGACGCAAACCGACGAGCTAAGTACCCCGCAGCACCAGACGGGGGTCGTCTGGTTTGGCGTCAATCTAACTATGAGTTAAAACGCACGTACTAAGGAAGGGGTGCAGGGCCCAAGGATTCAGCTGCGGCGAGAAACGAGGCTATCGACCAAGCATGTGGTGGCACGAGCGGTGCCTCCGGAGGACGGGACCTCTTGAGGGCCCTGGGCACCGCTACCCCCCAAGTAGTGGCCGGGGAAGTGACGGGCCCTCAGATTCGAAGCCAAGCCGCAACAACCACAACGAGCAAACCATCAATTCTAGAGAGAAAGGCAAAATGACGGATGACAAAGGTAATAACGCAAAAGCTCAACGCCTGACACGGCAGAGTCTTTATCCAACATCGCAGGAGCAGGTAAACAGAAGCTGGAGGTGCTTAGGGGAGAGGTTGTCAACGTTGGCTTTGGCACCTGCAGGCTTGGCGTCAGAGCCCTTCTCCTCGCTGGAGACGGGCACCCCGGATGTACCGCTCAACCAAGGCGTCCACGTGCATACGGACTTCAACCCGGAGAAGGCGACGGGACTGAGGGACGCCGGCTTGATGACGAGCCGGAGGTATAGCTACGGGGCAAGGCGGCGCAGGTTCGAGAAGACGAGCGTTAGGGCAAGGCCCAGAAGCTCACGTGTATCGGCTAGGCTATCCTCCCCCATGCGGGAGATGCCAGCCTCTAGCGTATCCACCACCTTCTGTAAGAAGGCGAGGTAGCCCCCGTCGCTCCTCACGTTTGGCAATGTCGAGTCCTCCCCCATGAATTGTCGCGTCGCGTCGGCCTCCCGGCCGACGATGCCCGCGAACTGCTTGTCGCGCTGGTATGCCATCATACGGGCGTGCGACGCCTCATCCTTTGCGGCACGGACGGCGTCGGTCGCCTCCTAGACCTGCTGCTGCAGCAACGCCAGCTCCAACTTGTCCTCCGCATCGTCCTGGCAGGAGACCTCGAGGGCGGCAGCGGAGCTCTCGAGCTGGGCCTGCAGCCAGTCCACCTCCTCCTGAAGCTCGCCAAGCTCGGGTTTCTTGGCGGAGGGCGCTCTAGAGACGAGGAGAGATGAACCACCAAGCAACTTACGGGATAACCAGGAAAAGAGGTGCACGCAAAGGAGTTACTCATCGGCCAGAGCCTAGCGGTGACAGACGCGTGGAGGCCCCGATGACCCTCCGCCGCAGCTTCCGGGGGTGCACGGGGGCATGGACGAAGCCGCGTGCTTCCCCCTACCAGGTTCGCCTCCTGGAGACGCCATGGAAGAAAGAGAAACAAAGAGGAGAGGAGTTTTTTCACGATGGAGCAAAAGGAAGCAGAGATGAAGCTCAAGATTGCGGTGCCTCCCCCTTGACGGGGGCGGGGCAGATTTATAGGCGAACTACGGACACCAACCATCCTGGGAGCACGAGCGTCGCGTGCCCCACGGGGGTCGCGAGGTGGGCCAACGGGAGCGCTGCCGCCCATGTAGCTTGATCTGTCCGCCTAGCGGTAACGTCCGCGAGGGCTATTGGGTGTGGTCAGGCATCACCGACGTCATTCAATCAGAACAATGATAGCATGCTTGGTTCTTGGGGATCATGCCATCATGGCGTGGCGCACCCCGGACACCTCGAGGTGCGAGAGCGTCACCACATGGCCGCTGGACACGTGTGCCGCCTGGCCCGAAGGCAACTAGGGCCCACGACGCTTAGGGCCACCCTCATGGCTTCGCCAAGAAGCCAACTCAGGCGCCATGGGCCTGGGGGCTACTGTCAGCGTTCTGGGAATGGGGATACGTCTTTTGATAGTGTGGGTAGTTTTGTTTGGAGGCGGACAAGCCCTCTCTCAGATAATAGACACGACGCTAAATCAGCAACACCTTGTTATCGACATTCTGATAATGGGGGTATCAAGTCCTGCCTGCCTGCGGCCCAGGGCTAGCCCACTTCGTTAAGTAAGCTAACGGGCCTGACATCACTCAAGGCAAGGCCCTCGTGATGGGCCAAGCCTCACGAGGAGGAACGACATCAAGAACCGCAGAGGGCCTCCTCAGGACCCCTCCGGAGCGGGGGATATTCCGAGGTGAGGCCCATCCTCAGGAGTCAAGAATGACGCAAGGGAAGGACGGGCGAGCGACAGATAGCGGGGCGACATAGGTTCCTCTTTAGTGCAAAAGAGTCAATGACGTACCAGAGGTTCCCAAGGCATCTCCAAAAGGTTTCCATTCTGGTGCAACAAGACCATGCCCTCCCGCCAACAGGACAGACGTCATCCCTGAACCGTGCCACTGCAACGCTAGTAGCCACATTGCAGGCCAGGACCACTTTTGGACAGGGGAAGCATGTTCCCTTGTCCCCCTTCCAAATTGGCCGTTGTGGGTCCCTTCCCGCCGAAACGATAAGCGAAGAGGACCACGACCGACACTAAATATAGAGGGTAGTTTATGTCGTAGGGGGCTCCCAACTCATTCCATTGACCCACGGGCCCAACTCCAATCCTCCGGAGGCCCTCAAGAACACTTTACTAGTTCATCCACCAACCTCCGAGAGAGGCAATCCACCAACGCAGGAGTAGGGTATTACGCTTCAAAGCGGCTTGAACCTGGGTAAACTATCATGTTCTGTGTCTTCCTCACCATCGAGCGAGTTCCTTGCCTTGTCCATCTAGTAGTGAGCTAGGCGAGGTTAGGCTGTGAGAGATCTTCGTACATGCCCTTGTGTTCGAATCTTTAGGGTATTGCGGAGCCGGAAATCCGACACTTGCCCTCCTCCTTGCGCTCCACTACCAAGACCACACTGACCACACGTGTGGTTGCTGCGATGTAGATGAGGATGGGCTCCCTCTCTGCCGGCGCGACCAAGATTGGCGTGCTAGAGACTACACACTTTAGGTCGTGGAAAGCTTCGTCTGCTTGATCATTCCACTCAAATTTGGTTGTTTTCTTCATCAGTTGATAGAGTGGTAGCGCCTTCTCGCCCAGCATGGTGACGATCCGGCTAAGGGATGCCGGGCAGCCGACAAACTTCTGAACATCGAGGAGTTGAGCCGGCTTGGTCATTCTCTCGATGGTTCTGATCTTCTCGGGGTTAGTTTCAATGCCACAAGCCGACACAAAGAAACCCAAGAGCTTGTAGGCTAGAACTCAAAATACGCACTTGTACGGATTGAGCCGGATCTTGTACTCGCGCAAGTTGGCGAAGGTGTCCCACAGATCGTCAAGGAGACTAAAATGCTGCTTGGTCTTGATGACGATGTCGTCGACGTAGATGTGAATGCTCCTGCCGTTTTGCGGCAGGAGGCATTATTGCATCCAACGCTTGAAGGTTCCACCATCGTTCTTCAAGTCGAACGTCATCGTCATGTAGAAGTAGGATCCAAAGGTGTGATGAAGGAGGTCTTGAGCCGGTCGGCCATGTCCAACATGATCTGGTGGTAGCCGGAATAAGCGTCTAGAAAGGACAGCAATTCGCAGCCGGTCGTGGAGTCGATCACTTGATCTATCTGTGGTAGTGTGAAAGGGTCTTTTGGGCACGCTTTATTTAGGCTTGTGTAATCGATACACATGCGCCATGTCTTGTTCTTCTTATGCACCAGGACTGGGTTGGCCAGCCAGTCTGGATGGAAAACTTCCATGAGGAAGTCGGCTGCGAGTAGTCGGGCGATCTCTTCTCCAATGGTGTACCACTTCCCCTCAGCGAAGCGGAGCAAAGGTTGTTTCACCGGCTTTGCGTCCGACCGCACAAGAATCTTGTGCTCGGCATACTTCCTCGGGACTCTCGGCATGTCTTTTGGAGACCATGCAAAGATGTCTCAATTCTCACGGAGGAAGTCGACAAGCTCGCCTTCCTATTTGGGGCTGAGGTTGGCACCGATGGTGATGCACTGCTTGGGGTTGGCCGGGTCGAGCGGCACTTGCTTGGTCTCCTTGGACGGCTCGAATGAAGCCTCGCTGGCCGACTGGGATGGTGGAGCTGGCAGTGCCAGCTGCTCGGTAGCCTGAGCCACGAGCCGGTCAAGCTGCCTCTTCTCCTTGGCAATCACCAGTGCCTCGGCCAGCCGGCTGCTGTCGCGCGAGTATTGGAGCGACTTCTTGTAGTCGTTGGCAACAATGATGATGCCCTTGGGGCCTGGCATCTTCATCTTGAGATAGGCGTAATGGGGGATCACCATGAATTTGGCCAATGCCAGCCTGCCCAGCAGCGTGTGGTAGGGGCTGTTGAGGACCACCACCTCGAATCAGACCACTCGCGGTGGAAGTGCGCCTTGTTGCCGAAGAGGACGTCCAGCTAGATTTTATCAATCGGCGAGCAAGACTGTCCCGGCACACTGTCGTGGAAGACAATCCTCGTCGGCTGCAGGTCCTTCTCATTCAGCCCGAGCTTGAGAAGAGTGTCTCGGTAGAGGATGTTGATGTTGTTGCCGCCATCGACCAACACCTGCAACAACAGGAAGGTGAGTCTCTTGGAGACGAGGGTGCGGTCAAGGCCGAGCACGTCTGTGACGGGGTTCGGAATCACCACAGGATGGTCCGCCCTGCTCCATGTAATTGCTTTTCAGACCATGCATGTATTGGGGAACCGAGGGGATAGTGGCATTCACCTTGTACTAGCGTTGATGCTGGTTGTGCTTGTCGTCGCCTTCATTGGTGAAGACGACATAGGACCCATCCTTCTCGGGGAATTAGCCCTGGAGATGGACATTGCTGGGAGGCGGCTGGGCTAGAGCCGGACCTCGACGCACCGCCCCGGGTGAGCCGGGAGACCCTCACCCTAGGACAGGCGTTGTGCAAAGCTCTACCGCCGGAGTGTATGGGTGGCCAGCTTCGCCTTGCTATGCATCTTTCAAGGCGCGTCGAGCATCTTCTCAAAGGTGAGCTTGGGCTGGCAGGCGTTCTTGTCGGTCCTCTGTCGCTGACCGCCAGCTTGAGCAGTCGGCTGCTCTTCCTCTACGTTGGCCATCTGCTTGCTTCCAGGTCACAGATCAAGTTGATCCTCCTTGCACTTGTTGTTTTTCCCGCCTCGGTTGTCTCCAGCCGGTTTGGCTGTAGCCGGCGATTGGGCAGTCTTGTCCGTCGCATTGATCTTGATCCTCAAGGCGGAGTCGGCAGTGGCGTATTTATCTGCCTTGGACATGAGAACCACCAAAGAGGTCGGCTCGGAGCACATGAGTTTGTGCTTGAGAAGGGTGTTGTCTCGGCAGCCGTCGATGAAGTACTGAATAGCTTGTACCTCGTGCACTCCTTCACAGGGGTTGCGCAACTCCATCCAGCGCATGACGTAGTTGCGAAGGGGTTCATCAGGCTTCTGAACACACATGGCCATCTCGCGGGGCTGGTCAGGGCGCTTGTAAGTGCCGGTGAAGTTGCAGACGAACGCCTCTTCAAAGTCAACCCAAGAGTTGACGCTGCTAGTTGGCAGGCTGTTAAGCCAAGTTCTTGTCGAGCCGATCAGCATAAGTGGCACGTAGAGGACGGCTACCTGCTTGTTACCTTGGGCGATGCCGACTACAATAGTGTAGTCGATCAGCCAGTCTTCCGTCTTAGCGGAGTTGTTGTACTTTGGAGTGTCGCGGGGAAGAGTGAAGACGGTAGGGAATGGCTCTCCTCGGATCTGGGGGCCGAAGCATGCCGGACCAATGGGACCATCCTCCTCTAGGAGGGTCGACTGCGCCAGAAGGTCGATGCGGAGACGAGCATCTTTCTCGCTGCGAGGGACGCGAGGGCCGATCCGGGCAGCGAGCTCGGGCCGGATCAGGGGCATGGGAGTGTTGGCCCTTTCCTGATGCCAAGGCGGGGGAATTTCATGGACCGAGTCTCCTTCGTCCGCAGCCGCCTCACGGTGCCGGGTAGAAACTGCTCGTGGCTCACTCTGGTGCTGGGAACGCCGGTCATCGCTTCCCTTAGCCCTCCGGCCAGAAGTGCGAGGGGCTGAGGAATGCTGAGGTTGCTGCCGGCTGCTGGGGACATGGGGACCCTCGGGGTCAAGAGCCGGAGACATCGAGAAGGTGCGAGTAGGGTTAAGGCGAGCCTGCTGCTCGTTGGCAGTGTCAAGGAGGTCCTTGACGCGCTTTTCTTGGCGAGCGCGCTGCTCGCCCTCCAGAGCACCCATTTCTATGAGGGCCGCCTGGGCGGCCCGCATGTTGGCCGTAGGAGTGTCGTAGATGGGCAACTTGCCACCTAGATTTTCGGTGATGACCCGACCGCTGCTGCGGACCTCTCCACGCCGGCTGGGACCATCGGCAACCGAGGTGAAGCCGTAAGCGGAGTTATACTCGCGCTGCATGGCCACCATCCAGCACTTGGCGGTGGCAAGGGTGGTTCCCTCTACCAAGAATTTCTTGCGTGCTTCCTCCAGCTCGGCCCTGGCCTCTGCTGTGTTCGCCGTCGTGGCGATGGGAGTAGTCAGCCTGGCAAGGGTGGCATGGAGCGGATCAGCAGGGCCCGGAGGGGGATCAACTGCATCCATGGCAGCCTTGCCGCGGTCGGAGCTAGTGCTAGTGCCAGCAACCATCACATCCAGGTGATCATAGGTAATGGCAACGTCGTGTGGGGCAAGACACCCCACGAACGATGGTGGATCGTTGAAGTCGAGTACATCATAGGGGTACTCATCGGCCGCAGGTGCATCCTCAAGGGTGAGTCTGCTGAAGTGGGCGCAGAGAGCGTCGATGTCGTTGTCCCCACCAAGGTGGCGAGGCTCTTCGTCGAGGCACAACTTGCCGAAGAGAGCGCAGAGGCGAGCGTAGTCGGAAGTAACATCGTCGGCAAGAGGCTTTCTGGCGATCTCCTCAACAGAGTCTGCAGGACGGGCTGAACCATCGATCAACACGGTGGAAACCTCCGCAAGGGTAGGCTCCACAGGCGTGCTAATCAGTCCAGACACGAGGCATCAGGTGAAGTTCACGAGGGGTCCCGCCTGGAGCGTAACTCCGACCGGTGCCACGGACGACCCCATGGTGGGCGCCAACTGTCGTCGTTTTCTCATGACAAATGCCATAGGTAGTCTTATCGAGGGTGGTTGGGAATGAAACGACAGCGGCGGGCTCCGGGAACGGGATTGGTGACTAGCGAGAAGACGAACGATGTACCTAGTTACGTGGCTCTCCGTGGGAGATAATACCCCTAGACCTCCTGGAGTGGTTGATGAACTAGAGTGTTTACAATATGCTCCTTGAGCTGTTTGACGGAGGAGGAAGAAGGAGCATCCGGCTCGAGCTCTACCTGTCGTGTGTGGTAGGTGTGGGTGCAAAAATGGCCGACCCTCTGCATGGAGGGGGACGGGGGGTTTTATAGTCGAACCCACCAGCCTACAAAATGGATATAAGGTACATTATGGGGGACCCAGCTAGCAGCCTCACAGGCCAGCCAGGGGGCCACTATCGTTTTGTCTTGTCGCTTGAGGGGCCCGCCGGCTGCAAGGTCCCTTCTGGCCATGGGACCAGCCGGCCAGCCTATGGGATCAGTGTGTGCTCCCCACGCTGGACGCGTGCGGTACGATCCTAGTCGTCTAGCGGGATCCGGTGCAGGTCAGCGGTACGTCCGTCTCCACTGTAGCCATGCCGGGCTAGGTACTAGAGTGGGTTGTGGCCCATGGGTAATGTGCATGGTTGATGGATCGGAGCCGGTGTCGGTCAGCGGTAAGGCCGCCGCCACTGTAGCCATGTGTGCGCTTCTGCATCGGACCCGTGCTGAGGTACATTCACCTTTAATCGAAGGCCCCCATCACATCCTAAGGATTGATGCGACAGGTTCCCTTCTGCCGGCTGGCGGCTTGGCCATCCGGCCAGGGAGTAGCGGGCTATACTCCTAGCCGGCAACTACTTCGTAGCCAGCAAGAAGGAGCCGGTGATTGAGGACATTGTTGCTCCTTTATATACCAAAGTATAGAGGAGTAGGCTTGATGATCCTACCCCGGGGTTATCCCCCTGTCAACTTCGGTGTCACCGAGTTGGTCACTTTAGGTGTAACGGTTGGATTTCGGCGACTGCCTATATATACGCCCCCACCCAGCTCTCATTCGAGAGAGAAGCACTCACAACACACACTTCATTGCGAGATCTATTTTTCTGAGAGAGATCCACCTACTTATGTGTTGAGATCAATATATTCCAATCCAATCATTTGAGACTTGATCTCTAGCCTCCCCAAGCTGCCTTCCACCATATCAATCTCTCCTACCCATGCCTATAATGTGAGAGAGTGATTGTGTGTTGAGGAGACTATCTTTACAAGCACAAGAGCAAGGAGTCCATCGTTCTACCACCTCTATTACATTTTGGAGGGTGGTGCCTCATAGATTGGTGAGGTGTCGCTTGGGAGCCTCCTACTTCGTGTTGTGGAGTTGAACCAATATATTTGTAAGGGCAAGGAGATCGCCTACTTCGTGAAGATCTACCATGAGTGAGGCTAGTCCTTCTTGGACCCCTTGTAGGTGGAGCCCTTAGTGGACTCTTGCACCCGTTACCCTCCGTGCGTTGAAGTCTCCACTAACATGTACGTACGATAGCGCGACCTATCGGAACCATGTCAAAATCACCGTGTCAAACTCATGCGTTTGATCTCCTACCTTAATCCTTTACTTTACACTTGCATGTTTTACATTCCGCTTATGTACTCTTAGGAATCCGTGTGTAGGGTGTACTTGACTTGCCATAATTGCTAAAACTGGCCGACAACTAAAATTGGGAAAAGGCCAAGTTTTTATCTTCTCAAGTAGTCTAATCACCCCCCTCTAGACATACTTTCGGCCCAATAGCTCCCCAAAATGCCAATAAGTCCACTTTATTCTCCTCACGCCCTCACACAATGCGAGGTGTCGTGATTCCACTAACTGGTGCACTTGAAGGCGGCGACCGACCCTTGACAAAGAAGGTTGGGTCAATCTCCACAACTTCATTGGAGGCTCCCAACTAGGCCACGAAGCTTCACCACAATGGAATATGGCTTCAAGCTAACCCCAACCGTCTAGGGTGCTAAAACACCCAGGAGTAACAATATTCGTGAGGGATTAGTGGCGGGAATCAAATTTTTCTTGGTGGAAGTGTACATCAAGGCCCTCTCAACCAAACCTTAGATCAACAAGTTTTGTTGGCTAGGGAGAGAGATCGGGATAAATGGATCTTGGAGAAACAATGGAGCTTTGGGGGCAAAAGGTAGGGTTCTCAAGGAAGAAGAACCCCTTTATATAGTTGGGGAGGGAATCTGCGCAATACCCACCCACTCTGCACGAGCTAGAGCGGTACTGCCGCTCCTCGGAGCAGTACTACCGATGATAAGAGGGAGTGCCGCTCAGGGGAGCGGTACTACCGCTCATGCAGAGGGAGGCAGAGCCAGAGCCGAGGTAGAGCAGCAAGTACCGCTCAGGGCGGTAGTAACAAGCGGTAGTACTACCCTGTGGGTGGTACTACCGCCCAGTACTTCCGCAAAGTCCGACCACAAAAGTGTTCGCACTTCCCAGCTGTGCTACATGCCAGCGGCACTAGCAGAGCACTACCACTCTAAGATGTACTACCGCCGGCCCGGGCGGTACTACCAGTGATAATAGGTAGTACCGCTCCTGGGAGTGGTACTACCGCAAAAGTATCCTAATCAATCACCAAAACTACTAGGTAGAAATATGCCCTTACAATCTCCCCCTTTTTGGTGGACTGATGACAACACGGGATTTGCATAGAGGATAAAAATGTGATAGAATGCAACCCCACAGTCTACAAAATATATACATGCTTCCCCTAAGGTTGTGCACTTTTTAAGTATGCTTTTAGAATGCAAAGTGCACACACTAGGTTCAACACTCCCCCTATAATTTATAGACAAACACTACTTGAATAAATGTAACAACTGAGAGAAATATAACTGCAAGAAGTGAAGTGAGCATGATGATTAGGGCACAATATAAGCATCTCACAAAATTAAATACATATGATAAAACTAAAGTAGCATATGTCTCACAACATATGACATAGTCTCACGGGAGTCTCACACACATTAAAACGCAAACCAACATAAGTTCCACATCACACAACTTAGTCTTTTAAGCAAAGCAAACGACGAATGAGATCACGAGTGAAAAGATGATACACGAAAGAACACTCATGACTTGCCAATACCAAAACTCTCCCCTTTGGTAGCAAGACGCCAAAAAGGGCACAGAAAATAGCAAGGATCCATGAGGTGAGGTAATTCTGACACACCAATATATACCATACTCAGGGCTATGGTGAACGGTGCCAGGAGGAGCATGAGAGCTAGGAAACTAAGCATCGAAATCTCATGCGCAGTGGTGAGCAGTCCAGGTGTCCTCATCAGTGAGCCTGCCCTCAGAACCGATCTCAATCTTTAATCCAACATGCCTTCCAAGTGCCTTGTGACGACTGATAGCTGCCTTTTCAGCCGCGTGAGCCCGATACTAACCCTTGGCCTGCATACAAAAGATCTTCTTCACCTTCTCCTTGAGTTTCTTAGCCCAAGAAGGTTCTCCAGTGGGGGTTCGGCAGGGGAAGAAGTGTCCTCGCCAGCCACAAAATCCTCATCAGCCTCGTCATGAGGAGAATCTTCATCCATGTCTTCAGGGATATCTTTTTCATGGGTAGTGTGAGAAGTCCACTTGTCCTTCTCCCTAAGATGCACAATCTTGTGGGATACTAGGTCCCCAGCCTCAAACAACTCATCAGGAAATGTTTCTTCCCAAGTCTTCTCAATCAGAAGCATCAGAAAGGGACCATACATGGGGCACTTACGCTCAAACACCGTAGAACGGAGATCAGACCACATAACATGAGAGATATCTAGAGGCTTCAGCTGAAGCTTGAATTTATGATGCTCGCAGAACTGAAGCATGTCTACCAGGTAATGGTGAACCTGATCCAGATTGCCAACAAGGGGGAACAGGATGTGGTGAAACATGCGGTGCATGATATCTAAGAATGGTTCCAGCACCCAGGTGGACTTGCCTGTACTGGTGGACATCTTCTGAGTGCTGAACTTGTACACGGCTTGCTTGTGGGTAGCAGCATACTCATCGTGTGGATGATAACCTAGAGCGGTCACAAGACCCTTATCCTCAATGTTAAGCAGATTCATAAAAAACTTTCACGAACCAGAAATTAACCTGCCATTGGTCATCCATGTAAGACTCCTGGCCTCATTAGTTCCCACCGTGGCAAAGAACATAACAATAAGCTCAACATCAAATTCTTTGTTTAATTGCATAATGTCGAGAATGCCCAGCTTGTCACAAAGGGAGAGAGAAATCCTGAAATACCTTTCATTGCGCTACATATATTAAACATAAATAGACTTGACATGAGGAACATACAGGTTCTCCCTTGGATTCAGAATATCATTGTAGATGGATAGTTGCTTCTGGTTCCAGAAGGGAATGTTGAGCATTGAAGGCTCCTTAGGTTCCACATAGGGATCGATCATGAGGGACAACCAAAATTCCTTAGCCTTCAAAGAAGCCATGGAATGGGACTTCAAGGGCCTGACAGCAGGGTGCTTCCCCTTGGATCTGGAAGCAGACTAACTGACCTACTCGGCAGGTACATCCTCCTAAAGTTGGCTTGAGCTATCAGCCTCAGATGAACGGTACCTCTTCGTGCTGCCATCGCTGGGATTCATCCTACGCTCCTGAGGAGTTGAGCTGCCACCTCCGGAGATCAACAACACAACCACACGAAAGCACGAGAGAAAAACAATGAGCACACGATACCAAGATACAAATATGGTCGAGAAAGAGATCGTGAGAAAGAAGAAAAAAAATGTGCAATGGCCAGCCCAAGGCGGTAGTACTGCTGCCAGGGGCGGCACTACCTTTTATGAGCGGTAGTAATGCCCGAACGAACGGTAGTATCGGTTAGGGCACGGACCATGGGGTGAAAACCACCACACATCAGATCCAGTACTACCAGGCATGGCTTGACCACAAAATTTCTAAAAGGTCAACATATCTAAACTCTGTCCAACATCCACACCCCTCACATGCCACAAATCGAAGCCAAAAAGACATATATACATCTCATATTGTCCAAGACCTAGATCTGAAAAACAGACTGATATCCCATAAGTATAGCGGATCACAACAGTTTTCGAGGGTAGAGTATTCAACCCAAATTTATAGATTCCACAAAAGGGGAGCCAAAGAATATCTGAAGGTATTAGTAGTTGAGTTATCAATTCAACCACACCTGGAGATTAATTATCTATAGCAAAGTGATTAATAGCATAGTAATATGATAGTTTTGATGATAGCAGCAAAAACAATAATAACGGTAACAATGATAGCAGTGATTTTGTAGTACTAACGATAGCAGTAGCAACAGTAGTTAGTTAGCAAGAACAATATAAGGTAAATTCGTAGGCATGGTATCGGTGACTCATTGGATGGTATTCATCATGAGACAGTTATAACCTAGGGAGATACGGCACTAGCTCCAGTTCATAAATATAATGTAGGCATGTATTCCATAAATAGTCATGCGTGCTTATGGAAAGAACTTGCATGACATCTTTTGTCCTACCCTCCCATGGTAGCGGGGTCCTATTGGAAACTAAGGGATCTTAAGGCCTCCTTTGAATATAGAACCGGAACAAAGCATTAACACACGGTGAATACATGAACTCCTCAAACTACGGTCATCACCGGGAGTGGTCCTGACTATTGTTACTCCGGGGTTGTTGGATCATAACAGTAGTAGGTGACTATAACTTGCAAGATCGGATCTAGAACATGGATATAATGGTGATAACATAAACGGTTCTGATCATGGAATCTGGGCCCAAAGTGACAAGCATTAAGCATGGCAAAGTCCTAAGAACATCAATCTCAGAACATAGTGGATACTAGGGATCAGGCCCTAACAAAACTAACTCCATTACAACAGGAATCTCATCCAACTCCTCACGAACCAGCGAACCTACGAAGGAATTACTCACTCCCGATGGGGAGCATCATGGAATTGGTGGAGATGTGTTGGTGATGAGGAAGATCGAAGATCTCCCTCTCCGGAGCCCCAAACGGACTTCAAATCTGGCCTCTCGATGAAGAACAGGAGATAGTGGAGGCTCCGTCTCGTGAAACGCGATAATTCTTTCTCTCTAATTTTTTTGGAATAATGTGATTTTATAGCCTCGGTTTTAGTGTCATAGGGGCCACCAGGTGGGGACAACCCACCGAGGTCCGCGTGGGGGCAGGCGCGCCCTGGTGGGTTGTGCCCACCTAGGTGCCCCGTATGGTGGCTCTTGGCTCCAGAAATTCTCCTTATTGATATAAAAAAATCCTCGCAAATTTTCGTTCCATTCCCAGAAATTTTATTTATGCACAAAAACAACACCATGGGAGTTCTGCTGAAAATAGTGTCAGTCCGGGGTTAGTTTCATTCAAATCATGCAAATTAGAGTCCAAAACAAGAGGAAAAGCGTTAGGAAAAGTAGATACGTTGGAGACGTATCAAAGACCTAACCAGGAGAAGAACGGGGACAATACCGACATCCATGGCAAGTGGAGGGGTGGACAACGATTTAACCAGTTGAAATCGTGAACGGGTGGCCGAACACCGAGATCGGGGGCGGCCACCTGAACCTTGGGGTTGCCTGGAGAGAGAGACCCACGACGAGGAATGGGGATGAATGGGTATGGGAAGATAAAACTGTCTCTGGCCAGCCCCATAACCCCCCGCGGAGGAGTCTAAGCTGTAGTACCTCTGTTGGGCAGTAGTCCTGCCCGACGGTAGTACCTTTGTTACGGTCGATACTACCTCTTATCATCAGTAGTACCACTGGGGCAGCGGTAGTACCACTCTAGAGGACTCAAAAATGTTCAAAAGTAGGAAAATTTTGAACCACCATGATGTAAGAGATATGAAGACATGTTATGTGGATGAGTTCGCTCCAAATTGCAAGACAAGTAAGTAGAGAGAGGATAACTTGGAGTGATTCAAACAAAAGTGGGATCTTCCCGTGAGACACCTGCCATAAGGAAGGGGTCAATGGCCGAAGCCACCTATGTTTGACTTTGTAGGTTTGGCAGCGCGAAGATTTGAACCTTGGACCCAACACCATAACTCATCGTTGAAGCGCAAGTATCATCAATGATGACTAATGTGAACGACTTGCTCGTTTTATGCATAATAGGGGAGGGAGAGTTCATTGAGAGAACAACACTCTCCCTAAATCCATGCCTACACCTAAACAAAATAAAATGATGAGAGTGGTGGGTTGTGCCTAGTTTCAATCCACATTGCTCAAATCAATGATATTTAGCTCAAGCCTTAACTCGCGAAATCTTGCTTAATTCAAAGGCTTCATGAAGAAATCTTCACGCTGATCATTAGTGTTGAGGTAAATGAGGTCAATCTCCCCATGCTTAATATGACCCCGGATGAAATGGTGACGAATACTGATGTGCTTTGTCTTGCAATGTTGAACCGGGTTGTTGGAGATTGAGATAGCACTAATATTATCACAATAAAGAGGCACTTTGTCACACATGACACCATAATCCTTTAAAGTTTGCCTCATCCAAATCAACTCAGCATAGAAACTTGCAACAACTACATATTCACCCTCGATCGACGAGAGAGAAACGCAATTTTGTTTCTTGGAAGATCACCTTACCAAGGAATTGGAAACCTCCGAAAGTTGACGTCCTATCCACACGGTCTCCCGCCCAATCCGAATCCAAATATCCAATGAGATCAGAAGAAGCACCTTTGGGATACCATAAGCCAAAGTTTGGGGAATGAGCCAAATATCAAAAGATTCGCTTGACCAACACAGAGTGGCTTTCCTTAGATGTGTATTGAAATCTTGCACAAATTCTCATACTCAACATAATATCTGGTCTAGATGTTGGAATTATGCCCTAGAGGCAATGATAAATAAGTTATTATTATAATTCCTGTATCAAGATAATTGTTTATTATCCATGCTATAATTGTATTGAATGAAGACTTAGATACATGTGTGGATATCTAGACAAAACACTGTCCCTAGAAAGCCTCTAGTTGGCTGGCTAGTTGATCAAGGATAGTCAGGGTCTTCTAACTATGTACAAGGTGTTGTTGCTTGATAACTGGATCAAATCATTGGGAGAATCATGTGATGAACCAGACCCAAACTAATAGACGTAGCATGTTGGTCTTGTCATTTTGTTTCTACTGTTTTCTGCGTGTCAAGTATTTATTCCTATGACCATGAGATCATATAACTCACTCACACCGGAGGAATGCTTTGTGTGTATCAAACGTCACAACATAATTGGGTGGCTATAAAGATGCTCTACAGGTATCTCCGAAGGTGTCCGTTGAGTTAGTATGGATCAAGACTGGGATTTGTCACTCCGTGTGACGGAGAGGTATCTCGGGGCCCACTCGGTAATACAACATCACACACAAGCCTTGCAAGCAATGTAACTTAGTGTAAGTTGCGGGATCTTGTATTACGGAATGAGTAAAGAGACTTGCCCGTAAACAAGATTGAAATAGGTATGCGGATACTGACGATCGAATCTCGGGCAAGTAACATACCGAAGGACAAAGGGAATGACATACGGGATTATATAAATCCTTGGCACTGAGGTTCAATCGATAAGATCTTCGTAGAATATGTAGGATCCAATATGGGCATCCAGGTCCCGCTATTGGATATTGACCGAGGAGTCCCTCGGGTCATGTCTACATAGTTCTCGAACCCGCAGGGTCTGCACACTTAAGGTTCGACGTTGTTTTATGCGTATTTGAGTTATATGGTTGGTTACCAAATGTTGTTTGGAGTCCCGGATGGGATCACGGACGTCACGGCGTTTTCCAGAATGGTCCGGAGACGAAGATTGATATACAGGATGACCTCATTTGATTACCGGAAGGTTTTCAGAATTACCGGGAATGATGAATGGGTTCCGGATGTTCACCGGGGGGGGGGGGGGCGGGGTGGGCAGCCCACCCCGGGGAAGCCCATAGACCTTAGGGGTGCCGCACCAGCCCTTAGTGGGTTGGTGGGCAAGCCCAGAGAGGCCCCTACGGAGGAGATAAGAAAATCAAAGAGAAAAGAAAAAAAGGGGAAGTGGGAAGGAAGGGAAGGACTCCACCATCCAATCCTAGTTGGACTAGGATTGGAGGAGGAATCCTCCTCCCCTCCTTCAGCCGAACCCCTTGGGGCCTCTTGTGCCCCAAGGCAAGGCCCCTTCCCTCCCACCTATATATACGGAGGTTTTAGGGCTGATTTGAGACAACTTTTCCACTGCAGCCCGACCACATACCTCCACGGTTTTTCCTCTAGATCGCGTTTCTGCGGAGCTCGGGCGGAGCCCTGCTGAGATTAGATCACCACCAACCTCCGAAGCGCCATCATGCTGTCAGAGAACTCATCTACCTCTCTATCTCTCTTGCTGGATCAAGAAGGCCGAGATCATCGTCGAGCTGTACGTGTGCTGAAGGCGGAGGTGCCGTCCGTTTGGCACTAGATCGGAGCGGATCGTGGGACGGATCGCGGCACGGTTCGCGGGGCGGATCGAGGGACGTGAGGACGTTCCACTACATCAACCGCATTTATTAACGCTTCTGCTGTGCGATCTACAAGGGTACATAGATCTGAAATCCCCCTCCTAGATGAACATCACCATGATAGGTTTGCGTGCGCGTAGGAAATTTTTTGTTTCCCATGCGACGTTCCCCAACAGTGGCATCATGAGCTAGGTTCATGCCTAGATGTCTTCTCGAGTAGAACACAAAAGTTTTTGTGGGCGGTGATGTGTGATTTGCTGCCCTCTTTAGTCTTTTCTTGATTCCGCGGTATTGTTGGATCGAAGCAGCTCGGACCGACATTACTCGTACGCTTACGAGAGACTGGTTTCATCGCTACGAGTAACTCCATTGCTCAAAGATGACTGACGAGTGTCGGTTTCTCCAACATTAGTTGAATCGGATTTGACCGAGGAGGTCCTTGGATGAGTTAAATAGCAATTCATATATCTCCATTGTGGTGTTTGCGTAAGTAAGATGCGATCCTACTAGATACCCATGCTCACCACGTAAAACAGGCAACAACAATTAGAGGACGTCTAACTTGTTTTTGCAGGGTATGCTTGTGATGTGATATGGCCAATGATGTGATGTGATATATTGGATGTATGAGATGATCATGTTGTAATAGTTAATATCGACTTGCACGTCGATGGTACGGCAACCGGCAGGAGCCATAGGGTTGTCTTTAAACTAACGTTTGTGCTTGCAGATGCGTTTACTATATTGCTAGGATGTAGCTTTAGTAGTAATAGCATGAGTAGCACGACAACCCCGATGGCGACACGTTGATGGAGATCATGGTGTGGCGCCGGTGACAAAGAAGATCGTGCCGGTGCTTTGGTGATAGAGATCAAGAAGCACGAGATGATGGCCATATCATGTCACTTATGAATTGCGTGTGATGTTAATCCTTTTATGCACCTTATTTTGCTTTGAACGATGGTAGCATTATGAGGTGATCTCTCACTAAAATTTCAAGACGAAATTGTGTTCTCCCCGACTGTGCACCGTTGCTACAGTTCGTCGTTTTGAGACACCACGTGATGATCGGGTGTGATAGACTCAACGTTCACATACAACGGGTGCAAAACAGTTGCACACGCGGAACACTCGGGTTAAGCTTGATGAGCCTAGCATGTGCAGACATGGCCTCGGACCACATGAGACCGAAAGGTCGATCATGAATCATATAGTTCATATGATTAGCATAGGGATGCTTGCCACTGAAACTATCCTCAACTCACGTGATGATCGGACTTGAGCTAGTGGAATTGGATCATGAACCACTCAAATGACTAGAGAGATGTACTTGTTGAGTGGGAGTTTAGCAAGTAATTTGATTAAGTTAAACTCTAATTATCTTGAACATAGTCTAAGTCCACTTTTAATATATTTGTGTAGTAGATCATGGCTCACGTGACAGTCACCCTGAATTTTAATACGTTCCTAGAGAAAGCTAAGTTGAAAGATGATGGAAGCAACTTTGTAGACTAGGCTCGTAATCTTAAGTTTATCCTACAAGCTGGGAAGAAGGATTATGTCCTTCATGCTGCGTTAGGAGATGAACCACCCGCTACGGCTGACCAAGATGTTAAGAACGCTTGGTTATCACGTAAGGAGGACTACTCAGTAGTTCAATGTGCAGTCTTGTATGGCTTAGAACCGGGACTTCAACGTCGCTTTGAGCGTCATGGAGCATATGAGATGTTCCAGGAGTTGAAGTTTATCTTTCAGAAGAACGCCGGGATCGAGAGGTATGAGACCTGTGATAAATTCTATGCTTGCAAGATGGAGGAGAATTCGTCTGTCAGTGAACACATGCTCAAAACGTCTGGGTACTCAAACCGTCTAGCTGAGCTGGGGATTGAACTCCTGCAAGAGGCTATCACTGAGAGAATTCTTCAATCACTGCCGCCAAGATATAAGGGCTTTGTGTTGAACTACAACATGCAAGGGATGAACAAGTCACCCGGCGAGTTGTTCGCGATGCTGAAAGTCGCAGAGTCAGAACTCCGTAAAGAACATCAAGTGTTGATGGTGAATAAGACCACTAGTTTCAAGAGAAACGGAAAAGGGAAGAAGGGTAATTCAAAAAAGAGCAGCAAACCTGTTGCCAATCCGTCGAAGAAACCCAAAGCTGGAACTAAACCTGAAACGGAGTGCTATGATTGCAACGGTATGGGTCACTGGAAGCGCAACTGCCCCAAGTATCTGGCTGATAAGAAGGCGACCAAAGAAAAATCACGTTTATTTGATATACATGTTATTGATGTGTACTTAACTAGCTCTCGTAGTAGTGCCTGGGTATTCGATACCGGTTCTGTTGCTCATATTTGCAACTCAAAACAGGAACTGTGGAATAGGTGAAGGCTGGCGAAAGATGAAGTGACGATGCACGTGGGAAATGGTTTCGAGGTTGATGGAATCGGCGTCGGCAGAGTTTCACTTCAGTTACCATCAGGATTAGTTATGAACTTGAATAATTGTTATTTAGTGCCTGCGTTGAGCACTAACATTATATCTGGATCTTGTTTATTGCGAGACGGTTACTCGTTTAAGTCAGAGAATAATGGTTGTTCTATTTCTATGAGTAATATCTTTTATGGTCATGCACCCAATGTGAGAGGATTGTTCATATTGAATCTTGATAGTGATAATACACATATACATAACATTGAGACCAAAAGAGTTAGAGTTAACAATGATATCGCCATGTTTTTGTGGCACTGCCGCTTAGGTCATATTGGTGTAAAGCGCATGAAGAAACTCCATACCGATGGACTTTTGGAGTCACTTGACTTTGATTCACTTGACACATGCCAACCATGCCTCATGGGCAAGATGACTAGAACTCCGCTCTCCGGAACAATGGAGCGTGCAAGTGACTTGTTGGAAATCATACATACCGATGTGTGTGGTCCGATGAGCGTGGAGGCACGCGGCGGATATCGTTATTTTCTCACCTCCACTGACGATTTGAGTAGATATGGTCATGTCTACTTAATGAAGTACAAGTCTGAAACATTTGAAAAGTTCTAGCAATTTCAGAGTGAAGTTGAAAATCATCATAACAAGAAGATCAAATTCCTACGGTCTGATCGTGGGGGTGAATATCTGAGTTTCGAGTTTGCTGCTCACTTAAGACAATGCGGAATTGTTTCACAGTTCACACCGCCTGGAACACCACAGCGTAATGGTGTGTCCGAACGTCGTAATCGTACTTTATTAGAGATGGTGCGATCTATGATGTCTCTTAGCGATTTGCCGTTATCGTTTTGGGGTTATGCATTAGAAACAGCTGCATTCACTTTAAATAGGGCGCCATCAAAATCCGTTGACACGACACCATACGAACTGTGGTATGGCAAAAGACCAAAGTTGTCGTTTCTTAAAGTTTGGGGATGTGATTCTTATGTCAAAAAGCTTCAGCCTGAAAAGCTGGAACCCAAAGCGGAAAAGTGCATCTTCATAGGTTACCCAAAAGAGACAGTTGGGTACACCTTCTATCTCAAATCCGAGGGCAAAGTGTTTTTTGCTAAGAACGGAGCGTTTCTCGAGAAGGAGTTTCTCTCGAGAGAATTGAGTGGGAGGAAGATTGAACTTGATGAGGTTATCGAACCTCTCAACCCTCTGGATGGTGGTGCAGGGCAAGGGGAAACCACTGTCGTTGCAACGCTGGTTGAGGAGGAAGTTAATGATGATGATCATGAAACTCCGGATCAAGTTCCTATCAAACCTCGTAGTTCGACGAGACCGCGTACTACTCCAGAGTGGTACGGCAATCCTGTCTTATCAATTATCTTGTTAGACAACAATGAGCGTGCGAATTATGAAGAAGCAATGGTGGGCCCGGATTCCAACAAATGGCTGGAGGCCATGAAGTCTGAGATAGGATCCATGTATGAAAGCAAAGTGTGGACTTTGGAAGTACTACATGAGGGCCGCAATACTATTCAGAACAAATGGATCTTTCAGAAGAAGACTAACGCTGACGGTAATGTGACCGTTTATAAAGCTCGACTTGTGGCAAAGGGTTTTTCACAAGTTCAAGGAGTTGACTATGATGAGACGTTCTCACCCGTAGCGATGCTTAAGTCAGTCAGAATCATTTTGAAATCTGGCAGATGGATGTCAAAACGGCGTTCCTTAACGGTTTTCTTAAGGAAGAGTTGTATATGATACAACCCGAAGGTTTTGTCGATCCTAAAAATGCTAACAAAGTATGCAATCTCCAGCGATCCATTTATGGACTGGTGCAAGCATCTCGGAGTTGGAATAAACGCTTTGATGAGGTGATCAAAGCATTTGGGTTTATACAAGTGGTTGGAGAATCTTGTATTTACAAGAAAGTGAGTGGGAGCTATGTGGCGTTTCTAATATTATATGTGGATGACATATTGCTGATTGGAAACAACATGGAGTTTTTGGAGAGCATAAAGGATTACTTGAATAAAAGTTTCTCTATGAAGGACCTAGGAGAAGCTGCTTACATTCTAGGCATTAAGATCTATAGGGATAGATCAAAACGCCTGATAGGACTTTAACAAAGCACATACCTTGATAAAGTTTTGAAGAGGTTCAAAATGGAACAGTCCAAGAAGGGGTTCTTGCCAGTTTTACAAGGTACGAGATTGAGTAAGACTCAATGCCCAGCAACTTATAAAGATAGAGAGCATATGAGCACCGTCCCCTATGCTTCAGCCATAGGTTCTATCATGTATGCAATGATGTGCACTAGACCGGACGTTAGCCTGGCCATAAGTATGGCAGGCAGGTCCAGAGTAATCCAGGAGTGGATCACTGGACGGCGGTCAAGAATATCCTGAAGTACCTGAAAAGGACTAAGGAGATGTTTCTCATGTATGGAGGTGACGAAGAGCTCGCCGTAAAAGGTTACGTCGATGCAAGCTTTGACACAGATCAGGACGACTCTAAGTCGCAGACCGGATACGTATTTATTCTTAATGGGGGTGCGGTAAGTTGGTGCAGTTCCAACCAAAGCGTCGTAGCTGATTCTACATGTGAAGCGCAGTACATGGCTGCCTCGGAGGCGGCTAAGGAGGGTGTCTGGATGAAGCAGTTCATGACGGATCTTGGAGTGGTGCCAAGCGCACTGAATCCAATAACCTTGTTCTGTGACAACACGGGTGCCATTGCCTTAGCAAAGGAACCACATTTTCACAAGAAGACCAGACACATCAAACGACGCTTCAACCTCATCCACGACTACGTCGAAGGGGAGGACGTAAATATATGCAAAGTGCACACGGATCTGAATGTAGCAGACCCGCTGACTAAACCTCTTCCACGGGCTAAGCATGATCAACACCAGAACTGTATGGGTGTTATATTTATTAGAATGTAATTCGCATGGTGATGTGAGGGCTAGATTATTGACTCTAGTGCAAGTGGGAGACTGTTGGAATTATGCCCTAGAGGCAATGATAAATAAGTTATATTTATAATTCCTGTATCAAGATAATCGTTTATTATCCATGCTATAATTGTATTGAATGAAGACTTAGATACATGTGTGGATATATAGACAAAACACTGTCCCTAGCTAGCCTCTAGTTGGCTGGCCAGTTGATCAAGGATAGTCAGGGTCTTCTAACTATGTACAAGGTGTTGTTGCTTGATAACTGGATCACATCATTTGGAGAATTATGTGATGGACCAGACCCAAACTAATAGACGGAGCATGTTGATCGTGTCATTTTGTTGCTACTGTTTTCTGCGTGTCGAATATTTATTCGTATGACCATGAGATCATATAACTCACTGACACCGGAGGAATGCTTTGTGTGTATCAAACGTCACAACGTAATTGGGTGCCTATAAAGATGCTCTACAGGTATCTCCGAAGGTGTCCGTGGAGTTAGTATGGATCAAGACTGGGATTTGTCACTCCGTGTGACGGAGAGGTATCTCGGGGCCCACTCGGTAATACAACATCACACACACGCCTTGCAAGCAATGTAACTTATGGTAAGTTGCTGGATCTTGTATTACGGAACAAGTAAAGAGACTTGCCCGTAAACGAGATTGAAATAGGTGTGACATCCTCGACTTTTGCTACAGTAGTGATTGTAATTAAGCTACAGTGATCAACCGCTAATGATGCCACGTCATCGAATTTCCATCTCAGACCCGCGTTGATTCGAGTTTGTCCGGATTCCAAATTTGAAAACAAAAGTAAAGTACTTTATAAGTTCATTACAAATTTTAAAAGATTATGTTTATGAAAGAAAGAATTAAAATTATGTATAATAAATTGTAAAAGAAAGTATTTAAAAAGAAAAATCAAATAGTAAAATAAATAATGAAAGAAAGAAATAATAGAAAAGGGAAAAAACAAAATAAAACAAAACAAAGCAACAAAAAAAATAAAAAAAAAAGAAAAAAGAAGCAACCCCCCCACCCCCTGGCCGAGCTGGGCCAAAAGGCCCAGCTGGCCAGCCCACCCGCGCCCCCTGATCCAAACCCTAGTCCCCCCTGGCGAGCAGCCCCTCCCCTCGCTACTCCCTCCCCCCCCCCCCCCCCGTGCGCCGCCAGAGCCCCCCCCCCCCCATGCTCCCCTCGGCCCCACCCCCACGAGAGGCCCCTCCCCACCTCTCGTTCATCCCCCACCTGCCGTCGCCCCACCCCCACGACCCCTCTCCCTCCCGCAGGCCCCTCACTCCCCCACGAGCAGCCCCATCCACCTCCTCCTCCCTCCTCTCCACCGCCTCCTCCTCCCGCCGGCGGCCTATCCTCCCCCGGCGGCCCCCCTACACGGCCTCCTCCTCCCCCGGCGGCCCCTCCCCTCTCCCGGCCGGCGAGCCACCCCCTCCACCGCGTCGGCCAACAGCCCCCCCCCTCGGCCTCCACCCCGCCGGCAGGGGGCCCCGGCTGCCTCGGCCTCCACCTCGCCGGCCTACCATCCCGCCCCCCCGTCGGCCTTCTCCCGCTCGGTCCGGGAGGGACCGGGCAGGGAGATGTCATCACCTCGCCGGATCCGGCCAGCTCCCCCTCGCCGGCACGTCACCACCATCATCACCGTCCCCTTCACCACCGGAACCACGCCGTCTCCTCCGCCCCTTCCCGCGAACTCCGGCTTCACCGGCCCGTCTCGTCACCGTCGGTGAGCCCCTCCTCGGGCTCCTCCCACCATGTCGATCTCCTCACCGCCCCGGTTCCGTTCCGGCAAACGGGGCCTCGATCCGTCGACGGTAGACTCCGGTAGGAAGGTTTGAATATTTGGTTCCTCTAGGTTGAGTTGGAGCACAGAGAGTTCTGTGTCTCTCTATTAGCAGAGAGGGAGATGAGTGTTGAGAGAGAAAAGAAATAAAAACAAATGATGTATTAGATGCGTATGTATGTATGTATGTATGAGATGTGATGTATGTATTTGTGTATATGGATATTTAAAGAAATACGGTATTTGCACGGTTAGGTATCTAATAAAAAAGATGAGTAAATGGCCTAGGGTCACTTACCGGTGGGGCCAATGCACCCGCTGTCTATGACAGGGAGGCCCCACGCGAGAGTTAAAATAAATTATAAAAATAATGTTTTATTAAATAAATAAATAGATATATTAGTTAAAATAATTAATTAACATAATTAGAGTATGACACGTGGGTCCCTCGTTGAATTAATCTGATTAATAAATAATTAATCTTAATAAAAACTTGTGCCTATGACGTTCGGGACCCGCTGGTCAGTTGACCGGTCAAATGTTGTTGTCAGCATGACATCGCGATGATGTCATAATGGGATTTTATTAAATCATTTTAAATCTGTTTTTAATTCCTAAATAATTAATAAAACTTTGAAAATTAATATAAAATAATCCGTAAGTCACATCAAAATAATTTCAACATGAAAGTTGATCAGCAAAGCGAGACGAACCCGGATACACGGTCCGTTCGTCTGTCAGGCGTCCCTAGCTTAGCAAACATGGAACTTTTCCTCCGTTTCCAGTGTAACCGGTAGTAGCCCGAGACCCGGAAAATATCGTCAGATATTCTTCCGACCCGTCTATGATGGATGTTGCTGCGTTAGGTCATGTCTAGCCTCCATCTTGCCATGTCATGCTTTGTGTTGCATCGGTGCTATTATTTATTGTTTCTTCCCCCTCTTCTTACCGGTAGACCCCGAGACTGACGCTGCTGTCGGGTACATCTACGACCCTGCCGATCAGTCCTTTGCCGCAGAGCAGCAAGGCAAGCAAACCCCGCCTTGATCATTCCTATATCGCCTATGTCTTTCTTCCTACTGCTTGCATTAGTATTTTGCTACTGTTGTAGTTAGCTCCTATATCTGATGCATATCCTGTTTTTGATGAACTGCTACTTTCAGTCCTGTACCTTTAACCTGTTTAGTATAGGTGGAGCAGTCATCCCCTCAGACCCCGTAGCTCAGTTGCCCCGCTTGTTTTCAAATCTCTATCTTTGATCGACGAGCCAGACCCGACACAACACATTCACCCCCCTTCGTTGTACGACGCTACAGAGATACTATCGGGTACCGAGGGTGATAGCTCGCTAAGTACTCCTGATGATATCTCTGTAGTATAGCTAGTCGGTCGTGGTTATCGAGGGTGATTCCTCTTTCACCATTCCCGATGACGCCTCTGTCGTGCAACCCCGCGAGTGTGGGACCCCCGAGGGTGATTCCTCTAAGCCCACCTTGACGGGTACATCGTTCGGGATCCAACGAGGGTGATACCTCAGATTCCCCCCGATGTTACGACCACACAGTTACTCGACCATGTTACTGGGATCATTGGTGATTAGTTGTAAGCCGGGTGGATTCCCGTGAGACTGTGTTGTTGGCCTAATTAAAATGCTAATGGATTTGGGTATTTGATCTGGGTTGGTCGGAGACCTTTTCGCACTAACCGGCTACGCGGGAAGAATTATGGGTACTCGGCGTTGCGGTATCAGCCGAAGCTTTTCAGATGCCAGCAATGTAGCGGCGCGCGCCCGAGTGGTCCCGAGATGCATCGCTCTTGTGATTAAGGGATGCTAGGACTGACGTCGGCCGCCCACGCCACGTGCAGGAGCGTGAAGGGGAACTGGGCCCACGAACCCTTTGTGCTTAGGATTTAGACCGGCGGGCTGGCCTCTCTGATTAGTCTTAGGTGGGGCTGCGACGTGTCGATATTCCGAGGCCGGGCAGGACCTAGAAAAGTATGTCCGGCCAGAGTGTTATCGAGCGTGACGGGACATGTGGTGCACCCCTGCAGGGATGAAAATTTAACTATTCGGATAGCCGTGTCCACGGTTACAGGACGACTTGGAGTTGTGCCCCGATCTTATACAACTACAATTGTTACTTAACTGGAATTAGTTTGCCTCGGGATTGCTTCCTCGTAGGGAGTCGAGGGAGGATCTTTAGGCGTGACCTCACTTTAATATTGCTGCAATAATATGACTATTAATGTGTTACCGCTGTTCTACTCTCGTCTATTGCTGCAAGACCCTGAAGATGCTAGTCTTCGATAGGACTAGGCCTTCTCTCTCTATTCTCGCATTGCTGCAGTCAGTCCACATATAACCCCCTTCTTTGATACTGATGCATAATTAGAATAGTTCTGATGTATGTCTTGCGAGTACTTTGGATGAGTACACACCGCTGTTTTGCTCCCCCCTTGTCCCCTTGATCCGTTTGCTGCGACCAGATGATGGAGCCCAGGAGATGGAGGTCCCCGCCACCGACGACTGCTACCCCGACGGTGCCTACTACTACGTGGAGGCCGCTCATGATCAGTAGTAGTTAGGAGGTTCCCAGGCAGGAGGCCTCGCCTCGTTCGATCGTTGTATCTTTTGTGCTAGCCTTCTCTAAGGCACCCCATGTTTTATGTCTGTACTCAGATATTTGTTGCTTCCGCTGACTCGTGTGTTTATCGAGCTTTCGTATTCTAGCCCTCGAGGCCCCTGGCTTGTAATATGAAGCTGATGTTATTTTATTTGTGTCTAGAGTTGTGTTGTGATATCTCCCCGTGAGTCCTTGGGTTTGATCGTACGCATTTGCGTGTATGATTAGCGTACGATTAAATCGAGGGCGTCACAAGTTGGTATCAGAGCCAACTGCGTGTAGGTAGCCCCCTTTCCAACTCCTTTGCCGAAGTTGAGTCTAGTGTTTGAAAAACTTTACTAACACTGATGTTGTGGCTTACGGGCCCACATCTCAATTGGGTGGTATTAGTATCTTTTACTCCTTTCCTATACTCTGGGCTCTACTTTCTCTTCTCTTTCGGGTCAAAGATTTTACTAACTCTAACATTAGGTTCTCGAATCACATCGATCCGGAGCGCTGGACTATCTACTCTTTTTCTCCTGAATATGTATTACACACACTGTCATTGACATCCGTCAATCTTATTTTCAGATGCGTCCCGCAAGACAGCACGTGCGCCTGACATAGGCCACTGAGACGACTGGGTTCCCGGCCATTTTGGTCGATCTCCTGACCAGGCTGGGATATCGCTGGTACCCCGAGTACACTGTGTTCGAGGATTTCCGCGAGTACAACCAGTACCAGTACCAAGCTGAGGTTCGCATCTTCGACCAGAGGGGCGGCGAGACCCTCGAGCGCCATGTGTTCTGTGGTATTGGAGTGTCGGTCGAGATGGCCATCCATGATGCGGCCTACATCGCCATCACCCGTCTCCGTGGAGCATACCCTCACCTGGAGGAGAGCCCTTTCAGATACATCTCGCATGCTCCTGCTGGGGATGAGACTGGATCTGGTCTCACTGCCTACGCTTCTGACGTTCGGGAGCGCAACGACCGTTCCGACGTCGCTGTCTGCGCCCCCTACGTGACGCGTCGCTACGACGCGTGGGTTCTGGTGCAGTACACTGAGGCAATGGATCGTGCTTTCCGAGCTCTGACTGTGGAGCTGTATGCTACGCGCGCTCGTCTTTACGACGCGTTGACACAGCTGCAGCCATCACACTGTCCGAGGGTTCCACCTATGCGCATCCGCGAGCCGAGCAGGACAGAGCTACCATCAGCTCTCGAGTGGACTGATGTTGGGGGTAGAACCCCTGCACCTGGACCTCAACTGCTCGACTGGATGCGGTACCCTCACCAGAGTCACAACGGGACACAGGGTCCTATCCCTACCTTCTCTCACTGCCAGCTACCAGGATTCGATCGTCCTCTCCGACGTTGATGTAGCCTTATCGCTACATCTCGTTGTGGTACTCTTCCACCGCGTGCCTGCGCGTCGCCTAGTGAGTCCAGGGTATCGTCAAATGCGTCCGGGCTATCGCCAAATTTCGAGTTTTTAATCGTTAGTCTGTAATCGAACTTATGTATGGGTCTGTATGTCGAACTCAACTACTATGGAGTATCTATTGCATTTCCCTTTCATTATGCTTGATTACTTCATGAATGTGTGCGATGCCTTTCAATTACTTTAAACTAAACTACCCCTGCTAAATATTTAACAGGATGGTTAGACCAGTTGGCCGCCCGTATGCCCCTACCAACGATGCACCACCCCCGCCTCCTGAGTATATGGAGGGGATGATCCAACAGTTTGAGCTGAACCGCCAGTTTATGCAAGGGCTCATGGATCAGTTCCAAAGGCCGAACATGAACCAACCACAAGGCGCGACACTGCAAGACTTCTGCCGTCTCAACCCTGCGATCTACCGCAGCTCAACTCAGCCTCTAGATGCTGATGACTGGCTCCATGAGATTTCTTATGAGCTAGAGTCTGCCAATGTGCCCCTGGCGAGCTATGTCAACTTTGCCGCCTACTTTCTGAAGGGTCCCGCTGCTCAATGGTGGGACAGCCACAGGCGCTCTCAGCCCGATGGAACTATCATCACTTGGGCAGAATTCAAGGCTCCTTTCTGTGCTCGATACATTCCCCAGGGAATCATGGACCGGAAGAAGCGTGAGTTCCGCAACTTGGTCCAGGGCAACAAGACTGTGGATGCTTATCAGCGGGAATTTCTAGAATTATCTCGCTATGCTGAAGAAGACATTGCGACTGATGCACGCAGGCAGGAGAAGTTCCGTGAAGGCCTCCACCCTGATATCAAGCTGACACTCCTCGTTCAGGACTATGCTGATTTCGCCACCCTCGTGAACAAGGCTATTCAGGTTGAGACTGGTCTGCAGGAATACAAAGATAGCAGCAAGCGCAACCGTGACATGGGCTCATCTTCGGGCTCATCTGCACAGAAGCGGAAGATCTGGATTCCCAACAACATGTACCATGCACCTGCTCCTACTCCGAGGCCGTCCTATGCTGCACCTCGCCTGCCTCCTCCACCACCTAGGCAGCCAAGGCTCCCAGCTCCACCGCCTCGAGTTCCTCCTTCCCGTCCTGAGGACGGGCTATGCTTCAAGTGTGGCCGTCCAGGTCACCGTGCTAGAGACTGCAGGCAGAATCCGAATCAGCTGGCACTTCCCGCAACTGGCCGTGGCAACAACCAGAACCGCAACTTCAACGCTAAGCCTCCTTATGTTCGTGGTCAGGCCAACAACATTGATATGGGTCGAGCTCAAGACCAGCCTGCTATCGTGATGGGTACACTTCTCGTTAACTCAGTACCTGCTTCTGTATTGTTTGATACAGGAGCATCGCATTCCTTTATGTCGGAAAATTTTGCATACATGCATGACATTAGGAGCGAAGAGATGAACATCCCGATAGTGGTAAACACCCCTGGGGGCGAATGCCGAACCTCTGTGGTTTGCCCCCATGTTCCAGTTGAAATTGAAGGATTAGAATTCCTTGCCAACCCCATCCTACTAAAGTCATCCAACATTGATCTCATATTGGGGATGGACTAGTTGAAAGCTCATACGGCATCGATCGTTTGTGCCACCAAAACCGTCCACCTCCTACACCCTTCAGATGAACTAGTAAGCTACCATGCGCATCTCGTACGTAATGCTGAGGCACGACTGTATGCTTTGAATGCATTAAATGCGTCGCCTCTGGAAGGGATTGAAAACATACCAGTGGTCCGAGAATTTCAAGATGTCTTTCCAGAAGAACTTCCGGGGATTCCCCCTGCTCGAGCTGTCGAGTTTGTCATTGACTTGGTACCCGGTACCACTCCTATTGCCAAGCGTCCTTATAAAATGCCACCACATGAACTCCTTGAACTTAAGCAAGAAATTGACAACTCGCTCCGTCTGGGTTTCATCCGTCCGAGTTCCTCTGCTTGGGGAGCACCTTCTCTCTTTGTTAAGAAGAAGGATGGGACAAATCGATTGGTTCAAGACTATCGTCCTATCAACCAGGCCACTATTCAAAACAAATATCCTCTCCCTCGGATAAATGATTTGTATGATCAACTTGCTGGTTCCACCGTTTTCTCTAAGCTCGACTTGAGATTGGGATACCACCAGATCCGTGTTCGCAAGGAGGATATTCCAAAGACCGCCTTTGTTACTCGATATGGATCATACGAGTACAACGTCATGTCCTTCGGCTTAACCAATGCACCGGCAACCTTCTCTCGATTGATGAATTATATATTCATGGACTACCTCGACAAATTTGTCGTGGTATATCTGGATGATATTCTGGTGTTTTCGAAGAACAAAGAAGAGCATGCTGAGCATCTTCGTCTTGTACTAGATAAGCTTCGGGAGCATAAACTCTATGCGAAGTATTCCAAATGTAAGTTCTGGCTAGACGAAGTGACCTACCTTGGTCATGTGATTTCCAAGGATGGTATTGCGGTCAACCCCGAAAGAATTCAAGCTATCCTTGACTGGACTCCCCCGAAGAATGTCAAGCAAGTCAGAAGTTTCCTCAGACTCGCCAGCTATTGTCGTTGATTCGTCGAGAACTTCTCCAAGATTGCGAAGCCCTTAACCAACCTGCTTCACAAAGGTGTTAAGTATGAATGGACTGATAAATGCCAGGAAAGTTTCCACGCACTCAAGGACAAACTGACGTCCGCTCCAGTACTTCCTCCTCCAGATACGAAAAGGGATTTCGTCATATACTGTGATGCTTCTCGTCAAGGAATAGGTTGTGTCCTAATGCAGGATCGCAAGGTGATCGCTTATGCTTCACGTCAACTGCGTTCTCATGAAGAGAACTACCCAGTTCATGACCTCGAGCTTGCCGCCGTCATTCATGCATTGAAGGAATGGCGACAATACCTTGTCGGTAATAGCTGTGAAATCTACACCGACCATCAAAGTCTGAAGTACTTGTTCACTCAACCGGAGCTGAACCTGCGTCAACAAAGATGGATGGAGCGTATAGCAGATTTTGACTGTAGTATATCATATACCCCTGACAAGGCTAATGTAATGGTTGATGCCTTAAGTCACAAGTCATACTGCAACGACCTCCAAGTTCATCAGGTTCACGATCGTCTGCAAGAGGAATTCCGTAAGCTGAACCTCCACATTGTTCCTCAGGGTTACCTTGTTCCCCCTCCTGAAGAGTTTCAAAAGATGAACATTCGTGTTGTTAATCAGGGTTCCCTCAGTAACCTAGTGGTTGAACCAGATCTTGTGAACTCCATAAAGAATCTGCAAGACTTTGACGATGATGTCGACAGGATTAAGAGCTATATTGCGAAGGGTAAACCCTCCTTTTTCACTGTTGATGAAGGTGGCGCCTTGTATTTCAAGGGTCGCCTATTCGTCCCAAATAAGAAGGAAAATCTCAGGATGACTAGGAAGGTGATGGAAGAAGCTCATGACACACCATTGTCTATTCACCCGGGTAGTACCAAGATGTACCAAGACATCCGGCAAAGATTCTGGTGGCCCAATATGAAACAAGACATTGCACGCTATGTGGCAGAATGTGATATATGCCGGCGTATCAAAGCAGAACACCAAAAGCCTGCTGGAACTCTGCAACCTGTCTCTATTCCCGAGTGGAAATGGGACCATGTTGAAATGGACTTTGTCACTGGTTTTCCCAGATCTCAGAAAGGTAATGATGCTATTCTTGTCGTCATTGATCGACTGTCCAAAGTTGCACATTTCCTGGCCGTCAAAGAAACGATTAATGCTAGTCAGCTGGCAGATCTTTATATGTCAAGAGTTGTTTCACTTCACGGTATTCCGTTGGTAATCAGTTCGGACCGTGGAAGCTTGTTCACTTCAAAATTCTGGGAAAGTTTTCAGAAGGCTATGGGGACTCATCTGTCCTTCAGCACTGCATTTCATCGTCAATCCCAGGGACAAGTTGAACGAGTCAACCAAATTCTCGAGGACATGCTTCGAGCTTGTGTCACTTCTTTCGGTAAGAAATGGGAGGAATCTCTCCTGTATGCCGAGTTGTCTTACAACAATAGCTATCAAGCTAGTCTGAAGATGGCCCCTTTCGAAGTATTGTATGGGCGAAGGTGTCGAACTCCTCTGAATTGGTCAGAAACTGGGGAACGATCACTCTTCGGTCCGGATATTATTCAACATGCCGAAGATCAAGTCCGCATTATTCATGAGAATCTGAAGGCTGCTCAGTCTCGTCAGAAGAGTCAGTATGACCGTCATCATCAAGATATGGTCTATCAACCTGGCGAAAAGGCGTATCTTTGTGTCACACCAATGAGAGGTGCACACCGTTTCGGAATCAAGGGCAAGTTAGCTCCTCATTATATTGGTACGTGTGTTGAACGCGGAGGTGCCGTCCGTTCGGCACTAGATCATAGCGGATCGTGGGACGGATCGCGGGACGGTTCGTGGGACGGTTCGCGGGGCAGATCGAGGGACGTGAGGACGTTCCACTACATCAACCGCGTTTATTAACGCTTCTGCTGTGCGATCTACAAGGGTATGTAGATCTGAAATCCCCCTCGTAGATGATAGGCTTGCGTGCGCGTAGGAAATTTTTTGTTTCCCATGCGACGTTCCCCAACACCAGATGCACAAAGGTAAAGCAGGGAGCTGATCATAGAGCGATATACCTTTTGATCCACAACTTTACCACTGGCAGTTGAGCGGCATAGGAGTGTGGGCCTTGTATTGTTTAAGATCATCCATCTTTAACCTTTTGAGGATCTCTTGATTATATTTTGCTTGATTGATGAAGGTTCCTTTACTTCGTTGCTTGACTTGGAATCCAAGGAAAAACTTCAACTCTCCCATCATAGACATCTCAAACTCTTTAGTCATGAGTGCGGTAAATTCTACATTAAAATCTTATTTAGGGGGAGCAAAGATAATAGCATACACATATAGTTGGCATATGAACAAAGTCCAATCAACCTTTTTAGTAGGAAGAGCGGGGTCAATTTTCCCAACTTCAAATCCACGTTCATGTAACATCTCGGTAAGGTGCTCATACCACGCATGTGGGGCTTGTTTAAGGACATGGAGTGCCTTATCAAGAACATAAATATGATTAGGGATCTTGGGATACTCGAACCCTAGGGGTTGCTTAACATACTCCAACTCCTTAAGCGGACCATTAAGAAATGCACTCTTTACATCCATTTGGTATAATTGGAAGTTATGGTGAGAAGAAAATGCAAGCAACATGCGAATGGATTCAAGGTGAGCGACAGGAGCAAATGCTTCACCATAGTCGATGCCCTCGACTTGGGACTGGCCTTGTGCTACCAATGTTGCCTTGTTACGAGTGATGACTCTGTTCGCATCTTGCTTGTTCTTAAAGATCCACTTTGTCCCAATGACATTGTAGTTCGCCTTTGGTCTTGGCACAAGTCCCACTTTGTTGTGCTCGAAGTTTTTGAGTTCTTCATGCATGGCTTCAATCCAATCCATATCTTCGGGAGCCTCTTGTACCTTTAGTGGTTCAATGCAAGAAACAAATGCATGATGGGCACTAAAGTTTGATAATTAAGAACGAGTGGTTACCCCTCTTTGTATGCCGTTGTAGACATTATCATGTATATGAGAATTGTTTATAACTATTTTGGTATTCTTGGTCGCATGTCTTTCCTGAATCTCCTCAGGGGTAAGCTAAGGAGCTTGTTTGAGAATTTTACCGCCTTTGCGTGTCTGCCCTTGATGTTGACATTGGATTTTTTTTCTTGAGGTTGCTCTTGATCTTGAGAATCCTTAGAGGGGTGAGTTGCATCAAGGACATCATTTGGTGCTGGACCATCCTGAGGTTGATCTTCTCTTTGATTGAGATCACCGAGTTGAGGGCCTTCAGAGTGTTCTTTGGAAGCGTGTGGGTCTTGCGTCGTTGATGGTTCCCCATGAGTGGAACATGGTCCTTCTCCTTCTAATAGAAGGGGGTCCTCAATGGGTAGGAAGTGTCCCACACCCAATCTTCTTATGGTTTGGGGAGGAATTTCATAACCTACATCACAAAGACAACTTTGCTCCACTTGGGATCCATTATTCTCATCACACTCCACGTTACATGTCTCCTTAATGATTCCTGGGGACTTGTTGAGGACACGGTAAGCGTGAGTGTTTGTAACATAACCAACAAATATGCCCTCCTGAGCTATAGGTTCAAATTTAGAGAATCGAGCACCTTTCTTAAGAATGAAACACTTATAGCCAAACACTCGGAAGTACTTGAGATTGGGCTTGTTGCTGGTAATAATTTCCTAAGGAGTCTTGTTCAAGAATTTGCGAAGGTAGAGGCGATTGGATGCATGACATGTGGTTTCCTGGCTCGGCCCAAAATTTATACGGACATTTAAACTCCTCCATCATGGTTCTTGTCGCATCCATAAATGTCTGGTTCTTCCTTTCCGCCACAACATTTTGTTGATGAGTGTAAGGAGCTGAGCATTGATGCTTGATTCCTTCATCACTGAAAAATTAATTTAGGGTGTAATTCTTGAACTCGGTGCCATTGTCACTTCTAATCATCAATGTCTTTGCATTATGTTGGTGTCGAGATTCATTAGCAATGTCGATGACGGTTTGTTGAGTCTCACTCTCTCTCTCTTGAAAAAGTATACCCAGGTATATCTTGAGTAATCATCCACTATCACCAAGCAATACTTTCTTCCCCAAAGACTATAATAGGATGGAGGACCAAAGAGATCCATGTGGAGAAGCTCCAAGGTCCTTTTTGAGTAGATGATAGTCGTGGGGCGGTGAGCGGTCTCATGATTCTTTCCTTTAATACATTCACTGCAAGCACGATCTATAGTGAAACTCACATTTGTTAGTCTAGGAATGTGATCCCCTTTGAGGAGACTTTGCAAAGATCTCATATTGGCATGTACTATCCGGCGATGCCAAATCCATCGCACATCAACTTTATACATTAGACAAGTCGCGGTCTTAGTGGGTCGCTCCAAAAAGTTAACCACATAGAGAACGTTCTCGACATGCCCAACAAAGGCAACTTTAAGAGTCTTGCTCCACAAAATGGCCACCGAGTAAATGCCAAAGAAGGTACTAAAGAAAATAAGTGCAAGCTGGTGAACGGAAAGTAAATTGCATGCGGGGATCTCAACAAGCATAACCTTTTCAATGGTATGTTTCGGAGAAATTACCACCTTTCCAAGACCCAATACCTTTGAAATCATATCATCACCAAAGGAGACTTGAGTGGCAATGGATGGGTCGGGATGAACGTCCACCACCAAGTCCTTGCTTCCGGTCATATGATTTGTTGCTCCACTAACAAGCAACCATGACACCCCACCGGAAGCAAACTCCTGCATAAGATCAATGCTCGGATTTAGGTACCCATTCTTTAATGGGCCCTCTCAGGTTAGTAACTAGGTTATTAGGAACTAAAATAGACCATTTAATATACTCATCATAAGAACCAACAAACTTAGCAAAAACATTCCCATAACTAGCACGACATAAAACATAAGAGGGGTTAAACTCGCGGGCTATGTTGGGTAGACGGGTTTTCCCCTTCATGGCATTACCACCCTTAGCTTGGTCCTTTTTCTTCTCATGATTACCCTCCCCATATTTAACAAAGGTTCCCATAAGATAGGGAGGTTGCTTGGTCTTCTTCTTGTTGTTCTTCTTGGACTTGGGTGCAAACCCAACTCCTTCCTTTGCAACCACTTCCTTTTGACTGCTCAAAAGGTCATTAAGATTCTTTTCCCCTTGGATGCATGTGACAAGGCCTTTCTCAATCTGCTCTTTTAATTTGGTCTTCTCCTGAACGAGATGTGCATGCTCACAACAGGGGTTAGTAGCATGCAAATTATCAACTAGAACAAATGTGCACAAGTGGAGTTGAGCATGAGAATCTTTTAAAGAGACATGAGCACTCATCAAGACCTTCTGAGCCTTATCAAGTGTTGCAAGCTCTTCCTTGCGTCTAACACGGTCAAGCCCAAGTGCACCCTTTTAAGATTGAAGCACACACGTAAGAACAAGAGCATGATTAAGATATTTCTTTAACTAACCAAGGCCATCGTTATGTGACTCCTCTAGAGTCAAACGAAGTTCTTGCTCTTCTTCAAGAGCAATAGAAAGATCTGCAATCTCATCGGCATAGTCATGAATATGACCTTGTAATGTAGAGATAGTTTCTTCATGAGATTCAATGAGGTCATTAGCCTCTCCAAGTTGTTCCAAGAGAGAAACAATATGCTTCTTGGATTTACCATTGAGTTTTCTCATGAATTTATCAAAGGAGTTCTCCTACTCCTCTACCTCTTACTTTTCATCACAAATAACAGAGGTAGTCGAAATGGTAGCATTGTGATTTGAGGTTTTAATGTTGGATGTTTACTTATTGGATGCCTTGGCCCTAATGCACTTGTCAATGCGGTTTTTGTTGAGGGCATTGAAGAGGGACACCTTGCTTGGATAAGGGGATGCAACGACCACGATAGCCAGCCCCATCACTTCACCACTTAGATCATCATCCTCGGTATCATTGAAGAGGTACTCCTCTCGAGCCATCAACACTTTTTTAGGCTTGTTCTTGAAGAAGTTGTTTTCGTTGGGGAAGGGCTTGGCTTTGTCTTTCCGAATAAGTTTGACAAAAATTGTTTCCCCCTTCTCCTAAGGACAATCAGCCACAAAGTGACTCACATTGCCACGGTTGTAGAAAGTCCTCACATGTTGCTTGCCTTTGGTCCGATTTGAGTTGTTCTTGGATAAATTTGGCTTTGAGTTTCTCTTGTTTCCCCGGCACAGTCTAGATGCTAGATCCATATGCTCGTGATAAGCATACTTGGTGTCTTTGGGGCACAATTCCTCTTCTTCTTCCTCAACTTCGTCCAATTCAGTCGCGACCTTCAAGGCAAGGTTGGGGGAGTATTTCCTTGACCGTTGAATACGAGCAAGAGCATTGTCAGTGATCTTGTTCAATATGTCCATGGCAATAAATTCATCCAACACATCGCTTGAAGACAAGGAATGAAAGTCTGGCCTCTGACGGGTGAAGGAGGACATGGATTTGTTGAAGGGCATAATAGCCTTGAGAAACTTATGCTTGATCCAATTGTCATCCACATCCTTGCTTCTATGCTCTTGAAGAGCGACTACAAGAGTCGTCACCCTTCGATATAGCTCACGAGGATCTTCATCCTCAATCATAAAAATTCATCGGCCTCATCAAGTATCACGTCATAGTTTGACTGTTGAATACTAGAACTTCCCTTGTACATGGAAATGATGTGTTCCCAACAATCCTTGGCATGAGTGAAGGGACGCAAAAGAGCCAGATCTTCAATAAGAACATCCGCTTGAAGGATGAACATGGCCAAATGGTTGAGCTGATTGTCACCCTCTTTTCTTGGAGTGAGGTTTCTTGGATCATGCGGGTAGTAGCCTTGCTCGATGATTCTCCATAGTTGTGTAGAGTTGTGATTCAAATGAGCCTGGATATGAAAAATCCAGTTAGCAAAATCATTCTTAACAAGCTTAGGTGGAGGACCGAGATTAATAATATCCGGCGGCTGAACGGGTCCTCCATAGACCATGGGAGGGGGACCGAGGCAAAGGTATTTGTCCCACTCGTTCCTTGAGGCAATTTATCTTTTTCACTACTCGTATTTTCATTGCTGGAATTGGCCCCCGCATCCGAGGTTGTAGGATTGGCCACAAACAACGGGTCGGTAGACGGTTTGTAACTATCAGGGAAATTTGTAAGCATGTTCTTGACCTCGATCCTCAAAGAGGATCCAAATGTGTACATGGCCACATTTAGGTCCACATGGGAGACCAAGTTCGCAAGCGATGCCTCCGGCAACTCCCTCGGACTACCCCCATCGTCAACCGTAGTCTTTGGTTGGTAAAATCCTTAATAAAGAAACCTGGCTCTCATACCAATTGAAAGGATCGATATGGTTGACTAGAGGGGGGTGAATAGGCAACTAACAAATTTTAAAATTTTCTTTAAACAAATTAGGTTTAGCAACAAATAGGTTGTCTAGATATGCAACTAAGTGAGAAACCTATATGATGCTAACAACAACGATAATAAGCAAGAAGTAAATACAATTAATGGTAAGAAATAACCACAAGTGGAACCAATGAACTAGAGGATGTGTTTCTGAAGTTCCTTCCCTTTGAGGGGAAGTACGTCTCCGTTGGAGGGGTGTGGAGGCCCAATGCTCCCCAAGATGCCATTAAGGCCACAGTATTCTCCTCATTCCCTCACACAATGCGATGTGTCGTGATTCCACTAAGTGGTGCCCTTGAAGCGGCGACTGAACCTTTACAAACAAGGTTGGGGCAATCTCCACAACTTAATTGGAGGCTCCCAATAAGACCACAAAGCTTCACCACAATGGAATATGGCTTAAAGGTGACCTCAACCGTCTAGGGTGCTCAACCACCCAAGAATAACAAGATCTGCGAGGGATTAGTGGGCGGAATCAAACTTCTCTTGGTGGAAGTGTATATCAAGTTCCTCTCAACAAAACCCTAGAATATCAAGAAGTTTTGTTAGCTAGGGAGAGAGATCTGGCTAAAATGGAGCTTCGAGCAACAATGGAGCTTTGGGGCCGAAAGGTAGGGTTCTCAGGGAAGAAGAACCCCTTTATGTAGTGGGGGACCGAATCTTCCTGTTACCCACCCCCTCTACACGAGCCAGAGCGGTACTACTGCTCCTGGGAGCGGTAGTACTGATGATAAGAGATAGGACCGCTCAGGGGAGCGGTACTACGCTTAAGCAGAGGGAGGCAGAGCCAGAGCCAAGGTAGAGCAACATGTATAGCTCAGGGCGGTAGTAACAAGCGGTAGAAACGCCCTGCGAGCGGTACTACCGCCCACTACTACTGCAAAGTTTGACCACAAAAGTGTTCGCACTTCCCAACAGTGGTACAGGCTAGTGGCACCAGCAGAGCAATATCGCTCTGAGCGGTACTACCGCTGGCCCGGGAGGTACTTCCGGTGATACGAGGTAGTACCGCTCCAAGGAGCATTACTACTACTTAGAAATTTCATGGCAGGGTTTAGGGAGGGTAGAAAACTCCACCGAAGCGGAAAAGGGGTGAGGGGAAAGTGTACGTGATGATTCCACCCAGACTTTTCCAAAGCGGATCCCCTCTTACTAGTATGGCTTTTTATAGACAACGAAGCATACGAGAGAAAACCGTCTTCACATCAAAACACCGTGGGGCAAGAATCGTCTTTGTGCAAACCGAGGAAATTCGTGAAAGGCTTATCACACATGATTAATCGGCAAAAGTATCGTCATCAATCATCAAAAGTACCGGGGTAGAAATACGCCCTTACAATGATGAAGAAGCTCCACCGTCCAACAATAAGAAGTTTTCATGAGTTTTAGCAAGAGTGGAAAAATATCATCCGTTGAATCAAATCTTCAATGACATACAAACCGGGAGAATCACTCACTCTAGATCTCGTTTAGATAACTTTTGTGAGCACTATTCTTTCATCTCTAGCATGGAGCCTTTGATGGTTGAATAAGCTCTTCAAGTACCGGATTGGGTGAATGCCATGCACGAAAAGCTACACAACTTCGAGATAAATCAAGTGTGGAGACTTGTTTAAAAGCCTTAAGACGAGCACAACATCATCGGTACAAGATGGGTGTTTCATAACAAGCAAGATGAAGATAGAAACGTTGTATACAACAAGGCGTGTCTCGCAGCCCAAGGATACACGCAAGTCAAAGGTATGGACTATAGTGAGGCTTATGCCCGTGTTGCTAGACTTGAAGCTATTCACATTCTTCTTGCTTATGCCAATCACCATGATATTATTGTTTTCCAAATGGGTATCGAAAGTTCTTTTATAAATGGTGAATTAAGGAGGAGGTTTATGTCAAAGAACCTCCTGGATTTGTGAACCTAAGAAACCTAATCATGTTTACAAACTTCGTAAAGCTTTATATGGTCTTAAACAATCCCCTAGAGCTTGGTACAAATTCCTAATGAAGTTTCTCATAGAAAAGGGCTTTGAATTTGGTCAAATTGATGCAACCTTATTCACTACAAGATTTAATGGAGAACTATTTGTGTGTAAAATATATGTGGATGACATTATCTTTGGTTCTATTAACCAACATTTTAGTGAGAAGATTGGAAACTTGATGTGAGGGAAATATGAGATGTCAATGATGTGGGAGCTGAAATTCTTCCTTGGATTCCAAATCAAACAATCGAGAAAAGGTATGTTTATCTCTCAATCCAAGTACACCAAGGACTTAGTTAGGAAGTTCAATATGCAATAGTGCAAATGTATGAGAATCCCGATGCCTACTAGTGGATATATTGACATGACTAAGGAAGACAAACCAGTTGATCAAAGAGTCTATCGATCAATGATTGGTTCACTGCTATATCAATGTACCTCCCGTCCTAACATCATGTTGAGTGTTTTCATGTCTGCTCGATACCAAGCGACACCTAAAGAGTGTCATCTGTTGGCTTTTAAAAGAATCGTGAATACCTAATACATAGACCAAATTTTGTTATATGGTATCCCAAGGGATCTTCTTTTAATCTTGTTGGCTATTTCGACTCAGACTATGCCGGAGACAAAGTTGATAGAAAATCCACCTCGGGTACATGTCAATTTCTTGGGAGATGTCTTATGTCTTGGTCATGTAAGAAACAAAACACGATATCCTTATCTATTACCAAAGCTGAATATATAGCCGTTGGACCGTGTTGTGCGCAATTACTATGGATGACTCAAACTCTTAAGGACTATGTCATTCATGTTAGAGATGTTCCATTGTTGTGTGAAAATGGAAGTTCTATTTAAATTGATTATAATCCTGTGCAACATTCTCAAACAAAACATATTCAACTGCGACATCATTTCATTTGTGATCATGTTGGTAAAGGAGATATATATCTTAAGCATGTCCGTACCGTCAAACAGTTAGCTGATATCTTTACCAAACCATTTGATGAGAAAGTATTTTATCATTTGAGGAGTGATTTCAACATCATTGATTCTTCAAACTTGACCTAGACTCACTCGGATGCACACAAGGGCATGAGCTTGATTGTCTATTCCTTGATGCTATTGATATGACTATCTTATATCTTGGAAAACTATGCTCCCTTGCATTGTATCTAACCTTTTGTAGTCACTTGGAATAACAACGCTCCACAAGATTCCCATCAAATCACACCAAAAGCAATCTTGACATGGCCAAGTATCAACAACCCCTATGTCGGAGATAGAGGAAGAAGACAACAAAATCATATCCTTGACAACTATATGATGATGTATTTCACTCATGTCATTTGGAATATTATGTTCTTCCTTGGATGGCTAACCATTGTAGGTGAAAAGTGAACCAAAATGATGAGGATAGCTCCCAACTCTAGATGATTTACATCAAATTTGAGAATCCTCAACAAGTTCACCTACATGCCATGTCATCAACATCATTCGAAGGTATGTACTCATATCCTTGATAAAGCTTTGCACGAAGTCATGAGGTAAAGCAACTCAAGTGATATGAAGACACTAAAAATTTTAATAGAAAAATGGTAACCCCATTTTTGCACTTAACGATGAGAATGATCTATGGTCAAGCATACTTGCTTGACTCCTCAAGTCAAATACTCTAACATAGGTGACCTAGTCACCACCCAACATGTAGATGGACATTCTTGTATGGTTCACATTTTACATTGCATACTTTATTGGAACCATACAACTCTCATCTATATGTCTATATTTAAAAAAACATAAAACACACAATTTTCTTATAAATTAGTATCTTATAACAATCTGAAGATTATTTTCTGTCTATTTTCAGAAGAAATTGATTTTTATTGCAACTCGGTTTCACCGATCTGGAACACTCGGTCCAACCAATTTTTCACATATGTTTGTTTTCACTCTCGGTTCTACCGAACGATTTGCCTCCGTGACTCCAAAAATTATCACACCCTTTGTTTTTCTGATATTCTCAGGACTTTTGCCTTACGGGCAGAAATATTATCAATGATCCCATGATTCATTACCTCCTAAGATCTTATTGAAAATTTAATGAAATAAAATCTGATTACATTATTTTCTAGGGGATAAAACTTCTCTAGGGGGAGAAAACCTCAATGATCCCACAGTATAAGAGGGAGTATCATCCAGGATCCCTAACCCCGGGGGGAGATAGTTCAAGGAAATCTTATTCATATTAAAAGGGGGAACGATTGATGAACCCTTACCTACTATCTAGGGGGAGAAAAATTCATGGAACCCTTATTAAAAAGAGAAATATCAAGGATACCTTTCTCTCAATGAGCCCTTACTCTCTATCCTTTTTTGAAATTAATGCCAAAGGGGGAGAAATAATCCGGCTTCCAATGAACCTATATAAAGGGGAGATATCACTAAGAGGGACAAAGAGGGAGAAATATCAGTAAGGGAGATATATGTTCCTAAGGTAAGGTCTACCTAAGGGGAGATCTACCTAAGGGGAGATGTATCAAACCTTACCTATGAAGGGGGGGGAGATAAAATTGTTTCTATCATTGCTTTACTATCTTTTGATTGAACTTGTCTTACCCTACCTACTCCCAATATCCTCATGATATGATTCAGGGGAGAGGAAATACTTACATATACATCCTTAGGGGAGAAAGTTCCAAATTCTCTTGGAGACATGTTTATCATCAAATTAAATTTTCAATATGTCTTCAATATCTTCGTACTTTTGAAGCTCTTTGCATCTTTTCAATAGAGTATTCTTGTGTTATCTAACATTTCTGTTCCCAAGTGTACTTCGACCGCTAAGACGTTCAAGAACTTGAAGGTAAGTATTTGCATCGTATCCTTGTTCATGATGATCTCTTATCTCTTGCACATATTGTTTGCAAGAGTGAGTCATGAACATGGAAGTTCTTCATTCACATATGTTTGGTGCATATAGCCAAGATCTATATGACTTGTCTTTTCCTTCTACCTTGTGTGTGCCCATGCAGTCCAAATCAACTATCCTTAAAAAGGGATTGCACACATTTAGGGGAAGCTTGTACTACTCACGTATCTTTCAAAGCTCTCGTATTCTAATGCCTATCTTTATTTGAAGCTTTGATTGTATGTTGTCATCAATTACCAAAAAAGGGGAAATTGAAAGCACATATGCTCCCTTGTTGGTTTTGATAATTCATGACAACATACATTGTCTATTGGACTAACACTTTTACCTAGTATATTTCAGCTATAGTCCATAGAGAGCCTTGACTATAGGTTTGTGAGGAGAAGACCCTTGATGAAGGAAGTGATAGAATTGGCTAAAGCTTCAAGCAAGAAGACTCATCATTTTACACTTTCTGAGAAATCACTTTGAGTCCATAGGAAAGCCAATACTATTAAAATGGGATGAGGTATTATGATGAATTGGTTTCTCAAGTGCTTAGAGATAGCCACAAAAAATACTCAGCCATTCTCCCACAAAACACATCTGTCTAGGCACAAATATCCAAAATTGGTGCCACAAAGTTTCCACATATGCCCCTACCGATTTTCATCCCTAACAGAAACTCGTCCAAAGCCTACCTTTTTGGTGCAACCGATTATGCATCGGTGCTACCGTGTTTGGGTGGCCAACCTTCTGTTGCTCGGTACAAAAAATCGAAATTTCCGAGTTTATGTATCGGTGCCACCGAGTTGTGCCATCTAACCATTGGTCACTTTTTAGTTCTACCGAACTGTGTATATCGGTCCCACCGAGATTCAAAAGTTTCTACCTTTTGAGCAAGTTGGTACCATCGAGTTTGTAACTTTGATGTCATAGAGTTGGCCACTTGTGTTGTAACGGTTGTATTTTGGAGGTTACCTATATATACCCCTCCACCTACCTCTCATTCACTAAGGAAGCACTCAGAACACACTTACACCTGCTAGATCCATTTTTCTGAGAGAGATCCACCTAGACATGTGTTGAGATCATGAGATTCCATGCCTACCATTTGAACCTTTATTTCTAGCCTCCCCAAGTTGCTTTCCATAAGATCAATCTCGCCTCACCATGCGAAATCTGAGAGAGAGCGATTGAGTGTTGAGGAGACTATCTTTAGAAGCACAAGAGCAAGGAGTTCATCGTTCTACCACATCTATTACCTTTTGGAGGGTGGTCCATCCTAGACCGGTTAGGTGTTGCTTGGAAGCCTCCTACTTCGTGTTGTGGAGTTGAACCAAGATGTATGTATGGGCAAGGGGATCGCCTAGTTCGCGAAGATCTACCATGAGTGAGGCTAGTCCTGTGTGGACGGAAGCCATGGTGGAATAGACAAGGCCGCTTATTCTTGGAACCCTTGTGGGTGGAGCCCTTCGTGGACTCTCGCAGCCGTTACACTCCATGGGTTGAACTCTCCACTAAAATGGATGTACGATAGCGCCACCTATCGGAACAATGCCAAAAATCGTCGTGTCAACTTCTTCGCGTTTGATCTTCCTAAACTCTACTCCTTACTATATGTGCAAAGTCTTTACTCTTTTCGTTGTCATATTTGTTGACTAGAATGTGTAGGGTGCACTAGACTTGTTAGAATCGCTAAAATCTACCAACCATTAATTTGGGAAAAGGCTAGGATTTCAATTATGCAAGTAGTCTATTCACACCCCTCTAGACACATCTTCTATCAATCTCTCACCATGAGGTAAATCTACAAGGGTCCATACTTTGTTTTCATACATGGATCCTACCCCAGATTTCATGGCCTCTAGCCATTTGTTGGAATCTGGGCCCATCATCGCTTCTCCATAGCTCGTAGGTTCACTTTTATTCAATAGCATGACCTATAAGACAAGATTACCGTACCACTCACAAGTAGTACATGTCATTGTCGACCTATGAGGTTTGGTAGTAACTTGTTCTGAAGCTTCATGATCATCATCATTAGCTTCCTCTTCAATTGGTGTAGGCATCATGGAAACACCTTCGTGTGGTTTTCTACGCTCTAATTGAAGTGGCGGTTCCGTAACTTTATCAATTTCGATATTCCTTCCACTCAATTCTTTCAAGAGAAACTCTTTCTCTAGAAAGTTTCCATTCTTGGAAACTAAGATTTGCCTTTGGATCTAAGATAAAAGGTATACCCAATTGTTTCCTTAGGTTATCTATGAAGACGCACTTCTCTGCTTTGGGTTCGAGCTTATCAGGATCATGCCTTTTGACATAAGCATCGCAGCCCCAAACTTTAAGAAATGACAGATTAGGTTTCTTGCCAAACCATAATTCATACGGTGTCGTCTCAACGGATTTTTATGGTGCCCAAGTTAAAGTGAATGTAGTTGTCCGTAATGCATAACCCCAAAATTATAGTGGTGAACCAATAAGAGACATCATAGTAGGCACCATATCGAATAGAGCATGACTACGACATACGGACACACCATTACACTATGGTGTTCCAGGTGGCGTGAGCTATGAAACAATTCCATATTGTCTTAAGTGCATACCAAACTCGTAACTCAGGTATTTACCTCCACGATCACATCGTAGACATTTTATCTTCTTGTCATGATGATTTTCAGCTTCACTCTGAAATTTCATACACTTTACAAGATTTTAGACTTTGGGTTTCATCATATAAATACATCTGTATCTACTCAAACCATTTGTGAAGCTAAGATAACAACGATATCCACTACGTGTTTCAACACTCATTAGACTGCATACATCTATATGTATTATTTCCCATAAGTTAGTTGCCCGCTCCGTCTTTCTGGAAAACGGGGTCTTAGTCATCTTTCCCATGAGGCATGGTTTGCATGTCTCAATAAATTCGAAATCGAGTAAGTCGAAAGATCCATCACCATGTAGCTTCTTCATGAGATTTAGACCAATATGAACTAATATGCAGTGCCACAAGTATGTGGTACTACCATTATAAACTTTGCATCTTTTGGCATCATTATTATGAATATGTGTTTAACTACGATCAAGATTCGATAAACCATTCACATTGGGTGCATGGCCATAGAAGGTATTATTCATGTAAACAAAACAACCATTATTCTCTGACTTAAACGAATAATCATATTGCAATAAACACAATCTAATCGTGTTAATTCTCAACAAGACACCAAATAACATTTATTGAGGTTCAACACTAATACCGAATGTAGAGGGAGCGTTTTATGGTGATCACATCAACCTTGGAGACACTTCCAACACACCTCGTCACCTCGCCCTTAGCTAGTCTCCGTTTATTCTGCAACTCCTGTTTTGAGTTACTAATATTAGCAATTGAACTGGTAATAAATACCCATGGGCTACTAGAAGCACCAGTAAGGTACACATCCATATCAAATGCACTTTTATCGACATTGTCAGCCTTCTTATCTACCAGCTCTTGGGGTAGTTCTGCTATCAGTGACAGTTCCCCTCACAATAGAAGCACTTAGTCATTCTTGGGGTTCAATTTGGGTTTCTTCACTAGAGCGACAACTCGCTTGTCATTCTTGAAGGTCTCCTTCTTTCCCTTGCTCTTCTTGAAACTAGTGGTTTTACTAACCATCAACACTAGACGCTCCTTCTTGATTTCAACCTTTGTGGTGTAAAACATCGTGAATGTCTCAGGGATCATCTTCTCCATATCTTGCTTGTTATAGTTCATCACGAATCTCTAGTAGCGTGGCAGCAGTAACCTGGAGAAGTTTGTCAATCACTATCTTTTATGGAAGATTAACTCCCACTTGATTCAAGCGATTGTAGCACCCAGACAATCTGAGCACATGCTCACCGATTGAGCTATTCTCCTATAACTTGCACACAAAGAAGTTGTCGGAGGTCTCATATCTCTCAACATGGGCATGAGCCTGAAATTCCAATTTCATCTCTTCAAACATCTCATATGCTTTGTGACAATGAAAACGTATTTGGAACCTCAATTTTAAGCCATAAAGCATGATGCACCGAACTATCAAGTAGTCATGAAAATGTGCATGTCACATGGTCACAACATCGATAGATGATCCATGAGGGGGTGGCACACCAAGTGGTGCATCAAGGACATAAGCCTTCTAGGCAACAATGAGGACAATCCTCATATCACGGACCTAGTCCGCATAATTTCCACTATCATCTTCGAACTTAGTTTTCTCTAGTAACGTATCAAAACACAGGGGAGCTACAACGCGAGCTATTGATATACAACATAATTTACAAAGACACTTTCACTATGTTCATGATAAAGAGTTCAATTAATCATATTACTAAAGGACTTCCACTCAAAACAACATCCGTCAGGTTGTGCGAGTGTGACATGATCCAGATCCACTAACCCAAGTCCGATCATCACGTGAGATCTGGTGGTTTCAATAGTGAACATCTCCATGTTGATCATATCTACTATATGACTCATGTTCAAACTTTTGGTCGCGTGTGTTCCTAGGCCATGTCTCTACATGCTAGGCTCGTCAAGTTTAACGCAAGTTTTTATGCGAACATAGAGTCTATCAGACCAGATCTTCATGAGGTGCTTCGAAACAACGAACCTTCACAACGGTGCACACTTAGGGAGAACACAATTTTATCTTGAAATTTTAGTAAGGAACCATATTATAATGCTAACGTCGTCCTAAGCAAAACAATATGCATAAAAGATAAACATCACATGCAAATCATATAAGCGACGTGATATGGCCATCATCATCTTGTGCTTTTGATCTCCATCTCCAAAGCATCGGCATGATCTCCATCATCACCGGCATGAAATCATGATCTGCATCATCATGAGCTCCATCATCGTGCTTTCATGTCAGCTATTGCCTATACAACTATGGCTAACTCATAATGATAAAGTAAAAAATGGCATAAATAAATTAAAGACAACGTATGGATCCTGTCGGTTGCCATACTCATCGACATGCAAGTCATGATAATCTATACAAAAACTGATCATCTCATACATCACATATACCAAATCACGTCTTTGGCCATATCACATCACAACATGCCCTCCAAAAAAATAGTTTATATGTCCTCTACTTTGTTGTTGCAAGTCTTACCTGGCTGCTATGGGCAACTAGCAAGAACTGTTCTTACCTAGGCAAAGCCACAATGGTGATATTCAAGTTGCTATGTAACCTTATACGACAACCACCTATGTCGAATCTGATTCAACTAAAGTGGTAGAGACAAACACCAGCTAGCCACCTTTAGGCAACCAAGTTACATGTCAGTTGGTGGAATCGGTCTCTTGTGCTATGACAAGTAATGTTGGTCCGAGCCGCTTCATCCCACAGTACCACCGAATCAATATAATACTAAGGAAGTAAGCCATCTGAACCTCAACGCACACAAACACTTTGTGTTCTACTCGTGCATATCATCTATGCATAGACCTATCTCTAATACCACTGATGGGGATCGTTGCATGGGAAATAAAAAAATCCTACGCGTACCCAAGATCTATCTATGGAGATGTATAGCTACAAGAGAGGAGTGCATGTACATACCCTTATATATCTCTAAGAGGAAGCGTTAAGAAATGAGGTTGATGTATGCGTACATCTTCGCAATCCAATCATGATTCATCCCGATCTAGTGTCGAACAAACAACACATCTATGTTCAGAATACGTACAGCTCGATGACGTCTCCACCTCCTCGATCCAGCGAGCAAGGGTGGAGTAGTAGATGAGTTCTCTGGTAGCACGATGCCATGGTGACGGTGGTGGTGGAGCAATCTCAACAGGGCTTCACCAAACGTTGTCGCAGATGCGATCGGAGGAGAAAACAGGGTAGGGATAGAAGGAGCACTACACCTATGGCTAAAGGTGCGGCTGTCGTCCCTCTCCCTCTCTATTTATAGGAGGAAGGGGTAGGTAGGGCGCAGGCCTTGGCCCCTCCTCCAAGGGAGGTCCGGCCGACCAAGAGTGTGGAGTCCACCTCTCACAAGGGAGGTGGACGCCCTAGGGGAGGTGTGCCTCCTCTATAAGGCACCTCCCACCTACCACTTGGGCGCATGGGGCTTTAGGGGTGAGGTGCCAAGCACACCAAGGGCAGGTGTGCCTCACTCTTCAGCATATGTGGGCACTCGGGGTGGCTGGATGATATGTCTTCGTCATATCTATAATTTTTTTATTGCCTCATTCCAATATCTAATAACTTTCATATACTTTTGGCAACATTTCATATTATTTCTGGGACTAACTTGCTTACCTAGTGCCTACTGTCAGTTCCTATTTTTTGTGTGTGTTTTTGTTTCGTAGAAATTCGATATCAAACGGACTCCAAGTGTGATAAGAATTTATGGAGATTAAATTTTGGAATATATGTGAATTTTGGGTGTCGGAAACAATGCCACACGGTGACTGAGGGAGGCACAAGCCAAGAGGGTGTGGCCCAGGGGTAGCACCCTGGTGATTTGTTCCCACCACTTAAGTTAGTTGGAGCTCTGGTTTGGCTGCAATAAAGATATTTTCCGATAAAAACCTCCTCAAAGTTATATCCCGATTGGAGTTACGGATCTCCGGATATTTAAAAATGGTGAAGGGTCAGCAAACAACAGCGAAAACAGGAGAGAAATAGAGATAGATCCAATCCCGGAGAGGTTGGTTCCCTTTGGGTGCCATGGCCGCCATGGACCAGATGAGAAACTCTCTCCCACCTAGGGAGGAGGCCAAGGAATAAGAAGAATGAGGGGGGCTCTCTCCCCTCTCTCCCGGTGGCGCCACAGCGCCATCGGGGCAAAGATCATGACGGTGATCTACACCAAGAACTTCAACATCGTCACCACCAACTCTCTCCTCCTCTATGAAGTGTTGTAAAACCTAGCTTCCCTGTTATAATCTCTACTTTAACATGGTGCTTAATGCTATATATTATTATCCAATGATTTGTGGATGTCCTATGATGTTTGAGTATATTTCTTTTGTCCTACGGGTTAATTGTGATATGATGTTATTGATATGAATTGTGTGTTGATATGGTGTTCTCCTAAGGTGCTATCTGTGAGGCGCACGCATGAAAGATTCACGCTGGAGAGTTTGCAATATGGTCATGGTTCTCTTATAGTGGGTGGCCAGAGTGATAGATGCTTAGACCCAAGTAAGGGAGTTTTGTGCGTATAAGAGTAAAGAGGACTTGATTCTCTTAATGCTATGCTTCTTATGCTAATGGTATATATGATTACTATGATGTGGAACAAATAGAAGAATTTGTTGCTTTTAAGGGTGCATATTAAATTGCTTCTTTCATTGAAAAGTATGATGATATTCCTTACAAATCTGAAAATTTTACCATACTTAAATATTGCTATAAGATTTTGGAATACAATGCCCATATTAATGAATTTTGTGAAAGAACGAATGCTGCCTTGGAAGAGATTAATATTTTGCCGGAATCTATGGAAGAAGAAATTGCTGAAACTGTGAGCTCATTAGATGAAAAAGATGAGGAGGAGAGAGAAGAACAAAAGGAGGAAGAGGTGATTAGATACTCGTGTCCACCTTCTAATGAGAGTAACTCTTCAACTAATACATTGTTTAATTTCCCTTCACGCATATCGAAGGATGAATGCCATGATCCCTTGGTTTCGTTTGAAATATCCCTTTTTAATGAACTTGATGCTTTCTATGCTTGTGGCCATGATGCCCATATGAATTATGCTTATGGAGATGAACTTGCTATGCTTCCTTATATTAAGCATGAAATTATTGCTATTGCACCCACACATGATAGTCATAATATATTTTTGAATTCTCCCAACTACACCATATCACAGAAGTTTGCACTTATTAAAGAATATATTAATGGGTTGCATATTACAACTACACATGATAGTTTTGATGAATATAATATACATGTGCTTGCTGGTCCTATTTGCAATTATTATGAGAGGAGAACCAAATCTTCACCTCTTCATGTTTCCAATACGATAAAATTGCAAGAAATTACTTATGCTATGTATTGGCCATTACTTTGTGTGAATGAATTGTTTTATGACATCCAATGCATATGAACGGAGTTAGACTTTGTTGCTACACGATATATATCACTTTGTGCTCACTACTAAATTACAACTCATTGTTAATTAAAATTGGCTTTGATATACCTTGGGATCCGGGTTAATCAATTACTTGAGCACTATATGCCTAGCTTAAGCCTTTAAAGAAAGCGCTACGAGGAAGACAACCCGGCCGTTTTAGAGAGTCATTTATTTCTGTTGTGTGATTTTCAAATAGTTTAAAAAATAAAATAAAGTGGGTAACCTAAAACTTTCTCAAAAATAAAAGTGAAAGTGAGAAGGACAAGCACAGTTGAAGTGGGGGCTAGCCTTGAACTTTGTTCGTGTCCATGGAAACTTTGTGAATCTTGATTACAGAAAATATTCAACAAAAGTAAGTATCCCCTTGTGCAAATCAGTTATATTATAAAGATAATATGACAAGTAAAGCCTTTTGGATGATTTGGATTATAGTAAATTTGATCCTCTGTAAAAACAGAAACTTTAGCGTCTAGTGCAAAATTTTATTTTGAAAATTTGGATGATAGTAGTCATTTTATTTTTCTGTTCTTTCTTAGATGTTCCAAGAATTACCTTTAGGATGTTTGAATTTCTTGTTTGATATGTGTTGTGTAAAAATAGAAACTTTGGTTGTAGTGTTTGATTTTTCATATTTTACCGGAACATCCAAACAGTCTGAAATTTTTACAAAGTATCATTACACAAATTGTTACGTCGTCCTGATATTTCAGAATTTTCTGAGTTACATATATACTTTTCATCTGCATCATTCTAGATTGTCCTGTTTTTCATAGATTATTGTTATAGTTGCTTTGCGTGCTTATGTTTTGAATTCTTGTTGAGCCCCATTGACTTGGGAGCCATAGAATTGTGACAGCATACAGTTGGTAATGTTAGATTATAATTATGCCGTAATGTTATGTAAGGACATGATAAGATTTGATTTTGTATGAACTAACCTCTCTAATGAAAGTTCTCTTAAGTTTTGTGTGGATGGAGTGTTCGATAATCGTGGAGGTATCTAATACTTCTCCATTGTATCTACTTTTCCTAATTCTTTTGCTCTTGTTTTGAACTCTAATTTGCACGATTTGAATGAAACTAACCCGGACTGACACTTTTTCAGCAGAACTACCATGGTGTTGTTTTTTGTGGAGAAATAAAACTTCTTGGAAATTTTTTATGGAAAAAAGATAATTTATGGAACCAAGACCCACCAGAGGGGAGGCCAATGCAGCCCATTGGACATCAGGTCACACCAAGCCCCCCTGGCACAGCATGGTGTCTAATGGGGCCCACGTGGCTCTGCTAACCCTAATTCCAGCACTATAAAATCCTATTTTCCAAGAAAAAAGCGGAAGTTCCATCGCATTTCACGATACGGAGCCGCTGCCACCTCCTGTTCTTCATCGTGAGGCCTAATCTAGAGTCCGTTTGGGGCTCCGGGGAGGGGAATCTTCGGTCTTCGTCATCACCAATCCTCCTCCATCGCTAATGCCATGATGCTCTCCACCGGGAGTGATGAATCCCTTTGTAGGCTTGCTCGTCGGTGAAGCACTGGATAAGATTCATCAAGTAATCGAGTTAATTTTGTTAGGGCTTGATCCCTAGTATCCACTATATTCGGAGATAGATGTTGCTATGACTTTTCTATGCTTAATGCTTGTGACTAGGGCCCGAGTGCCATGATTTCAGATATGAATCATTTATGGTTTCACCATTATATCTATGTTCTTGATCCAATCTTGCAAGTTATATGCACCTACTATATGTTAGGATCCGCATACCGAAAGTGACAATAATTGGATTCTTTTTGGTGATTACCGTAGTATGATGAGTTCATGTATTCACTATATGTTAATGCTTTGTTCCGGTTTTCTATAAAAAGGAAGCCTTAATATCCCCTAGTTTCCATGTGGACCCTGCTTCCAAAGTAGGGTAGGACAAAAGATGCCATGCAAGTTTTGTTCCATAGGCAGATATGACTATTTACGAAATACATACCTACATTATATCGATGAATGGGAGCTAGTTCTATGTCGCCATATGTTGTGACTGTTATATGATGAATATTATCCAGCAATATCACTGATCCAGTGCCTACGAGTTTTCCACATATTGTGCTTGGTTAGTTACTATTGTTGCTATTATTGTTACAACTGCTATCACTTTTACCGCTACTCCTCCTACTGTTACTACTCCTATCTAAACTATCGTATTACTGTGCTACTGATCACTGTGTTGTAGATACTAAATCTCCAAGTGTGGCTGACCTGGCAACTCAGCTACTAATACCTGCAAATATTCTTTTGCTCCCCTATGTCGAATCTATAAATTTTGGTTGAATCCCTACCCTCGAAAAATAATGCAATCCCATATACTTGTGGGTTATCAAGAACCTTTTATGGCGCCGGGGAGCATAGCTATATTTGTTGACTCACTTGGGATATTTATTTACTGATCACTATGAAAAATCTAAAAGATACAAGAACCAACATTGTTCCCTCTAAGACGAGGGGAGGTAAGGAACTACCATCTAGCTCTGCACTTGACTCAACCTCTGTTTTGAATAGACTTGCAACACCATCACCACATGCTATTAATCCTGATATGTTGCAAGTAATTGATGATGCTACCTATGCTATGAATGATGCTTATGATGATGCTAGTACCTTGCTTGATGGTATTGTGCCACTAGGTGAATTTCTTGATGAAAAACTTGCTAGAGCTAAAGAAATTGAGCATGCTGAAATTGATGATACTATTGAAACTCATGAAGTCTTTGCTACTGAATATATTGAAATACATTTTAGTCACGACTATATTAGAAGTGAAATTCCTGAAATAAGTGAAGGGTGTGTTATGGATGAAGAAATTGCTAGAACCTTTCTTGCTTGTAAGGATAGAGAAGATCTTAAGAAACTACTATGCAAGTTGAAAGAAGAATCCTTGAATGCTAGAACGAAATATGATCCTAAGTTTGCTACTTCACCTATCTTTGTTACACATAAGTACTATGAATTCCCTCTCGACCCAGAGATAATTACTTTGCTGGAATTTGATCCATTTAGTGGCTATGAAAATGAAACTATCATGGCACATCTCACTAAGCTAAATGATATAGCCACCCTATTTACTAATGATGAGAAAATGTGCTACTAGTATATCCTCAAATTATTTCCGTTCTCATTAAAGGGTGATGCTAATATTTGGCATAATACTCTTGCTCCTGGTTGTGTGTGTAGTCCTCAGGATATGATTTACTACTTTTGTGAAAATTATTTTCCTACTCATAATAAACTATGCGCCTTATAGGAAATATTTGACTTTGTGCAAATTGAAGAAGAGAATCTCCCACAAGCTTGGGGGAGGCTTATCCAATTACTTAATGTTTTGCATGATCATCCTCTCAAGAAAATGAAATACTTGATATATTTTATAATGGAGTAACCAATGCTTCAAGGGACCACCTAGATAGTTGTGCTGGTTGTAATTCAGGGAGAAAACTATCGAACAAGCTTAGGAGGTGTTGACTAATATATTGAAGTGTTATGATGAATGGACACTTCCTAAACCACCACCAAAGCCTACTCCAAAGAAGAGAGGTAACTTATTTCTTAGTCCTGAATCTATGCAAGAGGCAAAGAAATGTTTGAAGTAAAAATACATTAAAGTTGAAGATTTTAAGAATTTACCACCTATCAAAGAAATACATGGTCTCCAAACACCACAACAGGTGGTGGAGGTAAATTCTCTTTTATAGTTTGATGAAGGTGACATCCCTTACAATAAACATCCTAGTCAATGCTTATATGAGTTTGATAATTATATTACAAAGCAAGATCATTTCAACTCCTATGTCATGAAACAATTTGTCACATCCCTAACCCTTAAGCAAGATAGCATTGTGCTCATGTCTTCTTTGCATTTGCATCCAAGAAGTTTCAACAAAAACAACAAAGTGGCAAAGGAAAAACTCAAAAAACCTAGCCACCATTTCAATTAAAGGAAATTTCAACTAGTTCAAAATCAATGAACCCAAAATGGCCTCAAGAAATGTTCAAACTTTCTGATAAATCATGAAAGTAAATGAGCATTGGAGAAAACTATTTTCTTGACACTTTAAGAATTTTAAATAATTGCAAAAGCTACTGGTTTCAAATTTAAAATTTGAAATCAGAAACTATAATTTTCCAAAAATGTTGAAAGTCTTGGAAATGAGTGGGGATATTATAACAAATATTTCAAGAGGTCAAAAATACTTTTTACTTTTTGTTTTGGAGCTGAAATAATTAGCAAAGCAATAAATAGCAAAACAGAAAAACAAAAAAAAGAGAAAATGGGAAAATTCTTACCTGTCGCCCAAGCCAGGCCCAGCCCATCTCGCCGCTCGTCCCCTCCCTCGCGCCAGTAGGCAGCAGGAGGTGGCCGCCGCCTCCTCCGGCACGGCCACGCACCTGCGTGCCTGCCTGGCCGCCGGTTCGTGCTGGCGACGGCGGGGATAAGCTCCCCAGAGCCTCCCCTATCCATTCCCCGCCTCGGTTCTCCTCCTCCGCCCGGATCTCCTCCCCCTCCTTGCTGCCGCCATTAGAGCCGAGCTCGAGCTCGAGCTGGCCGTGGCCCTGGCCATAGGAACCCCTCCGTGAGCACACCATTAGCTCCGCCTCGTCGCCCTGGTCATTCCTGCAGAAGTCGAAGCTTCCTCGCGCCCTGCAACGCCCGCAACGCTGTCGTCTTCTTCCTCCGGCCGCCGGACCTCTCCCGTCGATTCGTCGCCCCCAGGCCTTCCCCGAGCCGTCTGAGCTCTTCTCTGCACTCCCTGTGAGCATGCGGTGGTTTTCCCTAAGTTTTCCCCATCGATCCCCTCCTCTAGCCCTAGTTTCACCGGAGCCCGACGAGCACCGCCGCTGCCGCTCGTCGCCGGTAGCCCTCCGATGTCCAGCTCGTCCTCCCGAGAGCACCAGAAGCTCCAGGACGAGGCGTAGATGCCGTAGCAGCTAAGAACTAAGCACGGATCCCCCTGTTTCAAAGCCCCCGACGACGCCCGAGCTTCGGCCGCCGCTCCGGCTCGTCGCCGACGCCTCTTCCGGCGACCCTAGCCTCCCCAGTTGGTCCTGCCAGATCGGCCACTTCGCGAGCTTGCTGTAGCTGCCAACCGCGTGCGTTTTCGTGCTGTGCAGCGCCGTCTAGATCGCCTCTGGCGAGCCCTCCGCCGCGGGTTTGGTCGCCGGTGACCACCCTACGGTGGCCGTCGACGTGGCCGACCATTAGGGCGTAATCGCCCTCCCCTCAGTCGCTGACAGAGGGCCCCACGCCTGGTCAAACCCCAATTAGGGGCTCGTCAGTGCGGGATTAGTCCCAGAGGGGCTGACCAGTGGGGCCCCCTGTCAGGTTTGACCTGCACAGGTCGGCTGACCTGCTGACGTCAGCCTGATGCAATAAATGGAATTTCCAGTATAAAAATAATTCAGGAAATTGCTAAAAATTGCAAAAATCATAGAAATTAATCTGTAACTCCAATGAAAATAATTTATATATGAAAAAGTATAAGAAAGATTCAAGGATTCTGACTATGCTATTTTCAGCTATGTTTGAAAAAGTTACAGAACCCTAAATTGTGAAATAAGGAATAATTCAATTCTTTTAATCACTTTACAAATGGAATTTGCAAAAATATCCAAATTTCATTATAAATGCAATGATCACACACTGCCCTAGATATAAATCAGTACCATAACATGACATTTCATGCATGTTAACATTAAGTTGATCTGAGCATCAGGTCGAATCAATTAAACCGGTATCCGAGAATACCCGTTTGAATTGCTATTCGAGTGTGACTCAAATCAACTCTAAACCTAAAACATCTTGATTATAAGAACTTATCACTTTGTATTCTCATGCCATGCTCATGCATCATTTTGATTGCATATGATTGTTATTGAATGTTGCCATTCATTTCGGTAGGCTCCGCACCCCCGGATTCCACCGAATATCCGTCTGACGGTCCACCTCTCAGGTCAGCACATGCACGGCCTCCAGCATTACTATAAACACCAGAAACTACTTGCAACTCCTGGACCGAGTACTACGCGATTAATAGGTCGAGCGGGGTCATATTTCAGGGCCCAGCATGTGGTAGTATCTAGTCTTGGATTACATACACGGAACTCAGTTCCTAAGGACGGTTCCAATGAAACAACCCGCCATGTACTCCTACACAGCCTTTCACCGGTACCTTTACCAAACCAAGTTCAACACACGACCTTTGCTCACCGAACACATTCCACATTTCTGCTCATCTCCCAGATGACAGACCATACACAACTCTAGGCA